>NW_026294491.1:7400119-7920007 GCF_007827085.1 Peromyscus californicus insignis
CCAGGCCAAATGCTTAACCAGCCAAAATGCCTCTAGTTCCTGGTCCTCACGCCTTATATATCTTTCTGCTTTCTGCCTCACTCCCTGGGATTAAAGGCTCGCTTTCTGGGATTAAAGGCATGAGTCACCATGCTTGGCTGTATCCTTGAACAGATGGATTTCTGCCTCTGGAATGCTAGGATTAAAGGTGTGTGCTACCACTGCCTAACTTCTATGTTTAATATTGTGGTTGTTCTGTCTCTGACCCCAGATAAGTTTATTAGCATGCACACTATTTTGGGGAACACAATACCACACAAAGGTATCTTTAGGGGATCCTGAAAAGAAAATTATTGGGCTAATTGTCAAGTTGTGGGAGAGGTAGCTGTATCATTTGTTGTCCAGTCTCTGCATAATGGGAAAATATAGGGCTTGTCCCAAGTCCTGGATAGAGTAGTCTGAGAGGCTGGATCATCTCAGCTAGCAACCTTGAGATTGTCCTGAGCAGTTTGTAGTCCACACTGATCATTGTGTGGTGTTTGTCAGCTTGGTGGTGTTATCATAGTCCATGTGGCATTGTCCTTGTGGGATTGCATCATCTTTTCAAAGACTTCAAAGTCACTATTAGGCATGGTCATGGTTCACTGCAGAAAATCTTTTTTGTGGGACATTTTTTTTTCTGGATGATTTGTCCTTTCTCTTCAGAGGTCTCATTTATCCAGTGTTCTTCAAATTCCTTAGCCTTCATTTTCCTGAAAGACAAAAACAAAACCCTTCCCCAACCCTAACTTTGCGGAGTTCCCAAATCTAATCTTTATCAATTTTGGTTTATGGTTTCTCCTCAATTTTTTGTTCTCTCTTCTATAGTTGTTCTATCATTCAAAGCAGTATGATTTTTACAATAGGCATTAGGTTCTTTAATTGCTCTGAGAAGTAGTTTTTTTCCACGGTGACAGGAAAGGACTAAACCAAATATGCTGTGGGGGTCTGCGAGAGACTCCCTAGGGAGTTTCCTGATGGCAAAGGCAAAGGATTACCGTGTCTGTCCCTTGTTGATCTACGTTCCTTAGTCAGTGTCTACCTTTACCATACCCTCTGCATAATCTAGAAGGGAGGGGTGTTCTGTTGACATTGTTCCTGAAAAAACATTGTTTCTAGGAATATCCTGTTTATAGTCCCTTTTTAGATGACCTTGTTTACCACAATTGAAACATCTGACAATACTATTTTTCTTCAAATCTCTCCTATCTAAGCATCATCATGGTCATGAAATTCAATATTCATTGTATTTTGGATCCATCCATTCCTCCTCCAAGGGTGCTGATCTTGCCTTTAATGACCTAATTATCCTTTTGCATTGTGAGTTAGCTCCAATTCTGTCCCAAGCATTCAAGGCTGCCATTTGGCATAAAGCCAGGGTGTGGTCATCATATAGAGATTGCCTTTCTATATTAGCATAATCTTCCTCTCCAAGAAGTTAATTTTGGGAGATTTCCATATCTCTCTCTCTTTTTTTTTTTTTTTTTTTGGTTTTTCAAGACAGGGTTTCTCTGTGTAGCTTTGCGCCTTTCCTGGATCTTGCTCTGTAGACCAGGCTGGCCTCGAACTCACAGAGATCCGCCTGGCTCTGCCTCCCAAGTGCTGGGATTAAAGGCATGCGCCACCACCGCCCGGCCGAGATTTCCATATCTCTAGCCCTACTTTGTTGTTCAATGGTCTTAGCCTCATTTTTCCACCAGATTCTCCATTGTAATTGGGGACCAACTTCTAAGACAGCTGTAACCAAACCTCTCCAGTCTTGAGGGATAATTCTATTACAAGTTGACCATGAGCTTCACATCTGCTTCACAAACAGGGATGTATACCATATGACACTATAGCTGCTTTAAATCTCCTAAGTCTAACATTTGTACAGGAGTCTAGTTAGCTCTTACACAGCCTTGTTCATTTGGCATTTCCTGTAGGTTACTAGATAGATTAAGGTTGGCTGTTTGAAAGCCTTAGGCCATTTCTCTGTAACCATATAATGCGATGCTGAGATTGATTCACCTTTAAATTCCTCTGTCTGGGTCTGAATTTCTCTATGATCTGTTTTAACATGTTTATCTGAAATTTTTATCTTAGCATTCATATTAATTAACCTTTTTAATGATAAAACAAAAATTATCAAACAAATATTTATAATTGACATTATATAAATCCCATCTACATTAATTATCCTCTCATTTAATTGTTCCATTTTGAGACCACTTAATGTATAGTCAGAGACCAAATGCCTTCCATTGTAAAAATGTTTCCCATTTTTAATGTGGGGGGGAAAATTATCTTTTAAATAACTTATCCCTTTAAGAAATCCCAATTGGCCAGGTGGCAGTGGTGTACATCTTTAATCCCAGCACTTGAGAAGCAAAGGCAGCCAGATCTCTGTGAGTTCGGGCCAGCCTGGTCTACAGAGTGAGATCCAGGACAGGCACCAAAAACTACACAGAGAAACCCTATCTCGGGGGGTGAAGGGCTGGGGGGGTGGGGGGGTGGGAGTGGGGGCAGAAATCTCAATTGTCTCACCAAATCTGCTGACAAATGACAATTCAGATGTGAGGATGACTGCTTCTGCATAGAGCAGTAGAAGCCCAAATGGGTTTCAAGTGTGCTAATATTGAGTCTGCCAATATACTGTGCACCCTAATAAACTTATCTGGGGTCAGAGAACAGAACAGCCACTAGACAGACATAGAGGCCAGAAAAATGGTGGCACACACACCTTTAATCCTATCACTTGGGAGGCAGAGATCCATCTGGATCTCTGTGAGTTCAAGGCCACACTGGAAACTGCCAGGCATGGTGACACACACCTTTAATCTCAGAAAGTGATGGCAGGAAGCAGAAAGGTATATAAGGCATGAGGACCAGGAACTAAGTTCTGTTAAGCTTTTAGGCTTTTAGCAGCAGTTCAGCTGAGATCCATTTGGATGAGGCCACAGAGGCTTCCAGTTTGAGGAAACAAGATTAGCTGAGGAATTGGCGAGATGAGGTTGGATGTGGCTTGTTCTGTTTCTCTGATCTTTCAGCATTCACCCCAATACCTGGCTCCAGGTTTGTTTTTGTTAGTAGGACCTTTTAAGATTTGTGCTACATTCAAGGTAGATACCTAATGTGGTAGCAGTCCGAGATGGGGATCTAAGGAGAGCTCACAACCCACCAGGAGAGAAGAAGCCAAAGAGCCAGCTGTCTGCACAAGAAACCGTGAGAAAGCGGCTTACTCTCATGGTTTGGGGAGTCCAAAAACTAATGGAGTTTGCTGCAAAAAGGCTGCAACAAAAACTTAGACATCGGGTTAGGGATTTCAGCCCATGTGGGGTAGAGACTCCGGCTGCATGCAGCTCGCGCCTGAACCTGGACCTGCAAGGCCACAGGCAAGTGGCTTTTTCATGAATTTGTGCCCCACAAGTTGGATGCCAGATGTTGTTCGAATCTTAGATGGTCTTTTAATAAAAAACCCAGAGCCAGATATCAGGGTGAAAGCTGAAAGATCAGAGAAGCAGAACAGCCAGTCACTAGCCGCTACATGCCGCTACCACCTGGCAAAAATAAATCTTTAAAAAATAATTACATATATTTTACTAAAATGTTTGGTTACTTAAGTTATTATCCCACAGTAAGACTATGTGATTATGTTAGGACAATGACAACAGAACAGATACTGGTAACCCGTGCAGTTTTGCTGCCTTTACCCTGTGTCATCTAAGCATTTTGAGTAATTTGTTTGGACTTTTTATTTTTGTCAGCAATGTAACATTTTGCCTACTTGATGAAGCTTGAAGCCAAGCTCATCCTGAAGTTCTGGAGTTTTGAAACTCGAAGAAAGTTAGAACATTTTGTTTTTAAATGAAGACACGCAGGAGTAGAGTGATTTCATAATTGGAGTTAGTCAACTAATTAATTATAGCTGAGTAGGAAAATTCCAGTACTGAATTTCAGGTTTTCTGATCACCAGTTCAATACCTTTGTTCACTACATTAGTATACTCTACTAAACTATTAATAACAGTAATACTCTACTACTGCTAATAACAGTGAACATTGGTTAGGCCATTTCCAGGTACTACTGTGCTAAATGTTTTCTGTATATACCCCTTTGCACTGTCTAGGACATTTTATTCTCAAGGTCTAGGGCATTTAATGTCTTATACATATACATGTGTCATGGTGGTGGAAGCTTGAGGCAGCTGGTCACATTGTGTGTGAAGTCAGGATGGAGAGAGAGAGAGAGAGAGAGAAAGAGAGAGAGAGAGAGAGAGAGAGAGAGAGAGAGAGAGAGAGAGAGAGAGAGAGAGAGAGAGAATGCTAATGCTCAGCTCACTTGCCCCTTTGTATTCAGACAGGGACCTCAGCCCACACGAATGGTGTCTCCCACATGTAGAGTGGGTCTTCCTGCCTCAGTGTGTGTAGGGGGGAAGGGGAGAGGTATACTATCACATGCTACATGGTGTTTACTTTCTTATGCCTCAGGAGAGATCTGTTTTACTCATAGTTTTCCTGTGTCTTGGCCATCCCAAGAGTGCTCTCTTTTGGCAGTGTTCCACGAACCTAGTTTTCTGCCAAACCTAATGAAGCTATTGTATGAATCCTGGTGCCCACAAACACAATATAGCAACATGTATCTTTCAAACAAAAGCTCTGCCTCTATTTAGTATTATTTCTTTTTAAAAGGCTTATTTTTATGAAATGTGTCTGTCTTTCCTATGTATTTTCAAAGGAATAGCTACTAGTTAAAATATATGAATATATTTAAAATTCTATAGGATATTCTATTCAGTAATTTGTTTCTTAACTAGGTCAGAATATATAGATGTAGGCATGACATGGAAAGATGGCAAGGAGCCAAACCTCAGAAGCCTAATCCGTGCCAAAAGAGGATAAGGAAACTCCACCAACAGGAGAGAGGTGCTTATGACTTAGAGCTCTGTAAATGACAGAATGGACACATGGATTCACCAGCATCTCTGCTACCCATGGCCTCTGTGGACACTATGGACCAGAAGCAGGTGGCAGTTGTGGGCAGCTTGGGAATCTAGATGACCTGCTCAGCATCTTGTATAAAGAACAGTAAACAAATTGATCTCTGTCTCCTGGGAAGTGAGCACTGCTTTCATCAGGTGGTGCTTGCTTGGACCTTATTTTTGTTGCTGACGTAGCTAAGGGAGCAGCCCTGGCTCCCAAAGTCAGGTCTTGCAGATGGTTGTACTCTGTGTCTCACAGAGAGACAGCCTTGTCCTAAGCCTCATACTCTATCTTGCCGCCTGGCAGCTTTTCCCGCCTGTTCACTCTGGCTTACTTAAATCGCTGTCTGTTACAAGGGTTCTCTTGGCTCTTGTTATCTCAGAGGAAAGAATTCAGTCAAGAGACAGCATGGAGGCGGTTTATTGAGCAAAGCGAGCATCCCAAACAGATTGAAATGAATTGTCCCAAAGGAGGATGGCAGAACAGTGAGTCCTCTGTTGTGGATTGAAGAAGTTTTTCACCAGTATTTATGAGGTGGATGGTGACGGCATATTCACAGGTTAGGTGACTTTTTCCTTCCCAAATCACAGTGGACTGTATCTCTCCAAGATGATTCTTCCCAGGATGCTCTAGAAAAACCTACAAAGGGGAGGGGCCGGAACCATGACGTAAATGATATTCTGACGAAGATGTCTTAGATTCTTGTCTAGTTACCGAGCAAATTATCTGACACAACCAACTTAAGGCAGGAAGGGTTTATTTTGGCTCACAACCAATCCCAGGGTTCACTTCAGTCACGTGACAGCGGAAGCCGCTTGAGGCATCTGGTCACATTGCGTCAGACTGAGAAGCAGAAAGAGATGAGTGCTCATGCTCAGCTCAGGTCTTGTGGTACACACTCCAGGACCTCAGCCCGTGGAATGGTGTCTGCTACGTGTGGAGTGAGTCTCCCACCTCAATTAACCCACTTGTCTAGACAGTCCCTCACAGACCTGCCAGGAAGCATGTCTGTTAAGTGATTGTAAATCCCATCAAGTTGACTCCATTTTGGGCTAGGCCTCCATCTTAGTACTTAGTGACTGTTTGCTCTAAACTCAAATTCCTGGAAGATGAGTTCTCAGAAAACAACCCTGACCTCGGGACCCTCACCTGGAAATGTACAGTCGTAAGCGTCTGCTTTGTTAGGATAAGGATATGAATGACTAACTGCTGGTTTTTTGTTTTGTTTTGTTTTGTTTTTGGCTTCTATAACTTGCTTATGAAGACACCCAAAGATTCTTTTGGGTTGCCTTGACCACTTCCCTTGGCAGAACAGACCAGGTTTTTGCTTGCTTGTGCAGACATTGAAGGTCCTCTTGCAGTTTTTACCTTTAAAAACCCTTCCCCTCCGGGCTGGAGAGATGGCTCAGCAGTGAAGAGCATTGGCAGCTCTTCCAGAGGTCCTGAGTTCAATTCCCAGCAACGACGACATGATAACTCACAGCCATCTATAATGAGATCTGGCGTGGAGGCAGACTGGTATATACATAATAAATAAATCAATCTCTTTAAAAAAAAAAAAAACAAACCTTCCCCTCAGCCCAGTAGAGGCACGTGTCTTTGATCCCTGCCTGAGTTCGAGGCCAGCCTGCTCTACAGAATGAGTTTCAGGACGGGCCAAGGCTACACAGAGAAACCCAGTCTTGAAAAACAAAACAAACAAAAAACCCTTCCCCGTACCCTACCTACACGACACACCTGAGACTGGACTTTGAGGACATTGTCCTGCTAGCAACAAACAATAAATCCTTTAATTAAAATTGGATTGAGTCTGTGGTCTTTATCCCAGGTGTCTCAAGTTCCATCCCACTACTACTGCCACTGTTACATCCCTTTTCTTCAGTCTTCCCAGGCTATGGCACATCACTCCCAGCAAACTAACGCGGCTAAGTCATTACGACCCTCAAATGTAACACTAAGCAATTTTAGGAAATGTAAAACTCATAGGAAGCATTGTTAGCCATGGACACAGTTCTGTGCTGCTCCCCTCAAAGGTTTTCTCAGAATGCGCTCGAGTTAACGGGGGCACACGGATATTGAATTCTCACCGTGGTTTAGATGTAAAGGACCGAGCTCCCCGCGCCCCCATTACTGTCTGCAGGTACATGCCCTTCTGTGCTCAGAGCCCCCAAGCTAAGGTTTACTCCTCGGGCTGCATGGGTGAGTTATCTGATAAGCATGCCCTGTCCTTGCAGCACCCCCGGACAGCGAGGCACCCCGCGGGGAGCCGCATCTTGCGTGAGCCAGCGCGAGGGGCTTTCACCTAACCTCCCCGGTACTCTCAACGGCTGAGGCTGGGTGGCAGCGGAGGCTGAGGGCAGCTCTACCAGAGCAGCCGCGTTGGGGACCCGCTTTGGAGGTCTAAGGTTCGAGGCAGCCAAGCCACCCGTTTGCAGGAAGGCGAGTGAGTGGTAGACGCCAAGCTTGGGGCGGGTGTAGCAGCTGCCACCTAGGAGGGGTGGGGCTCCAGCCCAACTCCCAGTGGAATCGCTGCTACCTGTCAATCCCTGTATATGGAAGGGCGTCTGACTCCACATCCTGGCCTGTTCCTTTTTAAGAATGGAAGTTAGGGGTCAGGAGCGAAGCACCCGGCAGTAATCGCTTAGTATGCATGGTTGGGCGGAGAAGACGGAGCAAAGAAGCAAGGAGGGAAGGAGAAAGAAGAGAAGCAAGAAAAGACGGACGGAAGGAAGGGAAGGAGGGAGGGAGGGAGAGAGGGACTGACTCCGAGGACAAAAACCAGAGGCTGGCATGATGGCTCAGTAGTTAGAGTCCCTGAAGCCGGGCGGCGGTGGCACACACCTTTAATCTCAGCACTCGGAGGCAGAGGCAGGCGGATCTCTGTGAGTTCGAGGCCAGCCTGGTCTACAGGGCGAGATCCAAGACAGGCACCAAAACTACACAGAGAAAGTCTGTTTGGTGGGGGCGGGGGGGGGGGGGGGGGGAGGGAAGAGTACTTGCTGCTTTTGCTTAGGACCTGCATTCTGTTCCCAGCATATGGAGATGGTTCAGGACACTCTTCTGGCTTCTACAGGCATTCACACTTAAAATGCAAAACAACAACAGCAACGAAGACGGTCTCCCCTTTCAGGCTTGTTTTCTATTCCTGAATTTGATCACCATTCTCCCCGCCGCAGCCCTGATTTCTCATCACAGAATTCACCAAGGTTGCTGAGCTAACTTTGGCTTTTCTGGCTTTCCTGCATGTTGGGCGCCACAGGATTCACCTTCTGTATAAAACACACCCCTCTTTCATCCTCAACCCCCCCCCCCCCAGCCCTACATCTCATCTTCATTGGAAAATATTTTCACCCAGAAGTTTCTCTGCTTGCCAGCCTCTCTCAGCCTGCCTGCCTTCTTTCCTTCCTTCCTTCCTTCCTCCCTCCCTCCCTCCCTCCCTCTCCTTTCTTTCTCTCATTCTTTTTGTTGTTGTTGTTGTTGTTAATTTATTTTATGAGTGTGGATGTTTTGTCTTACATGTTTGTCTGTGCCTGGGTACCGTGCATACGTGGTACCCACAGAGGCCAGAAGAGGGCATCAGATCCCTGATGGTTACAGATGGTTGTCGCCCATCATGTGGGTGCTGGGAATTGATCCAGGTCCTCTGGAGGAGGACGGAGTGTGCTTAACTGCTGAGCCATCTCTCCAGCCCCTCTGCCGACCAGTCGACTGGGTATCTGGGTGGAGACGTGTGAATTGTAGAGACAATGAAGAAGACAGAACAGAGTCGAGAGGACTGCCCGTCAGTGCTGAACAGCCCCGAGTTTATTCCACAGCCAGCTTATATTCAGCCTGAAGGACAGAAGGAGAACAATGCACAGCACAGGCATTCAACCACTATTTATCCTGCTTTGCATTAAGGAGCAGGCAGGTTCATTTTCTATCTACCTCCATCTAGTATTAGCAGCCTGCGTCTAGCTAGATAGTGTATTCTTTCCCGTGGGCTACTCAGGACTTTCTCACAGCCCTGCAGCAAGCAAGCTTGAACTCCGTTGACTCAGAATAGACTTCAGATTCAAACTGGGAAACTGAGTCAGTTGTGGGCTCCCACACCCCCGCAAACCACTTTCTATTGACATTCACCAACCTTGGCTGTATTTAACAGCATGTCTTGCCAATTTGTGCATTTTCCTTTAGAGGAGCTTCTTGATTTTAGATGTAGCTGCCAGGTCCAAAAGAAACTGGGAACAAATGGCTAACTGTGGAACCTATTAGCATACCAAAGTGCATGCATGCTGGCTCCAGGCTCTCTCAGCATCAAAAATACCTGTTACAGAGTCCATGCTGGCATTCTAGCGCCTCTCACCCCACCCCCTACCCTAAACTTCTCCAGCTCACGGGCTGTCCTTCCCTCAGCTTCTTATCCCTATATAACCCTGACATTTTAGCTATGTGCCCTCTTAGCACCCCCCCCCCCCCCCCCCCCCCCCCGCCTCCTCCCTTATCTTCCTATTCCTGGCCCAGTTCAATCTACTGGCCATGTTTAGTCTACTACTCTCTTTCCCTGTTCTGGACCCTTCTAGATGCCTCTGGCTGTACTCTTCCTCATTACCACAATAAAAACTTTCCTCTCAACCATACCGTGGAGCAGTCACATCCTCACTTTGTACAGTAGCCGCAGCATCCAAACATGCAGAGGACTCACAAAAATCAGGAAAGAACTAATGCATTCGTAGTTGGGGCTATAGGAATGGGTCCCAGAGAAAATGTTGGCATGCAATGGACACAGATGTACAGCTAGCTCCTCCAACTTGTGGGCCCTTTCTACTTTCTATTGCTTAATAAAGCATTTCCTGTTTATTTATTTATTTATTTATTTACTTACTTACTTACCTATTTATGAGACAGAATCTCACTCACAGGATATCCTGGAGTTCACTATGTAGACCAGGCTGGTCTCAAACTTGTGACAATACTCATCCTTCAGCCTCCTGAATGCTGAGATTACAAGTTTAAGCTACTTATATCTGTGTTGCAGGATATTTGATTACACTGTGAACACTATAGATTGTTTCTAGTTGTGGTGTGGCTCAGCCCTAACACACGCCTTTAATCCAAGAGCTTTCTGCTTGAATATTGTAAACAGGGTTAACTAAAGTCAACCATAGGTCAAGATGTGGCTCAAGCAACCAGTCAGTATGAAGGGAACAAGAAAAAACCATAGAGAGCAAGAGGCAATCAGGAGGGCGGATAGAGAGACACAGAGGAAGTAGAAGGAAGTGACATGCAGTTGGAAGTTGTGTTCGAAACAGCATAGGAGGAAAAAGGTTTTGGGGATGTCAGCTGAGAAGGGAGGTAAGCTTGGTGCTTTCTCTGCCTCTCTGAGCTAGCAGGCTTTTACACCAGCACCTGGCTTCCGAGTCTTTATTGGTAAAATTGAATGGCTGAGATTTAGTTAAAAACAACATGCCTGGGTCAGTTAACCCTTCTTAAAGTATGCATCTTAGAATCAATAAAATGTTGTAACCACATGTGAATACTTTTTTTTTATACAGTTGGTATTATACAGTTAAAAATACAGATTTTTATACATTTGGTATCATTGTCCAATGTGCTATATCTTGACTTTCATGTGTGTTTATTTAATATTTATTTGTTTGCTTGGGACAGGATTTCCCTGTGTGGCCCAGGCTTCCATCCACAGCCCTTCTTTCCAATTACTGGGATTACAGGTGTTCACCAGGTTCTTGTTTCTTTTAAAAATGTAACCATATATCTTTTGCTTTTAAGGTTTACTATACTGATAGCTCTGTGTGTGTGTGTGTGTGTGTGTGTGTGTGTGTGTGTGTGTGTGTGCATGTGTGTCTTTGTGCACCTGAGTATAGGTGCCTATGGAGCCCAGAGGCATCAGATATCGTTGGAACTGGAGTTATAGGCAGTTGTGAACCACCTGATGTGGGTCCTTGGAATTGTACTTGGGTCCTCTGGAAAGAGCAGGAGCGTTCTTGACCTCTAAGCCATTTCTTCAGCCCATAACAATGTATCTAAAAGACCTCTTCCATAGCTTCGTGCATATCTCTGTTTTGTTCTCCTTGTCATCAATGTCTGTATTAAAATTTTATTGAGTGAAGAGAGAGAACATAATTATGTAATGAGTCCTTTATTGCAATTGTTTCCAAGGTGTTTTTCTTCTCCCTTGTCTTTGCTATTATATATACATTAACACATACATATAATGCATATGGATAGCAAATTAGTTTTTATTTGCTGAGATTGTTTTTTTCTTTTCAATTATACAACCTACTAAAAGTTTCAGTACAGTTTAGAAAATATTTATCTATTTAGTGTGTGTGTGTGTGTGTGTGTGTGTGTGTGTGTGTGTGTGTGTGTTGCTCCAGGTGCTTGCGGGGTTCAGAAGGCTTTGGATCCCCTGGAACTAGAGTTATAAGTGGCTGTGAGCCACCCTGTGGGTACTGAGAGCTAAGCTTCAGTTCTCAAAGCATAGTATCCAACACCCCCAGAAAAGAATTTGAAGTAGGAAAGTAGAATGATTGGTCTAAGTTTAGAAAGATCCCTACATGGCCTGGAGAGATGGTTCAGTGGTTAGGGCACTGATTCCTCTTGAAGAGGACTGGGATTTGATTCCCAGCACTCACGTGCTGCTCACAGCCACCTGTAACTCCAGTCCTGGGGCTCTGAAGCTCTCTTCTGATGTCTGCGGGCACCAGGGACTCACATGGTGAGCCCGCATATAAGCAGGGCAGGCACCAGGGACTCACATGGTGAGCCCGCATATAAGCAGGGCACAACACTCATACACATAAAAATAACAAAATAAAGCTGGGTGGTGGTGACTCATGCCTTTAATCCCAGCACTTGGGAGGCAGAGAACGGCGGATCTCTGAGTTTGAGGCCAGCCTGGTCTACAAAATGAGTTCTAGGACAGCCAAGGCTACACAGAGAAATCCTGTCTTGAAAAGGCCAGAAAAAAATAAATCTAGAATAAAATTAATTAATTAGTTAATTAAAAAAGAGAGAGATCACTACTGTTTACTTAAGTAATTAGAAAGACCTGTAACAGCTCTGAATGTTCATTACTACTAAAAGAGGCAGTTGAAACTAGTGTATTTGCAAGTCTCTTCTCACCCAGTTCTGAAAGCACACAGATCTCAATTCAATTATCTAAAATCACCAGGGAATAAACTATGTGGAGTAATAATGTTTTCTGAGAATTTATTGTGTGCTTCCACTTAAAAAAAAGTATCCATTTTGAGATGGAAAACTCATTGAGATTTATTGCCTACTGATTTCTTAACGTATGATGATTTAATTTTAGCTTTTCTTTGATAGTGTAAATAATAGAGGCTAATTAAAAAAAAACAGATAATTTTTTTTTTTTTTTTTGGTTTTTCGAGACAGGGTTTCTCTGTGTAGCTTTGCGCCTTTCCTGGAACTCACTTGGTAGCCCAGGCTGGCCTCGAACTCACAGAAATCCGCCTGGCTCTGCCTCCCGAGTGCTGGGATTAAAGGCGTGCGCCACCACCGCCCGGCTAAAAAAAAAAAAACAGATAATTTGAGAATAATAGTCCTTTCCTCCCTCCTCCTCCTCCTCCTCTTTCTCCTCCTTCCTCTTTCTCTCTGACAAAATCTTGCTATATAGCCCTGGGACACACTGTGTGGAGCAAGCTGGCCTCAAACTTGCAGTAACCCTTTAGCCTGTGAGCATGGGATTATGAGTGTGATCACGTCACTGTGCCTGGGCTGGAGAATAACGATTTTCCTCTTGTCCCCTATGCTTCTTTTGTGGAATTGGTGATTGATCCGAGGGCCTCATGCATGCTAGGCAAATGGCCTACCACCACGAAACAACCACAGCCTGAGAGTTTTGTTTGTTTTTTTGAACAGGGTCTCTCTATAGCCCTGGTGGTCCTGGAACTCACTCTGCAGCCCAGGCTGGCCTCGAACTCACAGAGATCCGCCTGCCTCTGCCTCCCGAGTGCTGGGATCACAGGTGTGTGCCATCATTCCTGGGGCCTGAGTTCTTGCTTGTGCTTTTTTGGTTTTTCTTGCGGGACTTCTGAAATAGAGTCTCTCTGCGAAGCCCAGCCTGACTTTGAACTTTTGATCTTTCTGCCTTAACCTGTTGAATGCTAGGATTATAGGTGTATGCCATCATCCTAGACCAAATGCCTAAACAGTCACAGCAACTTTTGTTTGGTTTATTTTAAGATTTTGTTTTATTTTTGCGTGTGAATGTTTTACCTGTATGTATGTCACCACCCCTGGCTTATAATTTTTTTATTTTATTTGGTTATTTTTTAAAAAAGATTTATTTTATGTATACCAGTGCTCTATCTGCATGCACACCTTTATACCAGAAGAGGGCATCAGTTCTCACTACAGATGGTAGATGGTTGTGAGCCACTATGTGGTTGCTGGGAATTGAACTCAGGATCTCTGGAAGAGCAGCCAATGCTCCTAATCTCTGAGCCATCTCTCCAGCCCCTTGGTTATTTTTAAAATCACTGTACAAAGCAACAGAATTCATAATGGCATTTTTTTTTTTTTTTTTTTTTGGTTTTTCGAGACACGGTTTCTCTGTATAGCTTTGCGCCTTTCCTGGATCTCACTCTGTAGACCAGGCTGGCCTCGAACTCACAAAGATCCGCCTGCCTCTGCCTCCCAAGTGCTGGGATTAAAGGCGTGCGCCATCACCGCTCGGCCCATCTGTGAGTTCGAGGCCAGCCTGGTCTACAGAGCGAGATCCAGGAAAGGTGCAAAGCTACACAGAGAAACCCTGTCTCGAAAAACCAAAAAAAAAAAAAAAAAAAAAAAAAAAAAAAAAAATCCCCTCTCTAGAACTGTAACCTTAGCTTGTTCAGATAACATGGTAAAGGAGTGGATGATTTTTTTTCCCCCCATCTGTCTAGCTTTAAGGGAAATGTCCTAGTTTACTCTCTGTTTGATAAACACCATGATCAAAAGGAACTTGGGGAAGAAAGGGTTTATTTTACGTTTTCAGGTCCCCAGTTCACCGCTGAGGGAAGTCAGGGTAGGAATTCAAGCAAAACCACGGTACAGCCCGTGAAGGAAAGCGGCTTACCGCCTGGCTCTCTTGCTTGCTCCCAGCCTTCCGGTGAACTACCTTTCTTACATTGCCCAGGCCCACCAGCCTAGGGATGGTAGCACCTACAGTAGGCTAGGCCCTCCACTATCAGTTCACCATCTACAGACATGCCCACAGGCCAATCCGATGTAGGCAGTTCATCAATTGAGGTTACATCTTCCCACCCAAAGTGTGTCAAATTGACAACCAAGATTAGCCATCACTGGGAGAAATAAAAACACCTAATGGTCAAGTTATCTGCACAAATCTCAATGAAAATACTTTGTAATTCTAGGTTTGGACGTTGAGGATCTACAGGAGGAAACCGCGTTGAAAGATGGAGTCTGAGGAAGACAGCTCAGCCCCACCTCCTCAGAGCGAAGAGGCCCCTTCTCCTATGGAGGAAGCCCCGCCCCCTCCGGAAGGCACTGCTCCGCCCCCTCCCGAGGAGCAGGCCCCGCCCCCCGAGGAGGGCGAGGCCCCGCCCCCTCCAGGAGATGACTCCCAGCCCCCTGCCGAAGGAGAGCCCACCCCTGGCACGGATGCCACGCCCACCACTGCCCCCTCCGCTGGCCCTTCTGTGACTGACTACAGGAGTCTGATTCCCTCAGACGAGGAGATAACGCTGCCGGACGATGAGGAGGGCCAGAGCCGGGTCCGACCGAGGATCGCCCCGAGGCCTGTGCAGTCAGTGCTGTCGGATGGGCTTTCTCAGTCTTCCCGGCGGGCCTCCAAGTACCGCCGAAGTATGAGTGGCATTCCAAACCTCCAGGAGACCCTCAAAGAGAGACAGGTTTGCAGCTGATAGGACTTGCTGTGGGAAAGTCCTGAGACTTTGCATCGTTTGAAAACACCTTTTTCTTTCTTTGGTTTTTCAAGGCAGGGTTTCTCTGTGTAACAGCCCTGGTTGTGTGTAGAGCAGGCTGGCTTCGAACTCATAGAAATCCACCTGCCTCTGCTTCCTGAGGGCCCCATTTTCTTCATACTTAACAATTTTATTTTATTTTCAAGACAGGGTTTCTCTGTGAAACAGTCCTAGCTGTCCTGGAACTCCCTCTGTAGACCAGGCTGGCCTTGTACTCAACAGAGATCCACCTGTCTCATACTTAACGTTTTTATACATGTTTTCACCTCTTTTAGGCAAGATTCCGAGAAGCAAGGGAAAACCGGAAAATGAGAATTGACCCCTTATACAAATACATATTTGAAATTCTCTCAGAAATGCTTGGGCTGGACACAGTAACTGTGGAAGAACTAATTTTGGATTGCCCATCGGTAAGCTGAAGTCTTAACCATCGTTTGTTATGTTTTTGCCCTTATTGGGGGGTGTGTACTTGTGTGCGGGTGTGTAGGAGCATGGGTGTACATGGACCTCGGGTGTGTTCCTCTATCACTCTCTGTCCAGGAGATGTGCGTATTAAGCAGGAGGCGTCATAGAGAACGACTGGATGGAACTAGGATGTGACTTTCTAGGTCACCAGAGTTCCCAACCAGAATGGACCTTCCGGTCAAGGCTGGCTTCATGTGTGGACTTGTGAGCTGTGGACTCACACAGGTTCCTGGTCAGGGTTTAATGATCTAATACACGATCTTGAAATAATCCCCCTTTCTTCCCCTTCTTCTTCCCCATCTTCTTTCCCCCTTTTTTTTTTTTAAATTAATTAATTTATTTATTATGTATACAGTGTTCTTCTGCACACATCCCCGAAGGCCAGAAGAGGGCACCAGATCTCATTACAAATGGCTGTGAGCCACCATGTGGTTGCTGGGAATTGAACTCAGGACCTCTGGAGGAGCAGCCAGTGCTCTTAACCTCTGAGCCATCTCTCCAGCCCTTCTTTCCCCTTTTTTCCTCTCTCTCTTCTCTCCTTTTTTTCTTCCTCCTCTTGCTCTTCCTCTCTCTCCTCTTCTGCTTCCTCTTTCCCCCTTCTTCCTCTTCCTGCTCCTCCTCCTCCTCCTTCTTGTGGTAGGAGGGATCTAACCCAGGACTTCATATATACACATGCTAGACAGCTACCTTATAACTGAGCCATGCCCCCCCCCCTCCCCCACTTCATCTTGAGGCCCTTCATGTCCCTTCCTTTTCATGTTTCCCTGAGCTGTGCACATAGATTTTGCAGGTCGTCTGGACTATCAGCAATATTACCCTACCAGTAAGAGGATTCTCTCTGACCTTTTCAGGTTGTGTTTTAATGCCCTGCCTTCCTAATGACTGTTGGGGCTCCTGTGGTAAACCCGGCAACATGTCTTCCTACACGCTGTATAGAAGTTAGTTGTGCAATGACCGTCAGCTCAAGGGAGGGCCAGTTTCAGAAATAGGATTGCTCTGTCAGTCTCGCGTCCCAGCCACCATTCCTGAACTTGTTTAGGGAGGAAACCAGATAGGTGATCAACCTTGTTTTTCTCCTGAAAATTGCTAGGCCACGCTGGCTCCCTCCATCCTGGAATCCTCTGCAGGAGGTGCAGTCACAGACATTGGGGTCTGTGCATTGCCTTTGTTGTACCCAGAGTCCCCCAAAGACCATCAAGAGACCAAATCCGACGCAAAAGCGAAGAGTCTTTTTATTGTTACGAGTTAACTCAGGCCTCTCCGTCTATCTGACTAAGCAGCAGAGCAAGAGAGACCCCGAGTAGCAATGGGGCAGGGTTTTTAATAGGGAGAAAGTGTGTGTGTTGGGGGTGTCTTGGGGTCTACAGACCACATAGGAAGAGAGAGACTCGGGATTGGTTTATTCGAGTGACAATCATGTTAGTAACTTTTAATTGGCTAGGGTTAGTTGGGGGTTACAGTTACCCGTCTTTTGGGCAAGCCTAGACAAGTCCCAGGCTTTGTCCTTGAGCTACCGTGGAGGCTGGCTGGCTGGCTGGCCTAGCACTTACTGCGGGATGGCTCAGTGGCTCAGGCTTGGTGCATCCTGTTTCCCTGTCCCTGCTGGCAGGCGCGTCAGTGATTAATTGTCTTTTGTTCCTGGCCCTCCCAGAAACTGCTTGCTCAGTCTCAGGAAACTGAAATTGAGGCCTAATCTCTTGAGAGAAGACTGAGCAGCCTGTTATGGCATCCACTTGCTCCTCTCATTCCCTCTTTGAGTAGTATATCATCTCCAATCTTGGAGACGTTTCTTTTTGGTAAAAGACTTTATCATCAGGGTAATAGGTTATTTTGAAGACTACTTGGACCAGGATGTAAGAGTTTTGATCTAAAAAGTTGAACATTAAACATAACATAATCAAGTCAGAAGTATATGTCCATCAGGTATCCTCCAGTGGGATCAGAAAGTAGGCTCCCATTGGATTCTGAGTGAGATTACAGAGGTGGGGATAGCCATGTAGAGGTTGTTCCACACAGAGACCATTTCTGTTACCAACAGCAAAGTGAGCCTCCCCTTACTCGGTTGTTGCCATCTGCAAGTGTACCAAGGGTTTGGTCCAGTGGCTGATATTGGGATTCTAGCATCCTCCGTTCAGTGGTACCCAGACAGGAATCATCATTTAGTTAAGGCATCAATGACATAAGAGCCAACAGCAATTAGCCGAAGCAGAAGGGCCAAAATCCCTGTGATGGCTGACAGAGTTCATTCTCCTGAAGGAACTTGGAGGAAATGAGAATGAGGACCAGTTATTATTTTATCTCAGGTTCTCTATGACAAGAAATTCCCTTTTGATCTAACATTCTGGGGGTGGGGGTGGGGCGGGGAACAAGAGTGACGTTTTCGATTCTGTAATTACTTCCTGCTGACATTGGGATGTTGTTGTCAGGGTCCTGGAAAAGCCACAATGTTAGTCAAAGGCACGGAGAGAATTTAGAAGCATCTGAAGAGGTGGCGTTTATATGGGCTGGATTGTTCCATATTAGCTTTCAGCAAGTTCAGGGCTCGCAGTCATTTGGAGTAGGTTGTCGTCAACAAATGATGTTTGGATATGTCGGTCACCAAGTGGAAACCTATTGAGATAGAGATAAACTAGAAATAGGAGTTAAAATTTATGAACTTATTTGGAACTTTCAGACCCATAGTCTCAGTAATTGAGGAAGGAGAGGAATCTGAAGTCCAGGAGAGAGAAAAATACCATCCTCAGGAATAGACAAGGGGGGAGACTTGGGCTTACCTCTCTTATGACATTCTTTAAGGCTGGGTCAAGTAAGTGCTATGAAAAGTGATATGTGTAGATCATTTAATGTAGGATCAGTCCATCTCGGGGGATCATTTAAGCCCTGGAGTTAGCAGCCAGTCTGGGCAGTATGGAGAGATGTCCATCCTTGTCCTCCTTCTTTCCTTTCTCTCTTCCTTTCTCATGTCTCTCACCTGACAGCTTTTTCCTACATATTCCAGACTGGCCGAGAACTCCATCCATAGCCTAGTCCAACTTCAAACTTGATTCCTATCCTCAGCCTCCTGAGGATGATTATAGATGATGATAGGTGTGTGCCGCCATGCCCAACTGTGAGGTGTTACCTCTTTAAAAAGAGGGCTGGTGGTGGCTGGGGAGACAGTTCAGTTGGTACCGTAGAGCACTTGCTGTGCTAATAAAAATGCCTGAGTTTACTCTTCAGAACTCATGTAAAAAGCCAGGCATAGTGAAGTGGGAACAGGCAGATCCCTGTGGTTAGCTGGGCAGCCACTGGAGCCTTATGTAGTGAGATCCAAGTCAGCCTGTCCCAAGAAAAAACAAAAACAAAAACGAGGTGGACCCCAGGAATGATACCCCAGGTTTACCTTTGGTCTACCTGCATGCACGCATGCATGCACACACACACATGCTCACACACATACCCTCCCATGTGCACGTGCATGCACTCCCCAAACCAGCCTCCCAGCCAACCAACCAATCAACTGGACACAAACCTAGACACACCTGGGAAGGGAAATCTCAGTTGAGGAATAGCCTCCATCAGATTGGCCTGTGAGCACACTGGGGATAGGAATTTTCTTGATGGCTAACTAGTGTCGGAGGGCCCAGCCCACTGTGGGCAGTGCCATCCCTGGGCAGGTGGGCGCAGACTGAACAAGAGAGGTAGCTGAGCAAAACAGAGTAGGCAAGCCAGCAAGCAGAGTTACTTATGGTCTCTGCCTCAGTTCCTTCCTCCATGCTCCCGCCTTGCTTCCCTCAATGATGGGCTGTAACCGGTAAAGTGAAATAACACTTTTATCCCCAAATTGCTTTCAGTCATGGTAATTCTTTCTGTCTGTCTGTCTTTCTGCCTTCCTTCCTTCCTTCCTTTCTTTCTTCAGACAAGGTTTCACTGTGTAGCCCTGGTTATCCTGGAACTCGCTCTGTAGACCAGGCTGGCCTCGAACTCACAGAGATCTGCCTGCCTCTGTTTCTCGAGTACTGGGATTAAAGGCGTGCGCCACCACTGCCCAGCTTGGTCATGGTATTTCTCACAGCAACAGAAAGCCAACTGGGACACCAAGAAATGAATTTCACCTGTCTTCCCTGTTGTCTGTATTGGAGTTAAGTCAGTTTAGCTGTTTACCCCTTTCTTGCACGTTCCTGCTTTTTGATCTGTTTCCAACCCTGCCCCCACCAGCTTTCTTTAGATTTTATATTTGAGAGAGGATCTCTCTAAGGTGCCCGGGCTGGCCATGGATTCACTTAGTATCCCAGTCAGACCTTGAACCTGTGATCCTCCTGCCTCAGGTTTCTGAGTAGCTGGGATCACAGACCTATGCCACCAGGCCCTTCGGGAAGGTCTTTCTTATTTTCTCTCTCTGAAAAGGGACAGTGATTAACTAAGGTGGGTGAAGCATGAGTACAGGAATTATTTCATCGCACCGGAAAGCCTGTATCATTTTATTGATTCTCATTTTTCTCTTTAACAGCTCGACCCATTCAGCAATTTTTTTGAGAAAGGCGGTTGTAAGACGCTGAAATTCTTATATCAGGAAGGAGACGCACCAGGGCTTGGTAAGGATGTTTTCTGAGGGCCCTGGGCTCAAAGGGAGCTGATTAATGTTGAAGTGCAGCCTGTTTTTCCTCTTACTCGTAGAAGGTTTCCGCTCTTACAGCGAAAACTTGACCAGAAACCCATGTGTAAAAGAATAGCTTGGAGATGTGTCTCAGCTATTAAAAGCACTTGCTGCTCTTGCAAGGGGACCCGGGTTCATTTCCAGGCACCATGTGGTGGCTCACAACCATCTGTAACTCCAGTTCCAGGGCACCTGACTCCCTCTGCTGGCTTCCACTGGCATTGCAGGCGGCCCTTAGGCATGTATGCTGGCAAAGGCACTTGCATACGTGAAGTAAAATAAATCTTTAAAAACGTTATCGTAAGAACACTCCAGGGTCATCAGGATGGCTCATCAGGTAAAGGCACCAGCCACTAAGCCTGGTGACTGGAGGTCAGTCTGTAGGACTCACGTGGTGGTAGGAGAGAACCAGCCCCTACAGGCTGTCCTCTGACCCCCACATGCGCGTGCTTCGACACAGATGCGGGTAGACACAAAATAAGTGTAATAAAAGAAGTTTCATTTTCAGAACCAACCATTTGAGACATTGCTGTCATGCTTTAGGAAGAGATGTCGAAGACATTCTAGCCTCTACTGGGAAATACGCTTTTCCATTAGAATTTAATTGCAGTTCCCTGGAACAGGTGGACCATTTTGTCCATATGTTTTCAGATGGCTAGAAGTAGTCATGATGCCTCTTTGGAGCCCAGTGTCTGCCCCTCGTGGTTCTGACTCAATGTCTGTGGATGTTGCAGCTGTTAGTTGCAACATCTGGCTTTCCTATATTACTCCAAAGATAATTAACATGCAACCGGGTTACTATACCTTTGTTTCAATGACTCGGGTTGTCCTTTTACTCTCAGACCACTTTAAAAAAAAAAAAACACAAAACAACGCTGTGTGTATGTCAGTGGGTATTGCTGTGTATTCAGGTGCACCTGCATGCGTGTGTGTATGGGGTATAGGGGCCAGAGGACAGCCTCTGGGGGCATCCTTGGGAATGCCATCTGCCTGTTTTGAGACAGGTCCTTGCATTGGCCTATGGCTTACCAATGTAGGATAGACTGCTTGCATGGCCATTGAGCAGTCACTTGCCAGGCTGGGTCAGTTCTGTGACCGTGTGCTCAGTTCTTAGCATTTGTTTTCAGAATGTGGTCGGACTATCACCGGAGTACCCAAAGGGGCAAAAATGATGAGACTGTATGTAGACAACGCAGCTCCAGACAAGCTGAAAGGACTGTGCGTCTTCTTTGTTCGCTGTCGTAATGAGGTGGCCATTAATGCTAAAACCATTTGTGAGGTATGGTTTAAAACACCGGTCGCTTGTCGTGTTTCCCTGGTCCCTTTATCTCCTTTTCTATATGTAAGACGGAACTGAGTTCCAAGATAATGATGTATTTGTATACTCAAAGAAACTAAGGTATTGGCTATACTAGAGTGGAGTTATTGTCATCCTATAGATACAGCCTTTAAAAAGTTTACGTTTTGGAAAGATTTAAAAGTTTATGTGTTTGAGAGAGGGTCTCATACAGCCCAGGCTGGCTTTGATATATATATCTATCTATATCTATCTATATCTATCTATCTATCTATCTATCTATCTATCTATCTATCTATCTATCTCCAATGTCCTTGAACCCCTAACCCTCCCACCTCCACTTCTCAAGGGCTGGGATTGCAGGCATGCCTCACCGTTTTAATTTGCATAAAATGCTGGCCGGAAAACAGCTTGGAGAAGAAAGGGTTTATTTCCCTTCCACTTCCGTCTCGCAGCATAGCACCCGAGAAGAGTTGAAGCAGGACCTGAAACAGAGGCCATGGAGGAGAGCTGCTTATTGGCTTGCTCCCCGCTGGCTTGCTCAGCCTGCTTTCGTACACAAGGCAGGACCATCTGCCCAGGGTGGCACAGTGGCTCGGGCCCTCCCACATCAATTAACCAGGAAAACGACTCTCAGACGTGCCCACGGGCCAATCTACCTGAGGTAGCTTCTCAGCTGAGCTTCCCTCTTCCCAGATGACTCTGGCTTATGTCGACTTGATAAAAAAGTCTCCAGCCCTAAAGTTTATGGAAACTCAATGTCTTCTGTATGGTATGCCCAGAATTACCTTATGCCCATTCTTTAGGGACACATTCGATTCTGCTCCTACAGTACTAGTTACTACGCCGACTCTTTGCTTAGTATTTTACATTTTTAGTCATTTTAGGAGAAGAGGGAACTGACTTACAGTCTTGACATTGCTATCCTAGTCAGGGGCTGGGCTGCAGGATGGAAACGGGCAAGTAGGGTCACACAGACCAGAATTTGCCTCCAAGCTGTTCCTTTGTCAAGTAGCTCCTCCTTTGTGAGACATGGGCGTGCCTGAATGGGGACTAAGGACACCCACTTTGCCGGAGTGTTGTGAGACCCCTGAAAGACAAACTGTTGCTCTGCTGCCTGATTTACTGTAGATTCTCAAAAGGCTTCCATCCATTCTCTTTCTTGTTCTTAGGGGGTCTTACTGCCTTCTGGAGTGGGCCATGTAACAAATCCAACATGCTTTGGCTTCTTTCCTGGTTGTGACGGATAGACGGCCCGGGGAGAGGTTGTTGCGGTGGGCAGCGATCTCCCCTGGGCCCTTGTAGGTGCTTCCCTGTGTCTCTTGTGGGTGAGACACCCGCTGCCAGTTGGTTTCCTTCGTGAGGAACCTGCCTTATCTCCTCTGCTTTTCTCTTTCTTTCTGAACTCTGATCGTCTTACCAGGCTGTCTTCGTGTGTGGCCGAATGTTCCGTCTGTCATCAATTTCAGTCACACTCTCTTCAGTTTATCTGCAGTTCAGTCTGTCCTTCCATTCCCTTCCCTCCTCCTTTTCCCTTCCCCCTCCCTGCTCCCTCCTTCCTATCTTCTCACCCCTCCGCTCCCCTCCTCTCCTCCCTCTTCCCTGCCTTTCCTCTTCCCACCTTCTCTCTTCCCACTGCCCTCTCCTCCCATCCCTTCTCTTCCTTTCTTTTCCTTCTGAGGATCAAATCCAGGACTTTGCATCCGCTGGCCAAGTGCTCTCCTATTCAGTTACATCTCCAGCCTCCTTTGTTTTTGGAGAGAGGGTCTCACTATGTTACCCAGGCTGGCCTTGAACACCCGGGCTCGAGAGAACCTGCCTCAGCCTCTTGAGTACCTGGGACTGCAGTTGTCTGCAGCCATAGCCTACTTATACTTTCTTTTTCTTAAGTTGCAGTTATGTGTGCATGTAGCTTAAAGAAGAATAAGTTCTTTGAGCCTTGTGATGCAGGGCTGACCTGTACCCCACTCCCACTCCCCAGAAGGAGCCCTTAAGCCTGTTAGATGAGGGTGGAGATTTGGCTCAGAAGATACTGCTCTTAGAAAGGACCCGAGTTCAATTCTCAGCACCCACATTGGGTGGCTCAGAACTACCTGTAACTCCAGATGCCGGGGACCCGACACCTTCTTTTCTGGCCATTACAGTCGATGCACCCATGTGCACAAACCTAACGTACATATGCATGTATTTAAAAACATTATACAAATTTTAAAAATCTCTTTTGGAATATTCTCTAATTTACCTCCACATCGCTAAATTTAGCTAGCTCTACAGGTCTCTTTTTAACCATTTTAGGCATTATATGTGGACTTTCCTCTATAGATGAGAATTTAGTTGTTTTTTAAAAAAAATAAGACAGAAACCAGGGTCTCACTGTGTAACTCTGTCACTATGTAGATCGGGCTAGCCTCAAACTCACAGCAGCCCACCTGCCTCTGCCTCCTGAATGCTGGGATTAAAGGCGTGTGCCACCATACCATGCCTGGCAAATTGAAATCTAAGAACTCTCCGGCCCTTCCCTTTTTCCTTCAACCCTCCCTTCTTCTGACATGATTACGTTCCATACTGTTTAGATAAGTATTGGTTCATATCATCACTATGTAAATGTAATCACAGCAGAGGCGTGTAGTGGACCAGTGATTTTCAAAGTCATGGCAATCAGGAAGAAGAGAAAATGGGCATCTAGGAAGGGGGCAGGATAGGATACAGCCCGAAGATATGTCCTCAGTGGCCCATTTCCTGAATCTTCTACTCTGTGCCACTTCTCCATATAACTGTCTTCTTACAAGGGATTTGTCTGTGGATTAGCTCGGAGTCTTCATGAGGCAACCCTCTCTAGAAACACATCACATACATACCCAGAGGCATGCTTCCCTAACCCGTGGGCACCTTCGACAAAGATTACCCATCATGCTTCACAAGACAGTTTCCATGAACAGGGCACCTTCTGCTCGAGGGCGTCTTTATGTGACAGACTGGGTTGCCTTTCCCAGGCCTCAGCTAGGCTGCAGAGCACAGCTCCTCCCCTTGGCAGAGATTAAAGGACAGAGGAAAACATGTCAATGGGAGACCTGGTGGGAATGGGCAGAATAGGGCCAGATGTAAGATTGTTGGTTTTAGACTTCTAATGTTCATAAGCACTTAACATGTTCCCAGCAGTTTACAAAATATACCAACTGTTCACTGCAGTTGAAAAATGGCTTATGATTTTTTTCCCCCAGTTCCTTAATGGACTTAACATATAACAGTTGAATACCATCCTTTCAGGATGCGCTATTTACCGTCTTGGATGCATCAAGAGGACTCTTAAAAGGGATCAAGAATATGTTGCAATACATATTTCTGCCAGCTATTCTTGCAACGAACAACTGGGGCGCTTTAAACCAGTCCAAGCAGGGTGAATCTGAGAGACATATTTTCACAGAAACCATCAACAGATATCTTTCATTTTTAGATGGTAAGTGTAAGATTTAATGTTTGGTGAACAACTCAAAATGAGACCGCTAGCTGCAAGGTACGTTACTGAAAACAGAGTTTGTAGAAGGAGACCTGGAGGTAAGGTGGGAAGACATGAGAACCCCTCCTTACCTGGGGCTCTGCAGGTAAAAGGGTTAGGGGAATCTCTTCCTGTTCTTAGTCAAAGATTCGCCTCTAAAAAATACGTGCTTGTGCTGGAGAGATGGCTCAGTAGCTAAGAGCATTTGCTGCTCTTGTAGAAGACCCAGGCTTGGTTTCCAACACCCTCACAGCAGCTCACAACCTCCTATAACTCCAGTTCTGGATCCAGTTCCTGAGGATCCAATGCCCCCTTCTGGCCTCCATGGGTATTGCACACATGTGGTACATGTACCTATACTCAGGCACACACATACATGTACACATAAAATAAATGCTTTTAAACTGTGCTTTGTGGTAATTTCTTTAAAGTGTTATTTTATCACTTAATATTGCAAAAATATACAATTTGATTCATAAGTCAACTGACAACCTTTTTTTTTTCTTTTCTTTTTGAGACAGGGTCTCATGTAGCCTTTTTTTTGAAGTCCCTTTGTAGCCCAGGATGGCCTTAAACTCCTGATCTTCATGGCTCCACCTTCACAAATACTAGGGGGAAACCTCTGTGTCTGGTTTATGTGGTGCTGGGGATCAAACTGAGGGTTTTGTACATGCTAGGTGAGCACTCTACCAACTAAGCTACATTCCTACTCATGGAATTCTGTCTTTATAAAGCACTAGATCTTATACTTTTCTGTAAATATTGCCGCTCGAAAGCACATCTTGATATTTAATGTATGGGCCCTTCTTTATAATGTATCATTTTTTTTTCTTTAAGGTGCTAGAATAAGCATTGAGGGGACGGTGATGTTAAAGAAGGTAGACACTATCGATTTTTCCAAACTGCATACCTTTGAAGAAGTCACAGCTGCAGCGAGCAATTCGGAGATGGTACATCAGCTGGAGGAGGTGCTGATGATGTGGTACAAGCAGATCGAGCAGGTGAGGCCACTCCACTGCCCCTCAAGTTGTAGGCTTGTGGGTCCTAGGTCGGACATTTTGTCCCTGATAACTTATGCTTTGTTAATACTCCTCATGAAAGACAGAGGGGGTGGGAATGACCCAGTGAAGAGCCATGGAGACAAACCCTACGTAAGTAGATCCTGGGTGATCAATGGAAGTGTTACTGCTGTCAAATAGGTTCAGCCTAGGCTTTTTCATATCAGCATTTCAATGCCAAGTCCACCGCAGTTAAAGAACAGTATATGTCAAAATTGTTGGGTCAGTGGAGGTAGCTTATTTGTTAAAGCGCTTCCCATGTAAATGTGAGGACTTGAGTTCAATCTCCAGCACTCACATAAAAAGCTGGTGTGGTCAGGCCATGGTGGCACAGGCCCTTAATCCCAGCACTCGGGAGGCAGAGGCAGGCAGATCTGTGAGTCTGAGGCCAAGCCTGGTCTACAGAGTGAGTTCTAGGGCAGCCAGGGCTACACAGAGAAACCCTGTCTCCAAAGACAAACAACAACAACAACAACAACAAAAAAAGCCAGATGTGTTAACTTGCACCTGGGAGAACAGAGTTGGGTGGGTCCCTGATACTTCCTGGCCAGATGGTCTAGCCTAATTGGTAAGTCCTGGGACCCAGTGAGAGACTGAGTCTCCAAACCAAGGATATGGTGCTACTGGAATGACATCTGAGGTTGACTTCTAGCCTCAATTCAAATATGTGTGTACAAGGGCACGCACACCCACAAACTAATAGAGATGCAGATCTTTATAATAAGGGCAGACCCCTCATGATTTAGTAACCTTCCAAAGTCCTTACCTCCAACTACTACCACACTGGATTAGGTCTCAGCATATGAGTTTGGTGGAGGGAGCATCAGCATTCAGCCGATTGCCATGCCATGGGTATCATTTTTCAAGCCCCACACCATCATTTAACATTTCCTTTCGTCCATTTCCTGTTGGCTCGCGTACATGTAATTCATTCTCTTAGCTGATGTCTGGTAATCCTCTACAAAGAAATCATATTTTGGGACTGGAAAAAAATGACTCAGCAGTTAGGGACACTTGTTGCTCTTGCAGAGGACGTGAGTTTAGTTCTTAGCCCCCACGTAGCAGCTCACAATCATCTGTAACTCCAGTTTCAGGGGACCTGAGGCCCTTCTTTGGCTTCCACGGGCACTACATGCACATGGTTCACATACATACATGCAAGCAAACACTCATACACATAAAATACAATTAATCTTTAAAAAAGGAAGTGACCTCGGATGGCACAAGGAGCTACTTAAAAAAGAAATCATATTTTGTTAGATAGACTTTTCAATATTTAAATGATATCAGACTTCCATTATTTAGGAAAGTAGGAGGTTTATTCCTCCATTCCCTCAGTAAGTAATTTCTACTTCTGCTGTTACAAAGGACAGTAATGCATATGCAATAGCTGTCTTTGCTCAGGCTTCCTTGTGCTCAGGAGTCTCTTGGTGGAATCCCTCCGAGCATTTGAGTACAGGTCTCTTATTGGATATTATTATGCCCTCCAAATTCTGATTATTGTAGTTTTGCTTTCAGTACCGTGGTAAAACACCCTGACAAAAAAAGCAGGACTGCGAACATATCTCATGGTAGAGTGCTTGTCTAACAGATATAGAACCCTAAGTTTAGCTGGGTGGTGGTGGTGCACACCTTTAATCCCAGCACTCGGGAGGTAGAGCCAGGTAGATCTCTGTGAGTTCGAGGCCAGCCTGGTCTACAGAGTGAGATCCAGGACAGACACCAAAACTACACAGAGAAACCCTGTCTCGAAAAAACCAAACCAAACCAAACCCTAAGTTTAATTCCCAGCACCACACACACACACACACACACACACACACACACACACACACACACGCACATGCACACATGCGTGCGCAAGCGCACAAATCAGGGAGGAAAGGGTTCACTTTAGCTCACAATTCCAGGCAACTGCCCACCCTTGTAGGGAAGTCAAGGTGGGGAATCTGAAACATCTAGTCATGTCGCATCCATAGTTAAGAGCGGGAAGGATTCACAAGCTTGCTTGTGCTCAGTTCCCCCTTGACCCTCATGCAGTCCAGGATCCCTTGCCTGGGGAATGGTGCCACCACAGTGGGCTGGGTGGGTCTTCCCACATCAGTTAAGGAATCAAGACAGTCACCCACAGACATGCCCATAGGCCAACCTGATCTAGGCGATTCCTCCTTGAGTCTTAAGTGACACAGATGACGGGCACAGCGGCTAAATTGATTTATGTACTTCACAGAAGCACATGGAAGTTCTCATTTCTTCAAGCCACTGGTTACAGCTGGGATTGTCAGATTGCCCTCATACCAAGTGTGCAACACTATCTTGACTGACTTTGCACTATCCTGAATACTGACCACTGAAGTTGAGCATATTTACTGGTTGCTTAGGCTTCTTTTTTGTTGATGTGTCTGTTCAAATCGTTTAGTTAGTTTTCTTTTGGATTGCTTGGTGTTATCTCATTGAACTGCTGGACCTTACCTAATGTTTCCCAGATCTTGATTCTTTGTTGCCTCTCCCCCTGCCCCGTGTCATGTCTTTTTATTTGGTAGAGTGTGTTTAATGATATTGAAGTTTGAAATTTTAATGGTTTTTATTTTGTTTTATTTTATGTGTATGAATGTTTTGCCTGCTTGCATGTATGTGCACCATATACCCACAGGACCTACGGCAGCCAGAAGAGGGGGGCTACAGATTGTGGTGATATTTTATCTGTGCTGAAATGTGGTGATATTGTGTCCCCCAATATATTGTGCACCCTAATAAACTTATCTGGGGTCAGAAGACAGAACAGCCACTAGATACACATAGAGACCAGAAAATGGTGGCACACACGCCTTTAATCCTATCACTTGGGAGGCAGAGATCCATGTGGATCTCTGTGAGTTCAAAGCCACACTGGAACCAGCCAGGCATGGTGACTCACGCCTTTAATCCCAGGAAGTGATGGAAGGAAGTAGAAAAGTATATAAGGCGTGAGGACCAGGAACTAGAGCCTTTTTTAAGTTTTTAGGCTTTTAGCAGCAGTTCAGCTGAGATCCATTCAGTCTGAGGAAACAAGATCAGCTGAGGAATTGGCAAGGTGAGGTTGGATGTGGCTTGTTCTGTTTCTCTGATCACTCAGTGTTCACCCCAGTGCCTGGCTCCGGGTTTTTTTTTTTTTATTAAGAAGACCTTTTAAGATTCGTGTTAGAACAGATAGTTGTGTGATACTCATTTGCAGGTCCTTATTGAGAGTGAGCAGATGAGAAAAGAAGCTGATGATTCGGGTCCACTCACTGAGCTGGAGCACTGGAAACGTATGTCAGCCAAGTTCAACTACATCATCGAGCAGATCAAAGGGTCCAGCTGTAAGGCCGTCATAAATGTGCTCAATGTCGCACACTCCAAGCTGTTAAAGGTGAGAGGCCTTCCGCCCTAAGACTTGGTATACTTCAGAACAGCTTACCAGAAAATGACCCTTATCAAACTGCTTCTTAAAAAAGTTCTGAGACATATTTTGAGTAGACACCACATATATATGCCCCGTGGAGGCCAGAATATTGGGTCCCCAGGAGCTGGAGTGATAGGCAGTTGGGAGCCACACAACCAGACTCAGAGCAACAAGCACAGTTAACTGCTGAGCCGTCTCTCCAGCCCCCACCTGGCTCACTAAATAAGCTGGCTGGCTGGCTGGCCGGCCAGCAGACCCCAGGTATTTGCCTGGCTCTGCCTCCCCAGCTCTGGGATGACACTTGATCCACCGCACCCAGCTTTTTTGACATGGGTTCTGGGGGGTCATGTTCAGGTCTTCTTGCTTTTGCAGAGACACTAAGCTCTTGCCCAAGCCCCACAGAAATGCATCATTTTTACATGTTCGTAATTTCATACTTTTCCTAGACATTATGAAGTATACCATAGATAGTTTTAATCAGTAGTTATCCTTGCCGTGCTACAGAAAAACCAGAACAAATTCCTCCTGTCTAGCTCTATTGTGGGGCCCTTCCCAGTCTTTAGCGACCACCATCCCATCGTGTTCCGTGGCATTAGATGGTTTCTCTGTACACAGCAGTCATGTGTTTAGAAGTGTCAAACTCTGAATTGGGCTTTCTTGTATACCACCATAATTTCCTAGCTGATGAAACAAAGATTTATTTCTCAGCTTTGACAGTTCATCTATGGAGTGCCATCCAGAGACATGATCAGTTTTATTTTGAAGGTGTTTTGGGGATTGTAAATCAATGCAGACTTGCTGTGGTAAAGACCAGCACTGGGGAGATGGCTCAGCAGGTAAGAGCACTCGCGGCTCTTGCAGAGGACCTGGCTGTACATGGGGCCTACCCGCCATCTCTAACCCTAATTCCAGGGTGTCTGACGTTCTCTTCTAGCCTCCTTGGGAGCAGCACACATGTGGTTGCATAAACATACCTGCAGACAAACACTGCACACATAAAATAAGAAAAAATGAACCTTCTGATAATAATAATAATAATAATAATAATAATAATAATAATATAATAATAACAACAACCACACAGAAAGACAAAAGCAAAGGTTCTGCTCAGCATGCATTGCCCCACACCTCCTTTCCACTTCTTTTTCCTAGGGATCATTTTATTACTTTTTAAAGATTTATTTTTAATTTATGCAAAGGCATGTTTGGCCTGCATGTGTATGTGTGTGTACCATGTGAGTATCTGGTGTCTGCAGAAGTCAGAAGAGGGCACTGGGTTCCTTGGAACTGTAGTTAGAAGCAGTTGTGAGCTGTCATGTGGGTGCTGGGAATTGAACCCAGGTCTTTTACTACAGCAACCAGTGCTCTAACCACTGAGCCGTCTCTCCAGCCTCTCCCCTAGAGGTCGTTCTGATTTACAGTTTAGCTTGATGCTTTCCGGGTTCTTTCCTTATTCTTTGTTTTCTTAAAAGTTTATATTTCTCTGTATGAAAATGCAATAATGCTTTTTTTTTTGGTAATATGTTTAGACAGTAGGTATGAAACAAATGTCTTTTTTTTTTTTTTTTTGGTTTTTCGAGACAGGGTTTCTCTGTGTAGCTTTGCGCCTTTCCTGGAACTCACTTGGTAGTCCAGGCTGGCCTTGAACTCACAGAGATCCGCCTGGCTCTGGAAACAAATGTCTTTTAATCCTATCCTCTCCCTAGCCCTACTTCCCATTCTTGAATCTGAAAGATAACCCTAGTGCTCTGGTCTTCCAAAATCCCACCAGAATGCCCCACTGCTGAGCTCTGCTTACCGTAGTGGAAGGCTTCTCTAGCCCACAGCTCCACGCTCTCCCACGTAATTTCTGCACACCAGTGTGTCAGGTCACAGAACCACATGATCAGGGTCACTGCCGTCATGACCTCATGTCTCTGACACTAGCTTCTGTCTCTCATCACTGTGAGCAAACTCTAGAATGACCAACGGAGGAAGGCTTTATCTTGGCTCCTGGTTTTCATGTCCATCATCTCAGGGCAGGCCTTGTGGAGCTCACAGTAGCAGGAGTGTGTGACAGAGGCTTTTAATATGGTGGAGACCAGGAGATAGAGAAAATATGATGGCATCTGTGGAGACCTTCCTCCACCAGCCAGGCCACAATGCTTAAAGCTGTGGTTCTCAACCTGTGGGTTGTGACCCCTGGGCATTGAGTGACCCTTTCACAGGGGTCGCCTAGGACCATCGAAAAAAACACAGATATCTACATTACGATTCATAACAGCAGCAAAATTACGGTTATGAAGTAACAATGAAAATAGTTTTGTGGTTGGGGGTCAGCACAACATGAGGAACTGTATTAAAGGGTCACGGTATTAGGAAGGGTGAGAACCACTGTCCTAAAGCCTCTCTACAGTCTTCAAAATAATGCTGCAAGCTGAGAGCCGAGCATGGAAACATGAGCCTTTGGGCCACATTTCAGATTCAAAGTATAACAGCCTGAAAGAAAATGTTGATTTCCAACTGAGTTCATTTTGCTGATGAGTATGTTTTCTTTGAGTCATGTTCTAATAATGTGGCTCACTGTTGAAGACCCTGAACTATTATATAATGTCATAAGTACCCATCTTGGAAAATATCATTTTAGGTAGAAGCAGGTCCAACCCAAGCCTAGAGACAGGGCATTAATTACAAAGGAATACCTTTATTTTTAGGCAATCATTTAGCATGCTTATGACATCAAGCCCTAAGTTCCACAAGAAAAGGTTGTCAGGGGCTGGAGAGGTGGCTCAGTGGTTAAGTGCACTGACCTGCTCTTCCAAAGGACCCTAGTTTGGTTCCTGCCATCCCTATCAGGTGGCTCACAAGCACCTGTAACTCCAGCTCCAGGGAACCTGCCACCCTCTTCTGGGCTCCGCAGGTACCTGCAATCACGCACCACTCCATATACACATAATTTAAAAATAAAAGTAAATCATTTTTTTTAAAGATTTATTTATTTATGTTTATTGGCATGTTGTCTGCAAGTGCATTTGCACATCAGAAGAGGGTTTAGGATCCCACGGGACTACAGTTATAGACAGTTGTGAGCTGCCATGCGGGTGCTGGGAACTGAACTCAGGACCTCTGGAAGAGCAGCCAGTGCTCTTAACCACTGAGCCACCTCTCCAGCCCAAGCAAATCTTCTTTAAAAAGAAAAAAAATATACCCATCACACGTCAGTATTTTTTTCAGTGTATGTTTGCTCAGGGAAATCAGCTTGACTTTTGTGATTAAATTGAAGCCCACCCAGATGTTAGGGTTGATAATTGAGTTCTTACACGATTTTGATTCCTTAGAATTGGCGTGATTTGGATGCGAGAATCACCGACACAGCAAATGAATCAAAAGATAATGTTCGTTATTTATACACCCTGGAAAAAGTATGTCAGCCCCTCTATAACTATGACCTGGTGAGTATGCCCCTGAAGGCACAGTTTCTAGGGCCTGGGGGGATGGCTCGGAATCTAAAGAGTCAAAAAGTGTCCTTTCTAAAATTAACTTGTATACTTAAAGCATTTGGTCATGGCAAACCAGAATAGCAAACCAGTATGCTAGAATTTACTTCCTGTGTCTCAATCTTAGGTCTCCATGGCACATGGAATACAAAACTTGATTAATGCCATCAGGATGATTCACAGCGTGTCGAGGTATTATAATACATCAGAAAGGATGACCTCTTTATTCATCAAGGTGAGCTTCTCTTACGGTTATGATCGTTGTGATTGTCGTGTGTGTAGACGATGTGTGTGTAGCAGGGTGCCACCATGCTACGGCAGCTTGTGGAGGTCGGAGGACAACTTTGCAGGGTCTGGTTCTCCCCTTCTACCTTTCCCTGTGTCCCTTGGATAGAACGCAGGTTACCTGGCTCGAGAGGCAAGGGCCTTGACCTGCCGAGCCCTCCTCTCGCCAGCCCATCAAGGTGAGTTTCTAATGGAATTCACACACATGGTCCTGTGAAGCAGTTCATAAGTTGGGAGGTTTGGGTACTCTCAGAGATCACGTGGGGGTAAGGGTGGGGTGGGGGCGGGGGTGTCAGTTGGAGTCAGTTGTACTTAATAGTCGTAATGAGTGCCTTTCTCCTATCAGAGGACAGCCCCAGGCTTTTTACTTAAAGGTAGCCGTCCCCTTCAATTTAACCATTCCAAGTACTTTCGAGTCTACCCAGTAGATGGGGCTTCAGTTTGTTTTAAATGCTCATGTTGCATCATGTGGGTAATTATTTTTAAGACTTTTTAAAAAAAGTTATCCGCCGGGCAGTGGTGGTGCACGCCTTTAATCCTAGCACTCGGGAGGCAGAGTCAGGCGGATCTCTGTGAGTTCGAGGCCAGCCTGGGCTACAGAGGGAGATCCAGGACAGGCAGAGAGAAACCCTGTTTCGAAAAAAAACCCAAAATAAATAAATAAATAAACAAAAAACAAATAAATAAATAAAAATAAAAAAAATTATCCAGGAAACATTAGAAGAGAATTGAATTAGATGTGTCACATGTCACTTTTATACAAGGAAACAGGGATCTAGCTACACACTGCACCCCAGGTGATCATGGGAATCCTCTCTGCCCTTTTGCTTCCTTCTTGCTACCGATGTTCCAGGTTGAGATCATTCTTGGTTCAGGATTATTAACATTTTTTTTTCAGCATTGTGAACCAGAACATTATGGTTGGTTTGTAATGTCAACTTGGCATGAGCCAGGGTTGTCTGGACACTTAATGGAGAAATATCTCTATAGGATTGGCCTCTGGCAAGACTGTGGGGTATTTTCTTGATTATTGGTTGATGTGGGAGGGCACAGCCCACGGGGATGGGGTGGAGGTGGTGCCACCCCTGGGCTGGTGGTTCTATAAGAAAGCAGGCTGAGCAAGCCATGAGGAGCAAGCCGGTAAGCAGCACCCCTCCATGGTCTCTGTATCAGCTCCTGCCTCCTTCCCTGACTCCCCTCACTGATGGACTGTGACGTGGACATGTAAGCTGAAATAAACCCTTTCCTCCCCAAGTTGCTTTTGGCCACAGTGTTTTCTCACAGCAATAGAAATGCTAGCCGAGGAGACTATTCAGCCTGACAAATAAGTTTCTTTGATCACTAATGGTTTGTGATTTGCACATAGCCTCGTTTGGGGCTTTACTATTTCTTTTGCTGAAAAAAAAAAAAATAGCCTTGGGGCCGGCGAGATGGTTCAGCAGGTAAAGGCAATTGCCACAGAGCCTACTGTTCAAGCTGCTCTAAGTTCATTGTGTGGCACCACGACTGAAGCTGAACTCATATTGTTACCGATCTGTAAAATTTCCCAGAATGATCACCCTTTCCAAGTCTGGGTTTGGGTTTCCTCTAGACACTTTCTGCATGCTGGTGTATGTGATGTTGCGTGCATCGTGCATTTGAAAATTCCCCCGAGTTCAATGTCTATACTGGACACCATTTCTTCCTCCCCTGTACCTCCCCCTTTCCTCTTTCTTTGCCTTTCTCATTCTCTCTCTCTCTCTCCCGCCTCTCTGCTAAGGTCCCAGGTTTCCCAAGCTGGCCTCGAATTTTCTTATGTAGTAGAGGACATGGATGAACTTTAACCTCTGATCCCCTTTGCCTCCTAAGTGCTGGGATCACAGGTTTTAAGTGAAGCTCACGGTGGAACCCAAGGCCTTGAGCATGCTAGGCAAGCGTCCTACCATTGGTCTACATTCCTTCTCCTAACCATCTTATGAAGGCTACCCTTCCCTTCGTTACTTTGGACTAGATCAGGACCTAAATGGATATGTACTAGACAGATGGGAAATGAGGTTGGCTTTGGGACTCATGACCCCAGTGACAGAGACCTAATTGCAGTAGGTAAACATGACTTTGGGTTTTCTTTCTTTCTTTCTTTCTTTTTTTTTTTTTTTGGTTTTTCGAGACAGGGTTTCTCTGTGTAGCTTTGCGCCTTTCCTGGAACTCACTTGGTAGTCCAGGCTGGCCTCGAACTCACAGAGATCCGCCTGGCTCTGCCTCCCGAGTGCTGGGATTAAAGGCGTGCGCCACCACCGCCCGGCGGGTTTTCTTTATTTTGATTGGATTTGTGGGTTTTTTTTTAAATTTTGTGATTTATTTACTCTATAAGCTTATTATTTATCATTCTACTTGTCACATTATTTATCATGTGTATATTATGTTTTTAAAAGTCATTTACCTCCAGCTACCTTGCACCTCCCTTTATTTTAGGTAACAAATCAGATGGTGACAGCGTGTAAAGCATATATTACTGACGGAGGAACAAACCACGTATGGGACCAGGAAACACCAGCCGTCCTAAAAAAGATCCAGGTTTGTAAAAATATTTCCTTTTCATAAAGCAAAGTCCTCACCGGCCAGTTCAGTGCCGTTTACTTTGTTCATTCATGAAACATGGTTCACTTTGAAGCAGTCATGAGCGGAAATGTGTGAGAATATGAAAAAGGGTTGTCATTGATACATCGCTCCTATGGGGCTAGACGGCTCGGCCGTACAGAGTGTTGTAACTCATTTGGGAGGGCTCGAAGCCTTCACCCCTGTGGGAACCCCCTCATCACAATTAAAAATAAAAAATAAGTCTTTTACGTGTCGCTGTGGCAGTGAGAGGAGCAGGTTAAAGTGGAGGGAGAGCTGGGGAGATGGACAGACTCCAGCAGGGTTGTAGCGCTAGACTGTCAACGCTCACCTATCCTACAGAGGCAGGGATGGATGCCCCACCCCAGACCCCTCTCCCATGCCCCCTCTAAACAAAGACAAGTGTCTGTGATCAAATTGCAAAAGAGAAACAAGAAGCTGAGCCTTGTAGCCTAGAAGTGTGGAGAAATTGGGCTAAGGATGCAGCTACCTAAGCATGTGTGAATGAATCTCTGGGTCCCATCTCAGGCACCACATCCAAGGAAGCACGGAGGCACATGCCTGTACCCCCAGCACTGGGGCGGTAGAGATGGGAGGATCGGAAATTCAAGGTCAACCTTGGCTGCACACGGAGTTTGAGGCCAGCCTGGGCTGCATGAGATCCTGTCTCAGACAACATCAATAAGAGGTAGAGAAATCAATGGCCAGAGGCAGGAAGTGTTCAGAGGATTTTCTGCAGTTACCCAGTAAGGTTGTAAGCATCTCTGCTCCCTGCATGTGGTCCAGACGGAGTTATTACCAATCATATGGACACAGATTCTTTTCCTGGTGTCAAGAGCACTAATCGACAAGGAATCGTCAAACACTGAGCCTTCAGAAGAAAGCGAGAAGAAAAACAACTCGCAGTAACTTACAAAAGAACACGGCCTAAGGTGCCTAAGGAGACAGGAAGACGCCTTCAGGACGACTTGGAAGTCCACACACAGCTTTGTACCTTTTGACAGCAGAACACAAGCTTTTGGAAGAAGCTTTGAAATGTGTTCAGAGAATACGCTTAAAAGGTGGTGAAGAGTAAAAAAAATAATAGAAGTCGCACCTTCGAGGACAAGACCATTTATCAGAAGGGATGTGCCGAGCCAGTTAAGACACGGAGTGTCAGTGAGCAAGAAAAACAATTCTCAGAAAAATGGAAATGCTCCAGAGCCAGTGCTGAGGGCAAGGACAGCCAAGAAATAGCTGAATGACTGTCTTAGTTAGGGTTTCTTTCTTTTTTTATTTTCTTTTTTTTGGGGGAGGTTTATTAAGGCGAGGGGAGTGAAGGGGCAGAGAAGGGGGCAGAGACAGGTCCCTGGGGATGAAAGCGAAGGAAGAGAGGGATGGGAGGTGGGCAAAGCCCTCCTTTTATAAGGAAACGTAGCGAATGAACACTTTTAGTGGCTGCAGCTGAGGATATCTCCTGTCAGGACCCTAAGGGCAGGCCAGTACAGATGCCTGAATGCTAACATTCCTCCCTTTTGTTTATTATAAAAAGATGAACTAGAACGGGGTAGCAGGTGAGGCAGGATGAGGGCGCCATGTTCTCGAGACTGCTTCCTGCTGGCCTGGGGGGGGCATCAATCATCTTTGGGGGACCTGAGAAAACCAGGGTGCTGGCCACGTCCTGGGGTCGCTGGCTGTTTCACTTCGCTGTCCAGGCTCTGTAGAACTGTCTGGCACCTCTTGGACCTGGCAAGTTGCTGTTCGAGGTAGATCCAAGTGGACTCCCTGGAGCTCACAAGAAATCATGATGAGGTCACCAGCCAAGATGAAGGGGAGCCACGTGATTGCAATTGTCAGAGTTGGCTGGAGAGTCCCAAGGCTCCATTAGGTGGGAAAATCGGGCTGTGGCGGGCACCCCTCAGACTGCCGGGAGAGCCTGTCTGAGTCACAGCACCAAATGTTGTATTTTAAAAGTGGCAGGAAGGAGTCACACTGTACAACAGGGCCCACATGGGAGGTTTATTGAGGGCAGAGAAGAGGGCAGAGGACGGTCCTTGGGGATGAGAAGGAAGAGAAAGAGAAAAGAGCTAGTTAGGGTTTCTATTGCTGTGAAGAGACACCATGACCATGGTAACTCTTGTAAAAGAAAACATTTAATTGGGGCTGGCTTATAGGTGCTGAGGTTTAGTCTGTTATTGGCATGGTGGGGAGCATGGTGGCTCACAGACAGACGTGGTGCTGGAGGTGCTGGAAATTCTACATGCGGACTGGCAGGCAGCAGGAAAAGAACGGGCTAGAGCTTCCGAGACCTCAAAGCCTACCCACCTCCTCCGACCAAGCCACACCTCCTCCGACCAAGCCACACCTCCTCCCACCAAGCCACACCTCCTCCCACCAAGCCACACCCCTCCCACCAAGCCACACCTCCTCCCACAAAGCCACACCTCCTCCGACAAAGCCACACCTACCCCAACACCACCACACTTCCTAATGTCACTCCCTAAACATTCAAATGTGTGTCTATGGGGGCCATTCTTATTAAAAGCACCACATTGAGAAACTGCTGTGTGTGTATTTGAAAAATAAAACTAGCCTAGAAATGAGACTGCATACCGTTAATCCTGGCATTCGGGAGGCAGAGGCAGGTGGAGGCCAGCCTGGTCTATATAGCAAGTTCTAGGTCAACCAGGGCTATGCAGTGAGACTCTTGTCTTTTTTTTTTTGGTTTGTAAGCCATGAATCGCTCTTTTTTTTTTTTTTTTTTTTTTATCAATCTGTTTGTATCTTTTTTTTTTTTAACATTCTTTTTTGAGACTCTGTCTTAACAAAACAAAACAAGCTGTCAATGCAAAATCTTTATGTTGTGTGTTCACGGACAGAACAAATGCTGGTGCAGACCACGTGGGGATGCACGCCTGTACCACCCAGGAGGCTGAGTCCAGGTAGACCATAGATTTGAACCCAGAACAGGCTATGTAGTAAGAGATCGTCACAAACAACAACAAACAACAAAAAATCGCACGCTGGTGCAAATACTGATGCCAGCTGAATACAGAGATCTTCAAAGACAATTTCCTGGCCTCTTGGGGATTTTATGATTTTTTTTTCTTTTCCTGAGAATTTTATACATGAATACAATGGAATATGATGGCATCTGCTCACCCCCCATTTCCCCTCCAGCCTCCTCCATTTTCCCTCCAACATGTCTTCTCCCAACTTCTTGTGTTTTGTTCTTGGTTTTGTTCGTTTCTGACCCACGAAGTCCGGTTAGTGCTGCCCAGATGTGTGTGGGCGTGAGGCCATCTCCAGCAGCCCGCGAACTCTGTGGCCGCATCCTTCTGAAACATTGAATCCCCGCCCCCGCTACAACAATAGCTCTTCTGAGGGGTGGGGGCTGGAGCCCACCTGCCCCGCGGATGCCTGAATTCTAGCTGACTTGATCTTGTGCAGGGAACCACAGCCGCTGAGAGCTGAGGAATGCCATGGCCACGCCTTGTCCGGAAAACAGCCCTTCACCGCGTTCCCCCTGTCTTCCTGCTCTTGGGTTCTTTTACCTCCTCTTCCTCAATGTTCCCTGAGCCTTGGCCGGGGGAGGGGGTGCTGATACAGGTGCCCCCTGTAGGGCTGAGTGCCCAGCCTCTTATCTCAGCACCTGACCATTCTGCAGCTCTCCGCTGGCTGCTGCCCACTGCACAGAGAGGCTCCTCTGGCCCACGTGTCTGTGAGTGGAAACACGAATAATTAGAAGGCTGCTTGCCAGCATGATGATTGCTCTTAATTAGCCGTGAAAGTATAAAACCAAAAGCTAATGTCATACTTTAGTGCGAGGTGAGTTGGGGGAAAGTGTGAGAAAGGAGAGATGAAAATAGAATGTGTTCAAAAAGCTGTATTTTTTTTTTTTTGAATGGCTACTCTTTTTTTTTTTTTTTTTTTTGGTTTTTTGAGACAAGGTTTCTCTGTGTAGCTTTGCGCCTTTCCTGGATCTCACTCTGTAGACCAGGCTGGCCTCGAACTCACAAAGATCCGCCTGCCTCTGCCTCCCAAGTGCTGGGATTAAAGGCGTGCGCCACCACCGCCCAGCTACTCTTAATTGATTAGAAGTTCATTGAGTTGTGTCGTCTTTGAGTTGGGATAATTTTGGTGTGTGATTTTCGTCTTGTTTTGTCTTTAAGTTTGCAACCTTTTTTTTAAATAACAAAGTTTAAAATAAAAAAAAATTAAAATGTAGTGTGGATGTTCATAGGCTTTAATGCACAAGCAGAGAACGAGATCATCTGCTACCAGCGCCAGTCTTTGTTTGAGGGGCTAATGGGGCTGGTATGATCAGCCTATCACGAACCTGTCACCCATCACCCTCCTGCTTTTTTCTTTCTATTCTCTTGTAGGATTGCATTTTTCTCTTCAAGGAGTATCAGGCATCCTTTCATAAGACAAGAAAGCAGATCTTAGAATCCTCCGGGGAGAAGTCTTTCGAGGTTTCAGAAATGTATATATTCGGAAAATTCGAAGCCTTCTGTAAGAGACTGGAGAAGGTAAGCATTCTGCAGTCACAGGACCCCACCCTAACCCACACAGTGCTGGTGTTTTGGGTGTGGGTTAAGATCATTGTCTCAGGTCTCTTCCTGGGTTGATCCAATTCATCCAATTAGGTTACTCATATATCACTGCATTTGTTTGAACTGATCTTTTTTTCCCCAATCCTGGGCTAGTGACTTGTGCCCGCACAAAGGCCGTTGCAAATTTTCACCTCTCCCAAGACCTCAATTCTTCTTACACAGCTAGCTCTTGAACTTGAAGGCCTGTGCTTTTGACCACAATATTAAGCTTGAGAAAAATATGTGCAGCTGGTGAGCCCCGTAAACGTGCAGTATCTGAAGGTGTAGACGCCCGTCTTTCAGGACCAGTATGCGAGATGTATTTCTGAACAGTGTGTATGGGAAGCCTTTGCTGGACAGACGGCTGCCGGAGACTCCTCACCTCTAACTTCAGTTATTAGGACTGTCTGAGGAGGAATGGTATTCCTGAGAAGGCTATAGGGAACCCACACTAAAGGCTCCTTGGTGTCAGTCTTTGTGGGGATTTACAAAGATACCCTGGAGCTGGAGAGATGGTTTTGGTAAAGTGCTTACTGAGCAAGTGTAAGGACCTGGGTGAGGATAGCTAACCACCCTGTAAATGTTGGACATGGTGGTGCTTGCGTCTAAGTCCAGTGCTGGTGGGGCAGAGGGAGGTGGATTCCTGGGGCTCCCTGGCCAGCCAGCCTAGCCAGTCAGTGGAGCTCCAGGTTCAAGGAGAGACCCTGTCTCAATAAGTAAGTTGGAGGGCCTGAAGGGGTAGCTCAGCAGTTAAGAGCACATACTGCTCTTGCAGAGCGGTTGCCAGCATCCCTAACCACTCCAGCTCTGGGGGATCTCATGCCCTCTTATGGCCTCTGGGGGAAATTGCAGTTACATGTACATATCCACACGCACATACATATAATTAAAAAATAAATCTTAAGATTATATAGGGAAATAGATGTAACTGAAGATAACCATATGAAATGAATTAAGCTAACCACATGAAGACAAATATAGTAAATTTTCTCTTATGATGGCTCATGGATTTTATGTGGGCACATAAAATTGTGTCCTACTTTCTGGCTATAGTAGCTGGGTGGTAGAGTCAGAATCTTAGAGATCAGAATAACATCGGGCTAGTTGTGTTGACTTCCTGTCTTGGCTTTTGCTTTACACAGTAGGTATGTGGGATGTCTGTATTAGGAGACAGTCCAGTCAGTTCTTGTGTTTATACAACTCATATGTAATATACTGTAAATTTCAGATGGCTTGCATTTCTGAGACAATGGTTTCTGGAGATGTCTGGATATTGTACTGTTAGAATAGTAGTCACCCACCCTGACAAGACTGCTCCTGGGTTGACATGCACAAGGACTGTGTGGGGCTTCTGATAGTCATGTCGAAGGACCAGTAGTATTGTCATCGTGGGATGTGGTATTTGGAGGACGTGCTAAGGAGAGGCACATTTCCTTTCCCATTGTTGGACAAAAATAATCTCTCCATGGAGAGTTCTGAGCTATGTTATTGAAAGCAGGACTCAGAGTGGAAATCACTGAAGGTTAAGAACTGCATCACTTGTGGATATGAGGGTTTTATTGTTTTAGATTTATTTCTGTGAATAAGTATTTTGCCTGCACATATGATTTCGTACCATGTGTGTGTACCATGTGCATGCCTGGTACCCTCAGAGGTCAGAAGAGGCTGTCGGATTCTCCAAGAACTGGAATTATAAATGGTTGTGAACCACAATGTGGGTTCTACAAACTGAACTAGAGTCCTGTGGATTTCCAGCCCTCCAAGCTTGTGTGTGTGTGTGTGTGTGTGTGTGTGTGTGTGTGTGTGTGTGCCATAGCCCATGAGTGGGGGGTCAGAGAACCACTTGCAGAAGTCAGGTCTCTTCTTCCACCATACGGATCCTGAGGATTGAACAAAGATGGTCTGGACTTGGCCATCACCTTTTCCCGCTAAGCCATCTCACTGGTCCACTGCTTCATAGTATTGAGGCTGGGCCTTACATAGCTCAGGCTTGCTCAGATTCACTGTTTGCTGAGGATGGGCCTAAATCCCCCATCCTCTTGCCATGTTCTTTCAAGTGCTGGAATTTAGGTATGTGCTAGCCGGCCTTTTTGTTTGTTTGTGTCCATGATTCATTAAAAAGCCTGTTCCAGAGAAAGGGACCTAAAAGTTCATTTCTTAACCATCTACCATTTCTGTTTGAAGATTACAGAAATGATAACCATTGTGCAAACATATTCAGCCTTGAGTAATTCCACAATTGAAGGAATAGATATTATGGCTATAAAATTCAAAAACATCTATCAAGGGATTAAGAAGAACCAGTATGACATCCTGGATCCACGAAGAACAGAATTTGACACGGACTTCTCAGATTTTATGTCAAAAATCAATACTTTAGAGGTAAATAGTGACACAAACTTGTATTTAGAAAAACAGAAGCATAGTTGATAGTACTGCTTGGTACTGCTAGTGCAAATATCTATTTAGAGCAATGCTCATGTATTCATTCTTTTTAAAAATTTTAATTCATTTTATTGGTATGGTTGTTTCATTTGCATGCATGTCTGTATATCACATGTGTGCCTGGTGCCCTCAGAGGCCAGAAGGGGAGATCAGATTCCCTGGAACTAGAGTTATAGTTGATTGTGAGCCGCCATGTGTAGCTAGAGTTTTCCTGCCTGGCCCACAGTCAGGACAAATCTCTGTCACCCGCCAGTCCCACAGCCGCTCAGACCCAACCAAGTAAACACAGAGACTTATATTGCTTACAAACTGTATGGCCGTGGCAGGCTTCTTGCTAACTGTTCTTACAGCTTAAATTAATCCATTTCTATAAATCTATACCTTGCCACGTGGCTTGTGGCCTACCAGAGTCTTCACATGCTGCTTGTCATGGTGGTGGCTGGCAGTGTCTCCTCGACTCAGCTTCCTGTTCTCTCAATTCTCCTCACTGTTAGTCCCACCTATACTTCCTGCCTGGCCACTGGCCAATCAGTGTCTTATCTATTGACCAATCAGAGCAACAGATTTGACATACAGACCATCCCACAGCAGCCATGTGTGTGTGTGTGGGGGTCTCCTTTTCCTTGGGGGTTTTGGCCACTGGCAAAAGGCGCAGAAGCAGCGAGCAGGTTTTGGATGGCTGTGAGTGTGACAGAAAGAACTTCGGGGCGTCAGCTTCATTTTATTGTTTCTTAGGGTTACAGGTGGGAAGGGCTGATTGGTCGTAACATAGGACCTAGTTATCATGTGGACGGAGGAAAGAGTGAGACTTCGGTGCTGAGTCATAACAGCACCAGGTTTGCAGGGAGCTCTGTGCAGGGTCACCCTCCAGATAAGGTCGGTCATCCGGGCTCAGAGACACTCTCCAGTGAAGATTTAGGCAGAGAAGAGGAAACCCCGTTGAGAAAGCAAGTCCTCCATTTTGTGCTGAGCTCAGAGAGCTACCGGATCTAGTGGATTTCCCAATACATGTGGGTGCTGGGAATGGGACCTGGGTCCCCCGATGGAGCAGCCAGCGCTCTTAACCACTGAACTCTCTCTCCAGCCACATGCACTGACTATTTATTTGATTCCTCTTCTAAGTTGCTTTAAAGATGTGCAGGGTGAATAATGCTTTAAAACAATCTATAAAACATTTTCCACTTTTATGTGTATGTAAGCACAATGCACACGGGCTTGTGTGGTCATGTGTATGCATGTATTTAGCGTACAAGGTGTGGAGGCCAGGCCACAAGCCCAGGTGCCGTTGACCTTTTATTTGAGAGAGGGTCTGCCATTGGCCAGGGTCTAGCTGGCCCACCTGTCTCTGTGATCTTGTGTTGTTAGTGGGATCACAGGTACACACTGTCATTCCTTGCTTTTTATGCAGGCTCTGGGGACCTGTCTTACTTAGGGTTTCTATTGCTGGGAAGAGACACCATGACCATGATGACTCTCATAAAGGAAATATTTAACCAGGGCTAGCTTACAGGTTCAAAAGTTTAGTTCATTATCATCATGGCAGGAAGCATGATGGTGTGCGGGCAGACATGGTGCTGGAGAAGAGGCCTAGAGTTCTACATCTGGGTTCTTCATAGGCAGCAGGAAGAGAGTGTGACACTGGGCCTGCCTTGAGCATCTGGAACCTCAGTGCCTACCCCCAGTGACATCCATCCTCCAGCAAGGCCACACCTCCCATAATGCCACTCCCTGTGAGTCTATAGGGGACGTTTTTCATGCAGACCACCACAGAATCTGAATGTATGTCTTCCTGCTTGCAACCCATGTACTTTACTGCTCATATAATTTTTCCAGCCTTTTCAGCTTTTTTTCTTTATGAAAAAAAAAATGAGTATATCCAGCGAAAGACATACGTGAATAGTCAAACATCCAAAGGGTATTTTATGTATTGGTGTAAATGCCTTTACCTGGCGAGCTTTCTCACTGGCCTCTTTTTTTCCAGTTTTTGAAACTCCGTTTCTTGACATAAAGGGGAGAGGAAAATAAGATTTTTGTCTCTTTTTTTTTTTTAAATCTTGTAAATTTGTATTACATGTGTTTTAGCAATATGAATAAGACAGTTCCTGCATTGTTGTCACCCCTACAATTATACCTTCTAGTTTTGGAACGGGTTTCCGTTCAATTTCTTTTTCAATACCCGTTTTTCTTTTATGTGTTTGTTTGCTTGCCGATATGTATGTGCAGCTCGTACCTGCAGTACCAGCAGAAGCCAGAGGGGGCGCTGGATCCCCTGGACTAAGTTAACAGAAGGTTGTGAGCTGCCATGTAGGTGCTGGCAATTGAACCCAGGTCCTCTGTAAGAGTAACCAGCGCTCTTGACTCTTGGGTCATCTCTCAAGTTTCATCCTTTTTTTTTTTTTTTAATCGTTGTTGTTGTTGTTGTTGTTGTTGTTGTTGTTGTTGGTGGTGGTGGTGGTGGTGTGTGTGTGTGTGTGTGTGTGTGTGTGTGTGTGTGTGTGTGTTACTAGAGATGAACCTTAGGTCCCATGTGTGCTAGGCAAGTACTTTTACCACTGAACTATCCCCAATCCTCTTGTTACCTTTCATTTTGATGTAGGATCTTCCTTGAGTTGCCTAGGCTGGCCTTGAACTCCCCGATAGCCAAGATTGGCCTTGAGCTTGTGATCTTTCTCCATTAGCCTACTGAGTAGCTAAGATTATGGGCCCATATCATCAGGCCTGAAAAGTTAACTTATTTTTTTTATTTCCCTTCCATTTTTGAAAATTAGATTCTGATATCAAGATATAGTCCCGTTATTATTTTTCATTTTTGACTAGTTGAGCTGCATGGAATTTACTTACAAAATACATTGGGAGTTAAATATTCATGCCAGCAGGAATTAAAAATTTTGTTCTCTGAGAATTTTATGATTTATTAATGAAGATTATATATTATGAAAGATGTAAATTTTAGCTTTCAATAAAGTTAGTGTCCATGCGATTTTTTTTTCTTTGAGGACTGGTGATTGGTTCCAGCTGGGTAGGCACTGTACCACGGAGCTACATCCTAGCCCTTCGGTTTATTTGAGACGGGGTCTCTGTACATAGCACAGGCTGGCCTCAGATTTTGCAGTTTTCTTGCTTCTCATGAGTGCTAGGATTATAGGTGTGGGCCATCAAACCCAGCTCACATAAGCCCTTTGGTAGTTATTAATCGATAATTTGATTGTCTTGTCAGTATTTTAACTTTCCTTTGCCAGCATCTGACTGACTTGTGTGTGCGATTCCTTTGGCTACTGATACCAATACATTCCATGTGGAAAATGAATCTACAGGGAGCCTTTTTTTTTTTTTTTTTTTTTTTTTTTTTTTTTTTTTTTTTGGTTTTTTGAGACAGGGTTTTTCTGTGTAACTTTGCGCCTTTCCTGGAACTCACTCTAGTCCAGGCCGACCTCGAACTCACAAAGATCCGCCTGGCTCTGCCTCCCGAGTGCTGGGATTAAAGGTGTGTGCCACCACCACCGCCGGGCTACAGGGAGCCATTTTAGTTCCATATTTCAGGGCCAAGAGCTTGAAGTTCATTGCTAGGGATGGTGGGAGTCTTGGAGGGACATTTTCTGCCTCCTGTTCCTACTGAGCCACAGCAACAGGGTTTCCCAGGGTACTAGTGCGTCCCCTTACATCTTCTGACCCATGCTTACAAATGACAGACTTTTCAAAGGAAAGTATTTAGCACAGGCCCCTTACACCGTGTTACACATCACCTCAACCAGAATATCCAACCACGAACTGCAAATGCAAACCACACAAGGGGCTTTCGTCTTTCCAGCGGCCACATGAATAGACTGAAAAGAAGGTGAGTTTAACTTTAATAATATAATGTGTTTAGTACAGTCTATTCAGAATACTATAGTTTCACATGCCATTCATTTTTAATTCATGAGGAAGTATTTTGCGTAACCTTTGTGTACGTGTGGGTATGTGTGGGTACTAAGTCTTTAAGATGCGGTTTGTATCTTATATTTACCTACATCTCACTTCTGAGGGGAGACATTCAGTAGCCATGTGGCATGTGGCCACCACAGTGCATCCGTGCATCACTTAGGTGGTAGATGTGTTTGAGTCTTTAGGAATGTCGCTAATTACCAAACAAAACTAATCTCCTTCATGTTGTAAACATACCGTGAATGTCAACATTTTATTTTAGATACAGATACAGGGATTTATGAACAGTATCTTCGGAAAGATCTTGTCTTCCCAGCAGGCTCTGCAGCTGCTTCAGAGGTATTTGTTACAGGGGCTGAAGGAGGGTGGTTTCTCTGAAGGCACAATTTCAGACAGCTCAGGGGGGCAAAGTGCTTGCTTTGCAACGGGGAGGACCCGAGTTCAAACCCCAGAACCCATGTGAAAAGAGGAGAAAGAGAGGGAAGAAGGAGGCGAGTGTGGTGGGACACGTCTGCAGCCCGCTGTCCCTGGAGAGGGTCTCAGAGGCCATGCAGTTCAGCTGGATCAGTAAGTTCAAGGTCAGTAAGAGGCCCTGTCTCAAAGAAAAGAAAAGGGTGGCTGGCACCTGAGGAATTGACCCCTGGGGTTGTACTCTGGGCTCCACACATACGCATATGCATTTGCCCCTGCACACACAGGCCTCTGTACGCATGCCCCTGTGCACACGTGCCTCTGTACATACGCCTCTGTACACATGCCCCTGCACACACACATGCCCCTGCACACACACATGCTCCTGCGCACACACGCCTCTGTACACATGCCCCTGCGCACACACACATTCCCTGCACACACACATGCCCCTGCACACACACATGCCTCTGTGTACACACACCTCTGTACACATGCTCCTGCACACACACGCCTCTGTACACCTGTCCCTGCACACACACACATGCACCCACACATACATGTACCTGCACACACATACATGTACCTGCATACACATACATGTACCTGAACACACATACATGTACCTGCACACATATACATGTACCTACACACACATGAACACACATACACAAAACCCCTGCCCACAATTTCAAATTAGATGTTCTAGAAACCTCTCCTTTATAAACCTTAAAAGTTATAAATAGTAGCGGGGCGGTGGTGGCGCACGCCTTTAATCCCAGCACTCGGGAGGCAGAGCCAGGCGGATCTCTGTGAGGTCGAGGCCAGCCTGGGCTACCAAGTGAGTCCTAGGAAAGGCGCAAAGCTGCACAGAGAAACCCTGTCTCGAAAAACCAAAAAAAAAAAAAAAAAAAAAAAGTTATAAATAGTAACTTTTCGTTTACCACTAAGTAGATTTTCGAAATACAGAACATTATTTTTTATATAGCATTTTAGACTTTTTTTTTTGAGACAGGTTCATCTATAGCCCAGGCTGGCCTCAAATTTGCTCTGTGGCCAAGGAAGACTTTTAATGTCCTGCTCCCCCTGTCTCCATCTCCCAAATGCTGGGATAACAGGTGTGTACTAGATGTTCTACTGAATTAAAAAATAATAACAAAGTCTTTCATAAGAAAGTCTCACAAGGCTTCCTATCCCCAGCCACGTAATATACTTCATTTTAATTTCATAGCTATTATTGGAGAGGGAGTAACTAATGTTTAATTTTACTTGAGGAAAGAATTTCCAAAGAACATGATTGCATATTGTCATAGTTAACTTTAGGTGTCAACTTGAAACAAACCCAGAGTCCCCTGGGAAGAGGGAGCCTCAGCTGAGGAACTGTGCCTGCCAGACTGACCTGTGGTCATGTGTGTGGACATTTTTCTTGATGGCTAGTTGATGTGGGCAGGCTTAGCCCACTGTGGGGGGCACCGTTCCTAGGCAGCTGGGTCTGGGCTGTGTAAGAAAGGCAGTTGATAGTGAGCTGGAAGCAAGCCAGTGAGCAGCGTTTCTGTATAATTTCCCCTTCACTTTCTGCCTCCATGCTCCCTCCTGGAGTTCCTACCCCTGCTTTCCTCCATAATGGATTGTGACCCGGGAGCTGTAAGTCGAAATAAACCCCCTCCTCCCCAAGTTTCTTTTGGCGTTTACCACAGCAAGAGAAGCAAACTAGACCAGGTATATTAGACTTATTGGTATACACAGAAAAATGGTCAGCACAGTGAAGAAAATAATGTCCTTCATCGCAGATAGTTAGCCTCATCCCCAAGGCGTTTATGGCAAGGGCACTTAAAATATAGTCTCCTTTCTCCTCTGTTCTTATTAGTAGTACCCCCCACAAAGGGCAGAAGTCTAGACTAAAGAGGGAAGTTGGATTAGAGGCTGTGTGTGTGTGTGTGTGTGTGTGTGTGTGTGTGTGCTCGTGTGTATGTGTATATGAGAGACAGAGAGAGGCATACACACACAAATCACTTACATACACACAGACAGAGGCAAATATACACATAGAGACAGAGACAGACAGACAGACAGACAGACACACACACACACACACACACACACACACACACACACACACACACGACCATGTCAGAGGCCCCTTTAGGAATTCTTCCCTGTGGGTCAGAGCATCTGGCTTTCCGGTGACTTTGCCGCAGCTCTGCGTCTCGGTGATAGTGGTCATCTCTAAGAGACTACCATGAGATTCAAAGCAGGCACGAAATGATTTTGGTAAGCGACAACGCAGGCAGCATTTTAATGGTGACCTCCCCGCCCTGTTTGTCTCCCATTGCCTTCTCTACCTATGATAAGCTGTTGGTCAGTTGTTCAGTTTATTGTCAGAACAGTGTGGTCCTGGTACCTCCCAGGCATCATTTAGTCTCTGAGTTGATGTGAGATTGGCTGACAGGCCATTCTTACAATACCTGCCTTTCAGTGTGGTAACTGCAGGTCCAGGAAAGCTAAGAGCGCATCTGCCTTGTGTGTTGTTACATACCTAGGATAATGCATGAGGCCTGGAGTAAACGTTTATCAAATGCTTGAGAGGATATGTAGCACCCCAGCCATTCTGCAATCCGTTTCTCATTTCCCTTTTAATTACCCAGTTTCAATTACTTCTAGGTTTCAGAAGCTGAACATCCCCTGCCTTCAACTGGAAATCAATCACACAATAGAGCAGATTCTTCAGTGTTATGTGGCTGAACTTGAAGCTACCAAGAAGGTAACTCTCCTGCCTAGGCACATAATGTCTCAGTGCGGAGAGGGAGGGTCTGAAAGTCTTCGCCATTGCCATCCGATGCCTGGGTCTTCAGAGCATTCCTCTCACAGTGAAGGCTCTTGGAGGCTCCCCTCTGGGTGTGAGGGTTCTGGTGGTTAGTCCTCAGACTCCCAGATCCACACCTGTCTGCTGTTGTGAATTGTGCTTTTGTCCAATCTTCCAGCATTTGTATAGCCGAACCAGTTAGGTTAGGGTTTTTTGCACTAGAAAAGCAGGGGCTGGAGTGTACCAGATACAATGTAGCTGCTTGTGTTCTCTTTGGAACACCTCCTTGAAATGTCAGGTAAGGATAGAAGAGAATGCATGCTTGTTAGTGACGTCTGCATCCCTGCCACCAAAACACCCGGTGGAAAGAAATTTTGGGGTGTGGGAGGGACTTATGTCCGATTGTGTTTCAGCCTGTCATAGTGGAGTGGCTCAGTGTGTGGCAACAGGGGTGTAAACCTGAGGCTATTCACATGGCTGCCAGCCAGCCCGGATAAGCGGGTATAACTTCCAGAGGTCCACCCCCTTTTCAATTGATTTCCACCTCCTCAAGATTCCACAGCTTTCCCAAACAGCACAAGCCGCTTGGGGTGGGCAGACATTCATAACAAGAGACTAGGGGCTGGGGTGACGGCCCTGTAAGGACAGAGCTTGCTCTACAAGCACGGGGACCTGGGTTCAGATCCCCAGCATGTAAAAAGTTGGTTGCAGTGGCATGCACCTGTCATCTCCATGCTGCGTTGGTGGGGGCAGGTGGCTCCTGGGGCTTGCTGGCAGCCAACCTAGGCCAGTCAGTGAGACATGATTGTGTCTGAGCCTCAGATTATTGGCTCTGAAGTTCATTTACATATTTATCGACTAACTCTCGTGCACTCAACCTGTGAATCATGGTGAAGCTACCTATTCAAATGTAGCTGTAAATTCCTTTGCATTCTCCACTGTGTTGAATTCAAACATTAACATCATATTTTTTAATTACAGCTCTATCATTCTCAGAAAGATGATCCCCCTCTCGCTCGCAACATGCCCCCCATAGCAGGAAAAATTCTCTGGGTGAGGCAGCTCTACCGCCGGATAAATGAGCCCATCACCTATTTCTATGTAAGCCAATCATACAGTTTATACGTGAATCATGGTGGTGTGGAAATGAAATTACATTACAAATGCATCCTGTCCTAAAATATTGATGCCAATGAAGTAGTCAGAACCAATGCTTTTACCGAGAAAAAAAAAATTAGCTTATAAACATGCCAGAGAGGGACGAAGTCAATCTTTTCACGTTCAGTGGACCAGCCAGTTCAATTATAGTTGGCAAATCTTACGTCTTTTAATAACAGAAGACACTTTATAAAGGCTCTTAAGAATAATTGTTTTTAAAAACGCGGAGTGTAAGCTGTGTCCTGACTCTTATTTGCATGTGTGGATGGATAGGTGCTGATGTATATTTAATGAAAGCCAAGATGGGATGCTGAGTGCATTCCTTCTTGAAGAGCTGAGCCCCGGGGAGGCCAAAGCAGTATTGTGCAGTAGAAATAAGATCATTTGATTCTGAAGAGCAGGGTCCTTGTCGATACTGCCAGCATCCTGGGAATGTCATCTTGCCTTTTCTTTGTTTTTGTTTTTATTTGTTTAAGAGACAGAGTACCAGAGTAGAGTCTGGTTTGTTTGATGTTGTATTTCATGTCTGAAGAGAGAACAAAATATCCCTGGGACCACAGGCTTTGAGGATTTTTGTTACTGGGGCGTTACCGAATGAAGTTTCTGCTGTTGCCTGCTTCATTAGTCTGCATATTTGCAAATATTTGAACTGAGAGCAGAGAGATGTCTCAGCAGCTAAGAGTGCATACTGCTTTTGCAAAAGACCCAAGTTCAGTTCCCAGCACCCATGTCTGGTGACTCATAATCACCTATAATCCCAGCTCCCAGGGATCTGACGCCCTCTTCTGGTCTGTGTGTGCACCTACACTCATGTGCACATGCCCCTACACAGACACAAAATAATTAGTAAAAAAGAAAAAAAAATTTAAAAGACATTTAAACTCCAGCTTTAGACAAGAGGCTAAATTGCTGTAGCAGCAGGGTGCAGTAGGACATTTAGGAATTCTTTCAAGGTTAACAGAAGGAAACACTTCTTAAGTGATCCCCTTTTCCCTGCCCCCCCTCCCCTGACAGCTAAGGAATTTGCCCTGATAATAGTTTAAGTAAAATCAGCCAGTTGTACCTTGTCCAGGGAATCAGGGGAGGGAGGAGACCCTGGAGATGGCAGGCTCTGCTGCCTGTGGCTGGCTGTGGGCTAACAGGCTTCTTTTCCTTCCCTTCCCAGTGTTAATATCCCCATACTTCCGTCCCCAGCTTCCATGGCCCTTCCCATCCCTGTTTCACTCGAAGGCAGAATCTAAAAGGCCACCGGGACTATTTGATGTCAGTGTAAGTAGTTTGTGGAACAAAGTCTGCGATCTCTTAGAATATAACATTCTCTCCCACCCCCACCCCACCCCCAAACCCAGAAAAACTCAGAAATTCTGTCAAGCTCGGAAGGTAAAGCTGTCATCCGTCAGTATAACAAGATCTCGTACGTCCTGGTGGAATTTGAGGTGGTCTACCACACAGCCTGGGTCAAAGAGATTTCACAGCTGCAGTATGGTACGTGTAAGACTCAGGTGGAGCTTTATTGCAGATGGGTTCACGGTTCTGGTGACCTTTGACATTCCCTTTCCAAACAGTTAGGCTCACTAAGTTTAGATTTAGGGCTGGGAAGGTGGCGCAGTTGGTGGATGCCCAAGCTTCATCTTCACAACTCAAGTGAAAGAGCAGGGGGGTGGCGGCAGACATTTGTAATCCCGGCACGAGGGAGGTGAGATCAGGCAGACCCCTGGGGCTCCCTGCAGGGAGTACAGTCTAATGGGTGTGCTCTGTAGTAGTGAGAGACCCTGGCTCAAAAGGCAGAGATCAGGCAGTCTTGATAGATGAAGTTTATATCAAGTTTTCTGGAATGTTCTTGGCTCTCGAGGACACCATGGGTCAGTGCCCAGGAGAAGTGCTCCCAAGCAAAGCCAACAGTTTAAATTGGGGGAGTTTTTCATGCTAGCCCCGGCTATGGGAAATGAAAGGCTCTGGGTGGTTGCCCGTTGTACGGATTGGCCGTGCTTGCCTGGGCTTGGGGTGGGTGACTGGGCCTCCTTTTGATGGATGCTGCACAGAGCTTCTCAGGTGGAGAGCCACCAGGTCTCAGGTGGTCGCCCTGGCCTGGAGCGGCCCCTTCTGACTGTCCTTTGGACCCGTCTTAGTTACGCTGTCAATCCTATTGTTCTGTCATGCACATTCCGTACAGCCTTAAGGGAGACAGATTTATTAAATGAGTATTTAGAATTATTCTGGGATTTATCTGAATGGCCATGTGATTTCTAACCCAGTTCTGAGAGGATTCCAAATATGTTGGGTAAAATTCTTAGCTGAGAGCCTCAGGAAAATTGACCCCATCGAGAACCTTGCTAAGGGCTGGCAAGATGGCTCTGTTAGTGTAAAGGGGCGTGCTACACAAGCCTGGACACCTTAGTTCAATCCCTGGCTCTCGCTTAAATGTAGAAGAAAACTGACTCCACAAATTGTCCTCTGGGTGTGCTGTGGCACATCCATCCTATAATAGATTTAAAAATAAATAAATTAAAACCGTCTTTTAAAGGGAACCTCTCCAACACTAATTTTACCTAGTGAGTAAAAGCCAGCTTCAAAGGGATTTAGGGAATGCTTTATTTCCCTAGAAATTTGATGGTGTGACATTCTATCAGGTCCCATGAGACTTGGCAGAGTCTGTGATTATAATGAAATTCTTGTGTTGATAAAGTTTGTTGAAATAAGAGGTAATTTGAGTGAATACATATAAGCCTGGAGAAGTAATTATTTTTATTATTATGCCTCTAGAAGTGATTCATGTTGCCTTAACAGATAATCTCAGGGGCTGGAGAGATGGTACAATGGTTAGGAGCACTGGCTGCTCTTACAGAGGACCCAGGTTCAGGTCCCGGCACCCATAGCTCACAACCATCTCTAACTTCAGTTCCAACCTCCAACCCCCTCTTCTAGTATTCATGAACACCGCACACAGATGTTGCACAGACAAACATGTGGGCAAAATGCTCACACACATAAAAATAAATAAGTAATACAAAACAAGAATCTTTTTTTTTTTTTTTTTTCGAGACAGGGTTTCTCTGTGTAGTTTTGGTGCCTGTCCTGGATCTCACTCTGTAGCCCAGGCTGGCCTCGAACTCACAGAGATCCACCTGCCTCTGCCTCCCGAGTGCTGGGATTAAAGGCATGCACCGCCACCACCACCACCCGGCCCCAGCAAGAATCTTTTGAGGTTGTGCATTTCACTTCATGATAAAAGCATCTACTTGCATTGTTTACTTTTTAAAACTTTTTGCTTACTTGTGTGCGTGTTTCCGCGTTCACACCTGACACGGCATGACTGTGGATGTGGGGACAAATTTGGATCACTTTACTTCTATCATGTGGGTCTCAGGAATCAAACCTCCCCAAAGAAGTCAGATTGGGGTCGGATGGGAAGAGTCTGACATCTAGGCAGTGGGCCATCTCTGTCATTCTGATCCTTATTCAGGGGCCGCCTGGTTCGCTTTACCTGTCAGCGTGACACAGCCTAGAGGTGTCTAAGTGGACAGCCTCAGAGGGATTGACTAAATCAGATTGGTCACAGGTCTGTGGGGGGTTGTCTTGATTGCTAATTGATGTAAGAGGACTTAGCCCACTGTGGGCGATACCATCCCTAGGCAGGTGGTCTTGGACTGTGTAACAAACCTAGCTGAGTATAAGCAGGCCCGAGTGTCAGCTAGCAAGTAGCATCCTCCCTTGTTCCTTCTGTGCTCTGTGGCTATGAAGTGAGTTCCTGAGTGGGAGCTAATGCTTTGTGGAAAAGCAAATAGGCCTGCCTTGAGGCCTTTGAGTTCCCTCAGTGATGGATTGTGATCTGGAGTTGAAAGGCAAATAAATCCTGTCTTCCTCAAAGCTACTTTTGGTCAGTGTATTTTATCACAGCAACAGAAAGGGAACCAGAACAAGGATAAAGTTAGAATCTATAAAAATAAGCCGCAGATAGACGTCTACAGTCCACTCGAGGACGTGTGGCAGTTTGTGGCACAACGCCTGTCACTCACCCATCGGGTTTTCTCTCTCTGGATCTGAGTTGATGGCCTTATAGATACCGGGTCTTCATTTCTCTGAGTCTTGATGGCTGACTGTGTGTGAGAGACTCTGTCTTGGCACCGTAGGATCCAGGACTGTTGCTCTGCCTTTACGTAGCGAGCCGTGGGGAAGTGGGGAATGGGGTTTACGCAGCGAGACGTGGGGAAGTGGGGAAGCGGAAGGGGAATGAGGACACATCGATGCCAGTACTGGTTCCTTTGCAGCTTTGCAGGCCACGCTGTTTGTGCGACATCCGGAAACGGGGAAGTTGCTGGTTAATTTTGATCCTAAGATTTTGGAAGTTGTGCGGGAAACCAAGTGCATGATAAAGATGAAGCTGGATGTCCCGGAACAAGCGAAGAAGCTGCTGAAACTGGAAAGCAAATTGAAGGCAGACAAGCTGTATCTGCAGGTAAGACAAACAGCGTCTTCTTTTTTTTTTTTTTTTTTTTTTTGGTTTTTTCGAGACAGGGTTTCTCTGTGTAGCTTTGCGCCTTTCCTGGAACTCACTTGGTAGCCCAGGCTGGCCTCGAACTCACAGAGATCCGCCTGGCTCTGCCTCCCAAGTGCTGGGATTAAAGGCGTGTGCCACCACCGCCCGGCCAAACAGCGTCTTCTAATGATTCCTTTTTCCTTTTTTGTATGGGCATGTTTGTGTGTGTGTGGGTGTGTGTACATGTGCATGTGGGTCCAGGTGCAGAGGCCAGAGATTGACACTGAGTGTCCTCTATTGCTTTCCACCTTACCTTTGAACTCAGCATTCACTAACTGGCTAGACTGGTTGGCCAGTGAGCTCTGGGGATACACCTGTCCCTGCTCCCCTCGCACGGGGTTACAGATGAACATGGACACATCAGCTTTTTTTTTTTTTTTTTTTTTTTTTTTTTTTTTTTATGTGCATGCTGGGGATCTGAACTCAGGTCCTCATGAATTGTGTGGTAGACGTGTTCTGTCCAGCCCACTTCTGATTCCTTTTGAAGGAGTTTTTTGGTGCAAGAAAAATGTATCCCAGCAGGCTGTTATTTTCATTTCAAAAAGATTGACTGAGCCAGGTGGCGGTGGCGCACGCCTTTAATCCCAGCACTTGGGAGGCAGAGGCAGGCGGATCTCTGTTGAGTTTGAGTACAGCCCGATCTGCAGAGTGAGTTCCAGGACAGCCAGAGGTACATAGTATGAGACCCTGTCTCAAAATAACCAAAACTAACCAACCAAACAAAAATGTTTATTAATTGATCGATTGATTGATTGATTGTGCGTGCGTGCGCGCGCGTGTGTGCGTGTGCGTGTGCGTGTGCGTGTGTGTGTGTGTGTGTGTGTGTGTGTGTTATGTGCATGTCAGCGCTCGTGCACAAAAGTACCCACAGAGGCCAGAAGGAGGTGTCAGATTCCTTGGAGCTGGAGTTACATTTGTGAGTTGCTTCTGAGGGATAATGGATCAGCATGTGGGTCCTCTGCAAGAGCAGTGAATGCTCTTAACCACGGAGCCGTCTCTGCAGCCCCACCTCGATAGTGGGATTAAAATACCACCTTGCGGACAACAGAAAGATAGGAGATGGAAAGGAGAAAGATTTCCAGAGATCACTTGGACTTTTGGGTCCTAAGTGATAAAGCATCAGGTTTAACAATGCCTTAATTATAATTTTATGGAGCCAGAACATTAAATTTAATATATTTAATACTGGGTACTAATAAAATATAAATTATGAGAGAGGGGTGGCTATAAAATAACACAGATGGAGAGGATTCTCCCAACATTTTAGGATAAAGTGAAGCATTCTAATTTAAGTTCACTTATGAGTAATGTAAAATTTAAAAATATGAGCCAGGTGTGGTGGCGCATGCCTTTAGTTCCAGCATTTGGGAGGTGGAGGCAGGAGAATCTTCGAGTTTGAGGCCAGGTCTACATAATGAGTTCAGGACAGCCAGAGCAAATAGTAAGACACTATCTCAAAAACAACAACAACAGCAACAACAACAAAAACAAAATCCAGGTAACATTCAAAAGCAGCGTGAAAGAGGGTTAATTAAGTATATTCAAGAGGCTGGCAGTGGTTCTCAACCTGTGTGTCATGACCCCTTTGTGGGTCACGTATCAGATATCCTGCATATCAGATATTTACATTACCATTCATAACAGTAACAAAACTACAGTTATGAAGCAGCAATGAAATAATTTTATGGTTGTGGGGGTCACCACAACATGAGGAGCTGTATTAAAGGGTCAAAGGGTCACAGCATCAGGAAGGTTGAGAACCGTTGGGCAGGGTAAGTGGCCCATGTGTTAAAGTGTACCCTGCTCTTGCAGAGGACCACATTGGGTGGCTCAAAACTGCCTGCAACTCCAGCTCCAGGTCATTAGATGCCCTCTGCTGGTGACTACAGGCACCTGCACTTGTGTGCACATGCACATACACAGACCCATCCATACACATAACTAAATAAGTAAGTAAATGTATTAAAAAGTAGTGCATGGCTTCAAAGACATGTGAAACAGAGTAGGTCACATCGGATTTCTTTTATAATTTTTTTATAATTTTTTTTTTTTTTGGTTTTTCGAGACAGGGTTTCTCTGTGTAGCTTTGTGCCTTTTCCTGGAACTCACTTGGTAGCCCAGGCTGGCCTCGAACTCACAGAGATCCGCCTGGCTCTGCCTCCCGAGTGCTGGGATTAAAGGCGTGCGCCACCACCGCCCGGCCGGATTTCTTTTACAAGCCAGTTAAAACAGCAAGCTAGGAAGTCTGTGGGCATATATTTTGGGGAGGCAGGAAGATATATAAATGTAAGGACAATTCTTTCCAGCAGCATTAGTCATAGCAAAAGACCGGAATACAAATCCAAGAATAAAGAACTGATTAAATATGGATTATAAGATGAATACATAGAAATTAATGGAACCGCTGATAATTCAGTGAGAAAAAGGATTCTATTTGCTTGGGCACAAAGAGGATTAACTTCCTTTCATCAATAACATAATAAGTCAATATAGGACCCTTTTGGATCTTGTTGGGAAGATGACAGTGAATCTGCCCTTTTCAATATGTCATTACATTGATATCTCTTGGTTTAATTAAAGTCCATGTTTGGGCATAAGGACAAGCTGGTTGGTTGGCTCATTTGGAAGGAAATAAAAAGAGTATCAGAGACTATTTCAAACTTTTATTCCACTATAGATGATAACAAATTAGAAGTTGGTTATGATGTGTAGCTTTAAGGGGAACAGCAAATAGGGGCAAGTGTGGGGGAGTAAATATGATCAAAATACAGTGTATGCATCTATGAAACTCTCAAAGAATTCGTCAGCATGTTATGTTTCCGAAGAGTCCTGGAGAGATGGCTCAGAGGCTGGAAGCACTGGCTGTTCTTGCAGAGGACTGGTTCAGTCCCCAGCACCCACATGGGGGCCCCCTGTCACCTTCCTAGGGTTTCAACACCCTCTGCTGGACTCCCGGGTACCTACATGCATGTGGTGCGTGTGAAGACAGGAAGGCACACACACAGGCATATATAAAATAATAAACCTGAAAAACAAACAGAGAAACGGCAAAGGGAAAAGTTTTCCTAAACAGTTTTATTTGGGTACCACTATTTTTGTCATTGCTGTGTTTTGAGACAAGAGTCTCACAGCTCAGCTGACCTCAGACTTGCTATGTAGTGGAGAATAACCTTGAGCTCCTGCCCTCCCTGCTTCTTCCTTTCAAGCGATGAGATTAGGGCCTATGCCACCGTGCCTGGCCAAACAGTTTTGTTTTCAAGTAACAGCATTATTGAAGTATGATTCCTGTGCCATGCGGTAAATTCATTTAAGATAAACAGTCAAATGGTTTTCGTGTCTCCACAGAGCTATATAACTACTATCACAATCAGTTCTAGAATGTTTTTGTCATCCCCAAAAGAGAGCCCCTGTGTCCAATAGCACTCATTCCTCACTTACCCTTCAGACTCCCTCCTACCCTGCAGCTGAAAACTACCATTGACATTGTCTCTGTGGACCTGCCTGCACTGGGCATGTCCTACAAATGGAATCATAGAACATGTGGCCTTTTCTATGGAGCTTCCTCCACAAAACAGAGCTAATTCACATTGCTTCGTGTGTCAGGGCTTCACATTCATTGCATTGTACGATTTTACCACACTTGGGTTATCTGTTTGTCACTTGGTGTTGTGGGACACTGTTCCTGGGGAGATGAGAACAAATGCTTACTCGCCAACCAACCACAGACTGAAATAAGGATATCACCAAACTTTAACTTGGTGAACCAAGGAGTTTGCCTGGGGATAGTACAGGAATATGGCCCAGGGTTTACTTAAAAGAAAGGCTCAGCTACAGCTGCATCGACAAAGCCCACCCTAGCATGGGGGACAGATTGTGAAAGCTGGAAGCCTGGAGTGCACTGCACACCCTGCAGGCAGATCAACAGGTTGGAGAGTGTCTTTTCTGAGAAGCTCTGTTGGTCTCAGTCTCTTTCAGGCAGCTTGTCTGGTCTGTATTCAGGCAGTTCAACTACTCTCTGGTTCTTCCGGAGGGTTGGGCTGGTCTGAGAGGCTTCTGGGCAGTTTGACCTGTCTCTGATTCTTTCAGGTGACTTGTCTTGTCTGAAAGTGCCTCACAGCAGTCCTTATAGTTTATGTATGCTTGGAGGGGGAGGGACCTAGTGAATCTGGCCAGTTTCAGGGACTTCCTGAAGCCTTTGAGTTGTTGACTTCCTGTGCTGAAGAATTTTCTTTGCAGGGTGGAATGATTTACCTCCTTTCTAACCACCTGGTCTTAACAGGCTTCCCTCCAAGATGAAAGGATTTATTCTTGGAAGATTGCCACTCAACAGATGAGCATTTGGTCTGCTTCTGTTTTGTGGCTTTTATGAATAAATGTGGCTGTGACTGTTGGCATCTAAGTTTTTGACGGAGGAATGTCTTTACTCTCTTGGGCTTTTGTCTACACAAGTGAAATCGCTAGGTTTCATTAATTTGCTAATCCCACATGAAACCTTGTAAAGAACTAGGCTGTTCTCAGAAGTGACGAAGTGACACCATCACTGTATTTCCCTTCCAGTGAGCGAGGGTGAATCTGGGTTTGCTACATCCTTCCGTTACTTGTTAGTGCCTGTCCTTTGCATTTGTGGTATTCTGGTTCAGTATTTCCATATGGTTTGTATTCATGTTTCCCTGGTGATTAGTGATGCTATCCATCTTTTCATGAGCTTATTGGCTGTTTGTAGGTTTTTTGGAGGTATAGAGTTTTGTCATAAAGTTATGCTGCCTCATCAGACCCTTTGCTCATTTTAAAATTGGGTTGTTTGTCTTTTTAATTTTTGAATGATAATAGGTCTTTGTAGATACTAGTATGTTATTAGATATTAGATTTGATTTTTTTCTCCCATTCTGTGGGTTGTTTTCTTTTGTTAATGATTTTTTTTTAAAATCTTTTTTAGATAGGACTCCCTATATAGCTCTAGTTTACCTAAAACTCTCTACGTAGACCAGGCTGGTCTTGAACTCACAGATGTCTGCCCGCCTTTGCTGCTCAAGTGCTGGGATTAAAGGTGTGGATCACTATGCCTGACCAGTGATGCACTTTGAGATAAAAGCATTTTGTATTTTGATGAAGTTCAATACATCTAATGGTTTATTTTATTTCTTGTGTTTTCGTTGTCCTGTTTGAGAAATCTTTGCCCAATCCAATGCCACAGCCATTTATGTCTCTTCTTCAAAGAGTTTCGGCTCTTAGCAAAACAGGGTATGATTGTTACAGAACCCTCCACCCCAGAGGTTCATTGGCATCGTGGAGACCGTGCACTTGGTATCAAATGCTTTGGGTTTCTGCATGGCAAGTCCCGGAGGCTGCCACCATTTTTATCTCATGGGATCTCATTAGCATTGGGTGACATCATGAAAGTCAAAGTTGCTTGCTGAGTGTCCCGGCTGAAGGAATCAAGAACTCTGAAACTATTAATTAAAACTGAAGTCACTTAAAAACCAGTAAAGCAACTTTATTCCACATCTCCCACCACACCCTGCAATAAGTTACAACAAAGCAGCCCAAATTGGTCATTGTGGGTCATCTCTGTAAGGAAAATAAAGGCTCATCCATGCTGGTTGTGTGGAGCAGTTGAATTTATTTAGATTTAAGAAGCAGGGGCTGGAACAATGACTAATCGGTTAAGAGGTCTTGCTCTTGCAGCAGCAACCATTTGTATCCAGTCCTTGGGACCCAGCACCCTCTTCTGGCCTCTCTGGGTACTGCATGCACATGGTTTGCAGTCGTAATATAAGCACCAATATACATAAAATAAAAATTAAATCTTTAAAAAAGAAAAAAAATTAAGAATCAATCATGACTTCAGTGATGAGTGTTTTTTAAAGATGTGTGTGTGTGTGTGTGTGTGTGTAGTATATGCCACTTGTGAACATGGGTGCCCAAAGAGGTCAGAAGAGGGCACTGGGGGCCTTGGACCTGGAGTTACAGGTGTTTGTGAGCCAGCCAACTTGGGCACTGGGACGTGATCTCTGGTCCTTGGCTTGAGGAACAAGCACTCTTAACTACAAGCCATCTCTCCAGCCCCAGTGGTGAGTATGTTTTCATGGGTAAAAATATTAGGAGCCCAGCCTGTAATCTAGCACCTGGGAGGTGGAAGCAAGAAGACCAGGAGTTCAAGGCCAGCCTAGGCTACTTGAGACCCTCCCTGTCTTAAACAAACAAATTAATGAAAAAAAAAGACCCAAAAGATAAAAATGTGTAATAACAGATACCATGAAATGATAATTATCCAGTTTTACAAAATGAAGAGAGAAAAGCAAGGTATGTGAAAAACCGAGAAATTAAGAAGTGACATGAACACGTTTGATTGAATTGAAAGGGAATGTCCTTATGATTGACAGCTCATGAAAGAGTATGGTCAGTCAGTATAAATTAAAATGAGCAGTTCCCATCCTGGCAGACCCATGTGGGAAAATCAGGTGCAATGAAGCCCTTCTGGTCTGAGCCAAACTGTGGTCATTGCTTCACTGTGAATTAAAGTAAGCTCTGCCGTTTTGACTTTGTACAGGGCCTTCTGCAGTATTACGACGATTTATGCCAGGAAGTGCCTTCTGTGTTTGTCAATCTCATGACCCCTAAAATGAAAAAGGTTGGTGACGCCGGTGGTTCATATTGATTTCTCCGATTTAAAATTAGATTCCTGTTCTATAGATTATGGATCTCAGAACACATCTCCTTGCCTAGACCATCTGTCTTTCTCATTTCAACTTTACAGCTCTCTCCCTCTCTCTCTCCCCTCCCCCGTCTCTCCCTCCCCTCTTCCTCCCCTCTTCCTCCCCTCTCCCTCCCTCCCTCTCTTACCATGGAATGATTCCTTGTCTAGGTTTTGTTACCTTTGTAAAACAAGTAAACGTGAGTTGTGAGCACTTTGTAAAAATTTATGGCTCCTTTCAGGACACCCGAAGATGATTTAAAACAAAAGGAATCTCTATTAGGTACAATGGTGGGAGAATTGAATTAAGGAAATACATCACACAGTATTTTCAAGTAGCAACAGAGGCTCTTGTGGAAGACTCCTGTGAGCAGTGGGAAACCTTTTTGCTCTTCCTAGGTGGAATCTGTGCTGAGGCAAGGGCTCACAATACTGACGTGGTCATCGTTAATGCTGGAGAGCTTCTTCCATGAGGTTGAGTCTGTTTTGGATATGTTCAACCAGCTTCTAAAGAAGGTAAAAACAATACGCTTTCAGAGCCACGCACACAAATACTCAAGGTACAGGCAGTGGTTTACTCACTTTAAAGGGTATGGTTTGGGCTGGAGAGGTGGCTCAGTGGTTCAGAGCGAGTCCCACTCTGCAGAGGACCTGCGTTCGGTTCCCGGGACACATGTCTGGCTGCTCACGCCTGCCCGTAACTCCAGCTCCACAGAGACCTGCCACCTCTGACCTCTGCGGGCACCTGCATTAGCACCCACTTTCCCCGTACTGAAACACATACATTAACATGTGTCTGACGTTGGCCAAATGACACAGTGGTCTAACGGGTGATGGCCTGTTGATTGCTCATGCGTCTGTTGTCTAAAACATGCACATCTCTGTGTGGTGTCATGGTGTCACGAACTCAGAGGCTTTGGAGCCAGCCACACATGGCCAGGGTCCTCTGCTTTTTCCTAGCTGTGTGCCCTTTCCTGCTTTTCTTTCTTCTTCTGAGCCTTGGTGTCTTTAGCTGTAAAGCAGGGACATGAAAGGCTCATGTGTGCAAGATGAGGAGCAAAGAAAGCCATGCCTATTAGTGGTGCTCGGGCCCACGGCGCTTTAGACCCGTGTCATGGCTCCTTTGTACACATTCTCCTGAACTGTTGTTAACCAGCTTGGGCTTGACCCAGGTTGGGAATTTCTAGATTCGGTTCTGTAAATGGATGTTATGCCTCCAGCGCATTTTGGGGTAAAAATGTTAGTAGTGTGAAAGGGAAAGAGGGCCGTTCCTCACTCTTTACTTTTTGCGTGTCCTTTTCCTGCCGGTAGGTCAATGACCTGTGTGAAATGCATATCGACACAGTTCTGAAGGAGATAGCCAAGACGTTGCTAATTTCCTTGTCGGACAGTGGCGCTACCCGAGTCGAGGACATGCTGACCCTCAACGAGGTACAGGTTCATTAGGACAGCAGGAGCCTCGAGTCACTGGCCTGACGTGTGAACTCGCAGTCTAGACGTGGACACCTAAGCCATTTTTTTCTTTTCCTCCTCTTCCTCCTTCCTTTTTTCCTCTTCCTCCCCCCTCCGCCTAGCTTTTGTGGGAAATAGCCTACGCATCAAAGACTTCTGTGGCTCCAGCGGCTCAACCCAGGGCCACACCTGGGTATACTATTTACGAATGCCCTTAAACTAATGCGGGACTCCTTGGGACCCTGTCAGTGTTTCATGGCTCCTCTCTCAGTCAGCTTTCTACCTTCCTTTGCTTCCTCCTCCTCTCCCCACCCCTCCCCCCCCCTCCCCTCCCCTCCCCTTTTCTTCTCTTCCTTCCAACTGGTTCTTGTTATGTATCCCTGGCTGGCCTGGAACTCCCTATTTAGACCAGGCTGGCTTTGAACTCACAGACATTCACCTGCCTCTGCCTCTTGACCGGCTGGGATTAAGGGCCTGGGCCCCATGCCCAGCTGCCATTCTCCTTATGGTTTGATTACACATGTTTTCTTGTTAAGTCACTGAGAAACCTGGGGCTCATCACCCTACCACGTTCCATTTCCGAAGTCCATTTAGCCTTAAAACCAAGCCAGGTTTTGCTAGATTTTGCTCAGATCGCCTCTTCTTTCCTGTAGCCACTACCTGTTTCTTGGGTCAGGCCTTTAAGCTCAGCTTAACACTGTGGCCTGACTCCTTCCCTGCTTCCGCATCTGGCCATGATATCCAGCCATATTGCCACCTTATCTGATTACACAACTTTCCTTCAATAACAGTGGCATCTAGTCATTACAGCATAAGATCTAACCTCCTTAGCATCCTCCTCCACTGACATTTCAGTCTGTGTTGTTTTCCTGTTTTATTGATTTGTATTTATGGACACATACCTAAAAGGTGCACAAATCTTTCCTTTAATTAAAATTTTTTATGTGTATAGGTGTTTTGCTTACATGCATGTCTGTGTACCAGATGCATTCTGGTGCCTGAGGCAGCTAGAAAAGGGTGTTGGATCACCTGGGATTGGGGTTATAGATGGTTATGAGTTGCCATGTAGGTGCTGGGAATCGAATCTGGGTCCTCTGCAAGAGAGGTCAGTGCTCTTAATCATAGAGCCATCTCTCTAGCCCTCTGGTACACAGATCTGAAGTGTCATTCAGTCACTGTGCATTCTGTTCCTTGTTTTTTGATCCCCACTTCATACCAGTGGTGTAGTGCAGAGCGTGGTCTCTGTATTTACATAGATGTGATTCATCTTATTCTTTCCATCTCTTGACAGTGTGTTATTCTATTGTATAAGTTTGTTGCAATTTACCCAGGCTGTTGGGGACATTTGGATAGCTTATAACATTCAATTTTATACTGAACGTATGTGTGTGTTTTTTGTGGATGTTGGAACTGATTTGGGTGGATATACATCCGAAAGTGAAATTGTTGGGTCATCTTATATATATTTGGCTGTGGTAGCGTTACTGGAAAATTTGGTGTGTCCCTTCTTGACTGCTGGATGATACTGGGGATTGGGATCCTCTCTTGGGATTTTTAGTCATGTAAATAAAAAATAAAATTGAGAAAGGACTCAAACAGAAGCTCAAGGGCAATTTTATTAGCGTTTAAAAGAAAAAAGCCCAGAGCAGGTACACTGTAAACTTCAGCTGCTTAGGGGGTGGAGAGCTGGTTCAGTGGTTAAGATCACTCAGTGATGGATTGTGATGGGTAATGTAAGCCAAATACATGCCCCCAAGTTGGTTTTGGTCAGTGTTTTATCACAGCAACAAGACCTTATCTGTCAATCTCTTCTCGAAGTACTGGGGATAGAACCTAGGACCATGCAAGGTGAGTGCCCTGCCCCTGAGCTGCGTATCCAGCCCCTCTAGCGACTTTCAAGTGGAATTGATCATAGCTGTAGAAAGTAAAGTCACAATAATTTCATGGTGTTTTTAAGGTGTCTGAAAATTAATGGTGATTTATCTGTTTAATAGATGTACACAAAGGAATGGGCTGATATTCTAAACCACAAGAGCAGGCATGTGGAAGAAGCTGTGAAAGAGCTTATATCAATATTTGAGCAAATCTACGAAGTTAAATACACCGGGAAGCCAGCCAAACCGGTGCCAGGTAATCCACGAGGAAATGTCTGAGTCCCAAGAGCTGAGCCTGGGTCCCCCCGTGGGTACCTCCTCCTTCACAGATAGCAAGGTTTCAGCTTCCCAAAGGGAAAGCAGGTGTCCAGGGTCATCCACAGTGTAGGCACAAACAACTTAGACCCTATGAGCTTCTGGCGGCAGTTAAGGGAATAGTGGGGTCCTTGAAATCCTAGTTTTCTCTTTCTGTGTGTGTGTGTGCACGCGCGCGCGCACACGCGCGCACATATTCATATGTATATTCTAATGTCACTTTGGCCTTTTGACTCATTTTTCTTTCTTTTTTTTTTTTAAACACCTAAAGAGCAAAATCTATAATTTTCATGGCTCTGAAAATTCTAATTTGGGCAAGACCACGTTTTACGATACCTCCACCTACCCCAGCCCTTTCTGCAGAATTAGCTGTGTGTTCCCACTTAGGAATGCCTCAGGGGTTCTGGGCAGAACTGAATGCTGTCATTTCAGAGCAATGGCAGCAAAGATCACACCATGGTGTGTATCCCGCCCCCACACCCTTGATTAAAGGATGGCGTGCGTGCGTGAGGAGCTCCATGTCTTTTTTTTTTTTTTTTTTTAAAGATTTATTGTGTATACAGTGTTCTGCCTACACGCATCCCTGCAGGCCAGAAGAGGGCACCAGATCTCATTGCAGATGGTAGTGAGCCAGCATGTGGTTGCTGGGAATTGAACTCAAGACCTTTGGAAGAGCAGCCGGTGCTCTTAACCTCTGAGCCATCTCTCCAGCCCCGTCTTTTTGTTTTTAAAGATTTCTTTATTTTTTATTTACATGTATGTGTCTTTGTGAGTGTGAGCCATGTGTGTGAGGGCGTCCGATCCCCTGGAGCTGGAGTTATAGGCAAGTGTGACCCTCCTGTCATGGATGATGGAAACTGAACTCAGGTTCTCTGGAAGAGCAGCAGATTCTCCTGAGGGCCTAGCTGTCTCTCAACCCTGAGATTTCAGTCTTAAACGTCCAACTCTGCCCCAGTGTGTTGAGTACGTCTGACTGGGGATGAGAGAAAATTCCTCATCTTACCAGCTATTTAAAGAGCTTGAAATTATTTATTTATTTATTTATTTATTTATTTTTGGTGTGTGTGTTTCCTGTTCTCCAAATGTTTTAGAATTTCTTATTTTGCTGGAAGAAGCCAGGGCCCCAATAATTCCAGTAAATACATGCTTATAAGCCCAAGCCATAAGCTGCTGAATCTGAACCTGTTTATGAGGGCTGTGTGACTTTAAATTCCCTGCTGGGGAATTGTGCATTTTCTGCTTCTGGGTTGGTGTTTAAGAACATGATGGTTTGAGGTTCCCTGAGATTGCCCTGTCATTGGGTAAATTTGCAACGGAAGATTTGTTTGGTTAAAACCAAGTTTTTTTTTTTTTTTTTTTTTTTTTTGAGCTCTACATAAGAACTGACTGGGTAGAAGTTTGTAGTTGGTGGTTTTACTCTTTAGCCTCAGAAGGTTTTGTCCCTGTCAGTCAGAGGCCCAGGTCACCCAAACGCCTACACTTCCCAGCATCCTCTGCTCAGGGTTGCAGTACAAGGCTGGGTTTTACAAGTCAGGCCTCTGACTAGACTCAGGGTGTGCTGCCAATGCAATGCTGAAGGGCTCTGTCTAGGAGAGGTCAGAGGTCAGATATGTTAGCTAAGTACCAAGGCACCTGAAGGGGAGCGGGCTTTTTTCAGTGAGCTGGGGGAACATTCCAGTCAAACAGAGATCCCACTGGAGTGGTACTATAAGAAAGGAGGGAGAGGAAGAAGGACAGACAGACAGAGTCTGAGAGAGACTGATTGGATACACTAGGCCCATGAGTTTGTCTTTTTAATGAGTTCCCTGGCGATGTTCGATCCGTGACTTAAGAGACCACAGCAATTCTCTGTGAGGGACGAGGCCACCAGAGAGCAGAGCTTGGAGAAATCTTTTGGTGGAAGCACAGTGTGGGCGGATGCTACTGGCTTCTGGGTTGGGATGCTGGAAACATCCTCCACGATGGCCCCAGGAGCAAAGGATTGTGGGGCCCAGAGTGTCACCATGCCAGCCGGGGAAGCCCTGACCTCCAGAGAGTGTGTGGGCACAGCATGGCTTGTGTCACCTTAGTTTCCCACACGGTTAGTTCACACCAAAAGTGTCACAGAGGGTGAGCTCATTACGTCAGAATTCTCAGGTGTCAGTCACTGAGTGACCTAGAAAGATGTGATGTGCAGTTATCTCCCATTCTTTCCTTACTGTTGATTTTATTTTTTCCTTTCGGTGTGTGTGCTGGTGCCCATGTGTGCATGTTCACGTGGAGGTCAGGGGTCAGTCTCTGATGACATCCCTGGGGATGCTGTCTACCTGGGTTTACATTTTTAAAAACTACATTTATGTGTTGTGTTATGTTTATATATTATTTTTATATATATAATATTTTTTTTTCTGTGTGGGTCGGAGGGTAACGTGTGGCAGTCTGTTTTCTCTTACTGCTGTGTGAACACCGGGGTAGAACGCAGGTCATCAGGCTGCCACCAAACACTTGTACCCACTGAGCTGTCTCCCAGCCCACGCCTGGGATTTAAAAAAGTTTTTTTCTTAACATTTTTTAAATTTTCATTTTTTTTTGGCAGCATCTCTTAGTGGCCCAGAATTCATCAGTTTAGCTAGGTCAGCTGGCCAATAAGTCCCAGGCATCCACCTATCTATTCATTCATCCACCCATCCACCCATCCACCCATCCACCCATCCACCCATCCACCCATCCACCCATCCACCCATCCATCCATCCATCCATCCACCTATCTATTCATCCATTCATCCATCCACCCATCCATCCACCCATCCATCCATCCACCCATCCATCCATCCATCCATCCATCTATCCATTCATTCATCCACCTATCCATCCATCCATCCATCCATCCATCCATCCATCCATCCATCCATCCATCCATCCATCCCATCCATCCATCCACCAATTTATCCATCCATCCATCCATCCATCCATCCACCAATTTATCCATCCATCCATCCATCCATCCACCAATTCATCCATCCATCCATCTATCCATCCACCTATCCATCCATCCATCCATTAATCCATCCATCCACCAATTCATCCACCAGTTCATCCATCCACCATCCATCCATCCACCCACCCACCTACCTATCTGTCCATCCATCCACTTTTCCATCCATCCATCCACCCATCCATCCATCCATCCACCCATCCACCTATCTATCCATCCATCCACCTATCCATCCACCCATCCACCTATCTATCCATCCATCACCTATCCATCCACCCATCCACCTATCTATCCATCCATCCACCAATCCATCTTCAATGTTGGGATTACAAGCATGCCACCATTCTCAACTTTTTTTTTTTTTTTTAATTTTTTTTTTTAAAGATTTATTTATTTATTATGTACACAGTGTTCTGCCTACATGCATGCTTGCAGGCCAGAAGAGGGCACCAGATCTCATTATGGATGGTTGTGAGCCACCATGTGGTTGCTGGGAATTGAACTCGGGACCTCTGGAAGAACAGCCAGTGCTCTTAACCTCTGAGCCATCTCTCCAGCCCCCATTCTCAACTTTTTATGTGACTGTTACAAACTAAATTCAGGTCCTCCCTAATGTTTTGTTTTGTTTTGTTTTCCTCTGAATTCTAAATACAAAGATTTTTAGTTGAATAGTGTGTCTTTTGAGATGAATATTTTAAATTGAATTCCTAGTAGAAGGAATGTAAAAGAAACTTTAAATACAGTTTTTTTTGGTACGAACCTTTTTTTTTTTTAGTTAATTTTTAAAAAGAGCTTCTTGGACAGTTAAGAGTCCTGGCTGTTCTTACAGAGGTCCCAGGTTCAGTTCCCCCGATCCACATGGCAGCTCACAATGGTCTGTTAATCCAGCTCCAGGGTTTCAGTCTCCCTTCTGGCATCTGCAGGCACTGCACACATGTAGTGCACATAGATTCCCATAGACAAAATACTCATACACATAAAATAAAAATGAAAAATTAAACAACAACAACAAAAAAGCTTCCCAATAAGGCTTGGTCATATAGGGTAAGTGTAACTCTGGAAATTCAAGTGTTACATTTTTGTTTTATCTTCTATGTCCAGAGCAGAGGAAGCATGTTGTTTTTGGAAGCGAGACAGAAGAGGGTGATAGCCTTGACTATGAGGCTGAGACAAAGGAGGTTGACACCAATGACAAGGAAGACGAGTTTAAAAAGGTATTTACTGTGGGGTTTGTGGACTAGTGACTCAGGACTGTAGGTGATGAGGAGAGAGAGGAGAGTGTATCCCCCTCTGCCCATCCCCTACACCAAGCATTGAGAAACCTCATACTCAAGTTTCAGTGTGCCTTATCGAATATTGAGCAAACCTGGATTATTCAAACACACTGGTTTTTTGTTTTTTTGGGGTTTTTTGTTTTTGCAATTCTGCCGTTGGGTCTGCCCTCACGTGGCTTGCTAGGCTGTTTCTGCAAGCACTCTTCATACATTCACAAATATTGTTATGTATGTGTCTGAAGAAACCCAGGCAAGAAATGTAGGGTTGAATGTATTTCTCCAGTGTTATTGAAATTGCCTGGTTTATTCTTTCTTACCGCTCGCCTGTCACTTCCAATATTGAGCCGCTGCTTTGGGGACGTGAGGAGTTCATTTCTGGTATTAAATGTAACATGATTTCTTATTACAGGAATGCAAGGAGGTCTATGCTTTCTTCTCTCATCAATTACTGGACAGTCTACAAAAAGCGACACGCTTGTCTTTGGACACAATGAAACGGAGAATATTTGTGGGAAGGCAAGTTGAAAATGTGCTAAGTATGTTGGCTAAACTGCCTATAACAATGTAATTCAATAATACCTTTTACTTCATTACTTACCTGTTTGTTTATTTTTGAGACAGGGTCTTATGTATCCCAAGCTATGTAGCTATACTAGCATTTTCTAAATGAACAGAACTAATAATATATCATTATTAACGTTCATATATTATCATGAACACCATGGGCAGACAGACAACAGCGTGGAGGGGGCTCTGAGCAGTTCAGGCTCCAGCACCAGAGGCAGCATGGTAGGGGCTCTGAAGAAGGGTAGAAGGGTGGGAGAGTGGAGGGGTGTGTGGCTGGGCATGGGTGGGGGTTTCTTCTTATAGCTCTCTGAGGATGGGGGAGGTTTCACAGCCCCAGCCTACAGCCAGCAAGCAGGAGGCAGGGGAGGGGGTGGGGAGAAGGAAGTGTGGCTACCCTCTTGGTTTCTGGAGCAGGTGGAGGTGCTTATCTGATGCCTTTTGGTTGGGCAGCTTGCCCTTTTGGGGAGCTTTCTCTGGCTCTCAGATTGTGTCCTTTGTATCTCGGCCCCCTCTTGTTTTCCTGGGTCTCTCGTTGGGAGACTGAGTTGGTGCTCTTTTGTTTACTGGAAGAATGGGGGCCGAGTGTGTGCTTTTGGACTTTATCTTTACGGCTTTATCTCTCTTTTGGTCCCATCTCTCCATTGGTGCTCCTCCACAGACAGGTCTTTTTGTCCCAATGACAGCATTTCTTGTATTCACAAGGAGAAAGAGACCGGAAAGTCTGCATTTTCCAAATAATCTTGTCTAGGAGAGCAATGGGTGTCGAGGCAGAGGCCGCTCATCAGACTAATTCTCATCTCTGTGTGTGGGCCCATGTGTCTGTGTCTAGACATGAGTGGTATTGTTTAAAAAGCAATTTCTGTAAGTCTTTGAATGGGATCTCCTGTCTGTGGGAAATAAGATAATAACAAATTTCAGAGGCAAGTGGAAACGAAACAGTTGTTAATAAACCGTTCTGCAGAAAGGGCGCCAGCCTAGAGAAAAGGCGAAAATAGGCTAGCCCAAGATAGTAGTTTTTAAAGCCCCTGACTGTAAAATTTCCTGTCTTCTCTCCTTGCCGGCCAGGACTTGTCCCTGTCCCAAATTCACCATCCTGTTGTTTCAGGACATAGAACTGTAGCTTATGAACAGTGTTTGGCTTGGGACTGTCCCTTTTCTGATGGTGGGCTCCATTACAGGATATCTGCAATTGTCCAGCTCTCCGTCTCCAGCTGCCAGCTAGGGGAGGGGCCTATCACCTCCTGCTTCCCTGCAGCCAGGATGAACTGTCATTACACCTCATACTGAAAATGGACCATAACAATTTATTTCTTCCATGTCTAATCATGTAGGAGTGTCTATTAAAAAGTGTATGAGCCTGGGTCTGGCACAAACTCATAATCCCAGGTACTTAGGAGGTTAAGGCAGGAGAATCATAGGTTCAAGGTCAGCCTGGGCAACTTGGTGAAGCCCTGTCTCAAAGTAAGAAGAAAATGAAGACTGGAGATGTAGCTCAGTAGTAGAATATTTTCTTAGCGTACACAAAGACCTCGTCTTAACCCCAGTAATATAAAAATAAATAAATGACATAAAGTATGGTTTCTGTTGGCGGTAGTCTCCATTATTACAAGCCTGAGGACAAATTGATACAGTCTAGGGGGTCTTAATCAGATTTGTTTTCTCTGCTAATTAAAGAATTAAAAGGCACGAAAGCTCTCGCGTGTTACAGGCACTGCAGACAGCTGCAGACGGAATCAGCAGGTGAAGAAAGGGTTATCGAGGGTGAGGAGACACAGGCACACAGCAGACAGAGAAAAAGACCTCAGTAAAGCAGAGGGGACTGGGAAAGCTGGCAACTCCATTCTCTTCCCGAGAGCCTGGGGGATTCTAAAGCCTCTGAAGGGCTTTCCTCCCCGACTTTAGGGCTGGCCAGTTTGAAGAAAGCTGGGACAGTTGATTGGCCCAGAACTGTAGTGTGACATGTCCCTATCCATCCTTGGCCTTGTTGGGCCATTCCATCAGCAGGGGGTCTGCTGATGGGAGACAAAAGCCTACAAGGCCTTTGTTTAGAGCTGCCAGGTTTTTGTCTCAAGTCGGGAGGGTGAGGAGGACTCCAGCCATTTTGGAAATTCACCACCTTTATTACCTAGCCATGTCCCCTCCCCCTATCTGTCTGCCTACCCTGGAGTCTGTCTGTCCCAGTCTCTCAAAAGAATGCCATTTAGTGACATTGTATGACTAGTTGTTACCGATTGGAAGCCCAGCACTCAAATATTAGGCCATGTATGTGTGATTACCATTTTCCTTCTGAGAGTATCAAATTGTTGTGTTTTAGTTCTGTGCAGTTTATGGTTCTATGATAAATAACCTCCTCTTGGTATTATTTAGTATTTTAAAAGTACAGTGTCATTTATTGATTTTATCACAATTTCATACATGCAAACACTGTATATTTATTGATCATATCTTCCCCTGACAACCTATTCTCACCCTCCCCAGGCACTTCCAACACCCCCCACCACCACCTTCCTGCCTTCATGTCCTCTTTTTTTTTTTTTTTTTTTTTTTGGTTACCCTGTGAGTCTTACCAGTGCCGAGTGGGTAATGCTGCCCGATGTTTTCGGCTTGATCTCATGCAGGTCTGGTGCAGGTGGCCATTGGTGCGGAGAGGTAATTGATGCGCGAGTCACCGCACGTCCAGGACACAGCACTCCGCAGCACAGCCCCCCTCCAGCTCTTCCATTCTTTCTGCCCCCTCTTCTTAACGCTCCCTGAGCTTGGGTGGGGGGAAGGGTGTTTGCTTTTCCAGGATTAAAGATGGACTTTATTTTTAGGATGGAAATGTACAGTGTTAGAAACTGAAATTCAGGCTTAACGTTCATTGTCGGTTCATTCTAGCCATGGGCGAAAACGGTCGGAAGATATCATTTCCTTTATAAAAACCGAAGTGCATCTTGCAATTCCTAATGTGGTAAGTCCTGTTGACGGTGATATTTTGGTAATGTATTTTAGAAACACAGTATTTGGTGAGTGTTTAGAGTGTGAGGCTTTGGGTCTCCAGCATTGCAAAAATAAGTTAATAAATAAAATTAAAAAAAAATTGCATGAGAACTAGACTTTCACTTAGAGTAAGACCTTGGTTCTGGGTGTTTTTATTTTATTTTACTTTAAAAGTTTATTATTTCTTTGTGTGTGTGTGTGTGTGTGTGTGTGTGTGTGTGTGTGTGTGTGTGTGTACATGATTGCAGTACCCATGGAGGACAGAAGAGGGTGTCAGATCCTCTGAAGCTGGACCTACAGATGGTTATGAGCCACCCAGCATGGGTTCTGGGAACTGAGCTTGGGAACCTATGCAAGAGGTACACTTTCTTAGTCCCTGAGCATGTACCTTTACTTCCCCTAGACTTGACTAAGAATAAAAATGTCACCATTTATGTCTGTTATTAAAACCTTTGAGCTGAGGTATAGCTCAGGGGTAGAACATTTGCTTAGTGTATAGAGGGGCACTGGGTTTGATACCTAGCAACACTTACACATGCACACATCCACCCTGCTTGTAAACGGCTCATGGTATATTCTATCAATTAGCAAATAGAAAGCATTACAATAAAATCACCTTAGCAACCGTCCCTGTTCTGACTCCAGCATCTTGAGGAGCCCTGTTGAATATCCCAGCGTGGAGTGAAAGGAAGCTGCACAGTGTTGTGAAGCTCCTGTGTTTTCCAATGGCAGCCCAGCTGCTTACTGCTGCCTAGAACCCCAAACCACACAGGGTGGTCTAGGTAACATCAGGAACAGCCTGTGTCCCTCCTAACACCACACCCACAGTCTGACCTCCTAGAGGAGAGCTTTGTAGCTGCTTTGACACATTTCAAAGAAGCCAAAGGAATCACAGTACTTTGGCTTGTCTTCTGACTTTAGTCTGCTGATGTGGATTCCTGGACCCTTTTGGCCAGCGGCAGTAGAACTGGGAAATTTCTAGGGTGCTGGATGTCTCCTGGCACAACCCTCACCTAAAAGCAGCCTGCCACAGGCTCTGACTGCTCATGGGGAGTTGGATGACTAGAATCAGAGGCAGGGAGGGCTGTTTGTGCCGATAGGATTACACACAGGCTGCTGCTTCCCACAGGTGATGGTTCCTAGCCTGGACGACATTCAGCAAGCCATCAATCGAATGATCCAGTTTACCCTGGAGGTCAGCAGAGGAGTGGCCCACTGGGGACAGCAGCAGGTCAGACGGATCAAGTCGATTCCTAACAATTCCTCTCGCATGGGAACTGATCAAAACCACCCAAGCACGGGGAAGCTGCTGAAGAGGGAAGACAGTAAGAAAATTGCAACACCCAGTTAACCCATAGACGCACACAGTCATTTCTTTCTAGTTTTTGGTCCTAGGTGAACAAAGGTTTGTAGTTTTATCACTGTTTTGTAGTCATTTTGAAAGGCAAAGTGTGAAAAGGAACCCCAGCACCGATTCTCCTTTCAGAGTCCTGTGTGCTCTCATAAACTATGTGCCTTCCACAGCTGCATGATGGGTAATAGCCCCAAATTGCTAACAAATGTCTCAAAGCATGAAGGAATAAGCAGATATGGTCTTAATGTTTTTAGGTTTATTTTATGTGTACATTTCCTGCATGTCTCTCTGTGCACCCCGTGTGTGCCTGGTGCCCACTGAGATCAGAAAAGGGCACCGAGTTCCCTGGAACTGGAGTGTTGAACGGTTGTGAGCCACCACATAGATGCTGGTAATGGAACCCAGCTTACTCTAAACTGCTACACCCTCTCTTCAGCCTTAAATGTGGTCTTTTAGACAGCGAACTTCTCAGGAATACAGAACACGAACCTACCAACGCATGCCACTGCCTCAGTCAGCTAGCTAATCAGATTAAGCCAGCACCTTGTGCTTTATTTTGCGTAAATCTGATTCAGTAACAGAGCAAATGGGATTACAGGCAACTGGGTAAGCACCATAGCTCCAGTCAACCAAGCTGTTGTTCCTATGCAGGAACATGGGCCCCTAATCCCATGGTATGCTGTTTCAAGGGAGAAACCGGGAGTCTGTAATTTCACATGAAGACTCATGCTTTTTAATTGTCAAAAACTGGTTTATTTTTTTCTGTTTGTTTGTTTTTTAATTACTGCATGGGCCAATCAAAAGCCATTCGCCAATCTTGGTGTCACACACCCATCGTCCCAGCACTCGAGAGGGAGATAGCTGTAAGAGGAGCAGACGTCAAGGACCTCTTTAGCTACATTGCAAGTTCAAGACCAGCCTGGGCTAGTATGAGTTCCTGTCTCAAACAGAAAGGGGGGAGGGGCAGCGAGATGGTTAAGATGCTTGCTGCCCAGCCTGACAATACTATCCAAGTCTTGAGTTGAGTCTCCAGAGTCTTCCACATGGTGGAAGGAGAGAACTGACTCCCACAAGCTAATCGCTGACCTCCGCAATATGGCATACCTGAGAAGACACACACACACACACACACACACACACACACACACACACACGCACGCACTAAACAAATAGGAGTATTTGGAGCTGGTGAGACGGCTCCGTGGGTAAAAATGCTTGCCACCATGTCTGACAGCCTGGTCTCCATCTTGGGAACTACGTGGTGGGAAGAGAGAGCTGACGCCTCCTTGTTGTCATCTTGACTTTCAAGTCAATGAATTAATATGTAACCAAACCAACCCCCAACTGCACACATGTATTTTTTTTTAAAGACCCCTGTCCGTATGACAGTTGATAATATCTTTGAGTTGAATATAGATACTGTCTACATTGGAAACGTCTGCTTTCAGGGTCATTCGAAGAAATCATCCCTGCCAGGAAGCTGAAGAATTTCTACCCTGGGGTGGCAGAGCACAAAGATATCTCCAAGCTGGTCCTCCTCCTTTCCTCCTCCGTGAATTCCCTCCGGAAGGCGGCCAACGAGGCCCTGCAGGACTTCCAGAAGTACAAGACCCTGTGGACTGAGGACCGGGATGTGAAAGTGAAGGTGTCTTTCTACTGATGGGGTGGTTTTGGTTTGTCTCTGACCCTTGAGGTGTGTGTGTGTGTGTGTGTGTGTGTGTGTGTGTGTGTGTGTGTGTGTGTGTATGGAGATGGGATGGGGGGATAGGAGCAGAATGAAGCTACTGGGGATCATGAGAGAACTCTGAGCAGAGGGCAGGAACTCACAGATGCCAAGCAACAAGCTAATCTCACAGTGATTCCCTGAGGCCGTTGACAACAGTGAGGCTCTGGCAGGGCCAGGCCACGTATACCTACTTCCTTATGAAGTCCCAACGACAAACCGAAGAAATTCCCCTGGGGAACAAATGAGTTTCTCTACTTACAGAGCACGAATGGCCCTAAAATAGCTGCCCTGTGAGAGGGCTGCACTAGCATGGATGATACCTTCCCCGTGGGCTGTGTACATGGGGCCCCCTTCCTTTAGACCTTTCTGTCACATGCTCTCTAGCCCTTCCAAGAGGCCGTCAGCACCATGGACAGTTAGGGCAGACATGCATTCAGTTGGGTGGGAAGTGACTAGATGCTTGGTGAGGGTCCCATGACCCTTCCTGCCCTCTCCTTCTATGAGGGAAGGTCAACACTTAACAGTTAAGCCCATCTGTGATGATCTTTTGCAAGCTGGCCCGGCTTGAACACAGACGATAGCCATGCATGGTAGAGACACAAGGGGGCTGCCAAACCCAGACTAACCCATGCCAGTGTTATCCTAGGGCCTACCAGGATATCTTGTTCTTTTCCAAGCCATTGGCTCCTGGCGTGGACAAGTGTAAAAGGGTCTGAGCTGCAGTTAGGGCCCTCCCAGAACAAAGGGAAGGCAGTGTGACACAGTCAGTATCTACGCACACAGGTATGACTGGACTACCCTGTAACTTGGACCAGAATGTATGTTGTCGTGTAAGGGAGCAGAGGGCTAGAATATAAAGGGAACTAAGGAAGGGTAGTGTATGTGTGTGTGTGTGTGTGTGTGTGTGTGTGTGTGTGTGTGTGTGTATGGAGATGGGGTGGGGGTAGGGGCAGAATGAAGCTAGTGGGGATAATGAGAATATATATATATATATACATATACATATACATATATATACATATATATATTACTACTCCCTGTTGTGCTCAGGGCTCAGCCTGTGGATGTGAATCCATGGAACCAGTTTCAGCTGGTTCAAATAAACACTGCTTCCTAGCAGAGAGTCTTAGGGTCCCATCTCCCTCCCTGTCCGGGAATCCCGCTATAGAGCAATTGCAGACTTCCAACTCAGCTGTTAGAAGTGTGTGTGTGTGAGCCTCCAGAGGACTGAAGGAAGTATTAACTGTTGCCTTACCTGACAGGAGTTTTTGGCCAACAACCCATCCCTGACTGAGATCAGGTCGGAAATTCTCCACTACGCCACGTTTGAACAGGAGATTGACGAGCTGAAGCCCATTATTGTTGTGGGAGCCCTCGAATTGCACACGGGTAACGTCACCAATGTTTCTGGCGGGTCACAGATGCGGAGTCGGGGGGACACTGCGATGGATAGTTGGAGTAAGGAGTTACTGACGCCGTGGAAAGACAGACAACAGCACAGTGCGGCCTCTGAGGAGGGATCAGGGCCCATGGCAGAATTGAGGTCCCTTCTTATAGCTCTCTGAGGATGGGGGAGGTTGCGTAGCACAGGTCACAGCCAGGCCGTCTGATTCCAAGGCAGGAGATGGGGAAAGGGTGGGGAACAGGATGCATGGCCATCGATACCTGCTTTGACACAGCTCACCTCTGTAGGTGAGAAACCTGGGCACCTGGAAATCTGGCAGCTAGGGACACACACACGGTGGCATCTGTAAGAGGCAGAGGGCTGCTGCAGGGATTGTGGCCAGACTACTCTTGTAGTCTGGTCTTGAGTCTAAGAATTTCTTAAAATAGTATCTGTATTTTACAAAGTAAAGATATTTTACTTTGGATGGAAGGAACATCAGGATATGATCCATGAAATGGTATTTGACTCAGCAAGCAGCTTTGGTACAATATGGTAATTGCCAAGTAGTTCTAGGCCATTCATATTCTTTTACCCCCTTTTTTTCTTTTATTTTTTCCTAAGGCAGAGTCTCATTTAGTCCAGGCTAGCCTCAAACTGAATACATAGCTGAAGATGACCCTGAACTCCTGATCCTTCTGCCTCTATCCTCCTCTTCCTCCTCCTTCTCCTTCTCCTCCTCCTTCTTCTTTAGTTTTTCGAGACAGGGTTTCATTGTGTAACAGCCCTGGCTGTCCTGGAACTCACTTTGTAGACCAGGCTAGGCTGACCTCAAACTCACAGAGATCCGCCTGGCTCTGCCTCCCAAGTGTTGGGATTAAAGGCGTGTGCCACCACTGCCCAGCCTGCCTCTGTGGTGTGAGTGTTGGGGTTATAGACATGAGCCACCACACCTGTTTATTCTGTGTTAAAGTATAAAGCTATGGGGTTGAAGAGATGATGGTTCACAGGTTAAGAAGATGTACTGCTCTTGCCGAGGACCCAAGTTTGGTTCCCAAGAACCCATGTCAGGTGGCTCATGTCTGTCTATAACTCCAGATCCACAGGATCCAATGCTCTCTTCTGGCCTTTGTGGGCATCACTGTCATGTGCACATGCCCCCTGCCCCCATACACACATACATATAACTTAAAAATAAAAGATCTTTAAAAACTAAAATGAAAAGTGTAAACCACGAAATCCATGATGCCGCTGGCTCTTCAGAATGGATAGGACCAGGGGACAGTGTAGGAGGCCACGGATGCCCTTTCTACCTACTCCTCATTTCCTCTTCCCTCTGGGTTTTCTGCTTTCCAGACTGCTCTCGACTCCCATCCCACCGGAAGGACTCTTCAGATTGGTTCTGATAGGTCTGAATTGAGCTGGGATGGTCAGTCAGGGTGGAGTCAGGTTGTATAAATATTCTAACCATGGGGTAACACAGGGAGTAGAATGGAAGGCAAGCTATGCCATGGTTTGCTGGGAGAAACGATGGATTTCATTCCACAGAAAGGGGCTTCCCTAGAGGAAGCTATAGGGAACCAGTTTGGCCTGATGGTAGGGTGTCCAGAGCAGAGCATGGCTTACCCAGCAGCACTATCCGTTTAGAAACCCTGCAGCACAGACTGTCACATCCTTCTCCCGCAGCCAGATTTGAAGGAGCACTCTTTGAAATCTCGTAACTTTCCAGCATGTCTAACAGGCTAGGCATACTTCAGGTGACCAGTAGCCACTTGTGGTCAGTGAATACTGAATGGGGCAGGATCTAACAGGCTAGGCGTGCTTCGGGTGACCAGTAGCCACTTGTGGTCAGCGAATACTGAATGGGGCAGGACGGCTGAGAGGCCGAGATTCACAGGACACACAGCAAGCCATTTCAGAGTTCTGTTTTCATCCTTCCTGTCCTCACCAGAGCCAATGAAGTTAGCCTTATCAATCGAGGCCAAGGCCTGGAAGATGCTGCTCTGCCGGTATCTGAATGAAGAATACAAAAAGAAAATGTCAGACATGATGACATTTATCAATGAATACTTGAAAAAGTTGTCCAGACCCATCCGTGACTTAGACGATGTCCGATTCGCCATGGAAGCTCTGTCTTGCATTCGGGAGAATGAAATTCAAATGGACATGACTTTGGGGCCCATTGAAGTAAGAAATGATTGCATCTTGCTTTCCTGAAATGCTGTTTAAAAATGGAAGCAAGCTTTAAAAAAGTGATTCTGTAATACATTTCTTCATCTAGTAGATGGAATAGTCTTTTCTGGTGTTGATATCTTTGGGGGAATTCTAATGACTTCAACACAGATATATGCAGAGGAATATTACCATGCTTTACTGGGCTTGACAATGTTCAGTGTTTGATACCAACACCAACAATTTATGGGAGGTATTGACTACACTCTTTCATATTAATTCTACTTTGTTAGGTAAGTTCTCCAAATATCTTTTGCTTCCCAGAAACCAGTTGTTGGTCTGTCTTACGAGCATGCACATGCCACGGGCAGGAGAACAGTAAGACCCCACGTAGACTCCGTAGTCATCTGCTGGAGTTTAGATGAACAGGAGAGAGTGTTAGGAAAAGTACTATAGTCTTTTCCCCTTTCAGCAATGGTAAATTACCAGAGTGCAAATTCTCAGGGGCTTAGGACAGACTTAATGGCTTCCAGGCACACACATCCATTGCCTTGGTCCTGGAGCTCACTGGGGATGTCATTGTTTCATCTGTCATACGTGTGGCTTGCAGTGTATGGGGAATTGGCGCTCACACTGCCTCCTCTTGGTGCCTGTGTTAGTTACCATTCTGTGGCTGTGGTGATGCACCATGACTGAAAGCGACTGAGGAGGAGTCTATTTTGGTTCACCGTTCCAGAGGGATGAGTCCATCATGGCAGGGGGTGTGTGTGACGTCAAGCAGCGGGCACGGTGGCGGGAACAGGCAGCTGAGTGTTCATATCGCCAAACACAAGCATAAGGCAGAGAGAGAGAGAGAGAGAGAGAGAGAGAGAGAGAGAGAGAGAGAGAGAGAGAGAGAGAGAGAGAGAGAGAACTGGAAGGAGGGGAGAGAGCTTTAAGCTCTCAGATCCCTCCCTAAGTAACATTCTTCCTCCAGCAAGACTGTGTGTTCTACACTTCCCTAAATGGTGTCACCAACTGGGGACCAAGCATTCTCAAATACCTTAGCCTGTGGGGGACATTTCTCGTTTACACCACCAGAGTACCCAATGTTTGCCAATACTGTTTGCTTTCTGAGCCCATTTAGAGTTTTCGTCTCTTCGGTAACTGAGGGTTCACATCATTTGCTACCTTAAAGATCATAATATGTTTGGGATGTTGACTACCTACCCCTCACTATTTAATAAATTATCATACACTTAACTTCTTCAGCCGACATTCTTTCAGTAAACCTAACTAATCCATGCTTTGACTCATTTTAATTTCTTTTCTCCTGGGTAGTCACACACGCCATCATTTCTCTCCATTCCTTACATTGTTGATCCCCGTCTTAATGTATGAGACACTATCTCGCAGGTAGTATTCCCAGATCAAGGAGGAGAAAGACAGAAAATAGCTCTAAGGATATATTGCCTAAGATCGAAGTCCCCCCTGTGATCTGCCTGCATCTCCACCAGGATGACCTAGCCGATAGTGAAGTGAGGGTGTCCGAGCCTGGGATTCTGAGTAAGCGCTGTGGAAGCTAGTGAGAACCTAAAGGCTTCTCCACAGCTTTAATTTGGGAAAGCATGCTAGTGGAATTTCCCCTCCTCCTTGAAGATGCAGTGTTTTCAGAATGTCTCCCAAGCTTCTGGTACGTGCGTTACTTCTTCTGAGATGTTTCCGCTCTCTGCCTCCGCTTTGCAGGAAGCCTATGGCATTTTAAACAGATTTGAAGTGGAGGTAACCAAAGAAGAGTCGGAGGGCGTCGACACCTTGAGATACTCCTTCAACAAGCTGCAGAGCAAAGCTGTAAGCATACGCTTAATTCTGTCTTTCCATCATGTCATGGCTTCCAGGAAAACACATGCTGAACTTTTAAAACCATCACTTGTAATAAGTTTATTGATATACAACCTGCATGCGGAAGACAAGCCATTTTGAAATAAATATAAGGCCATTTAGCGGTTTTTCTTTCTAGTATACCCACAAAACTGTATGAAAACCACCACGACCTCATTCTAGAACATATTCATTATCCCCCAAAGAAACCCTGTGCCTGTTAGCAAGCGTTCCTCATTCTCTGCCTTACCTCAGCCCTGGAGCACTTTCTGTGTCCGTGGATTTATCTTTTCTGAATATTTAATGTAGATGGAATTATATGCTATGTGGGCCTGTGTGAAGAATCTTTAACTTAGCATTCATTTTCAAGGTTCATCCACAGTGCCCAAGGCACTTTATTTTTTTCAGTTGCTAACGACATTAAGCATCCATCCTTTGGCTGTTTTATTGGCCGTTTGTATATCACCAGAGATGCATGCATATAAAGCTGCTGCTTGTTTGCTTGTTTTAATTGAGCTTTTCTTTCTTATTGTTAGGTTTTATGAGTTTTTAATATATTCTGGGTTCCTTATCTCATAGATGACTTGTAAATATTTTCTCTCTTGTTCTGTGGATAGACTTTTTACTTTATTGATTGGTGATGCTGGGAATAATCAAACTCAGGCCTTCATCCATACTCAGTGGAGTTCTATCTCTGAGTTATATCCCCAGCTCCAATTATTTTACCTTCTTGGTGGCATCTTTTGAAGTACGCCAGTGGTTTTTTTAAAATTTTATTTTAATTAAAACCTAATCAATCCAGTTTTTTCTTTTGTTGTCTGTAATTTCATATGATATGCAGGAAATCATTGACCGATCCAGTTATACAGAATCTATGTTTTCTTAGTTTTAGAATTTTAGTCTTTACATTTAGGTCTCTGATGCTTTTTGGGTTAATTTTTTTAAAGATATATTTATTTATTATGTATACTCTCTTCTGCCTGCAAATATGCCTGCAGGCCAGAAGAGGGCACCAGATCTCATGATAAATAGTTGTGAGCCACCATGTAGTTGTTGGGAATTGAACTCAGGACCTCTGGAAGAGCAGCTGGTGCTCTTAATCTCTGAGCCATCTCTCCAGCCCTTGAGTTAATTTTTATCTGTGGTGTAACAGTTCTCTTAAATCACAAAGCAGAGAGACTTTAGTGCCCTGTAAGTGCATCCGGGTCATTCATGTGTATTATAACAAGTGAGTAGTCTATGGCACATAAACTTGCTAGAGAGGAATTATAGTTTTCATCTTTAATACATCACTCAGACCTTCACCCTGCATATTCCTTTTGATTCTAGGTTTCCGTACAAGATGAACTTGTTCAAGTGCAACCCAAGTTTAAAAGCAATCTGCTTGAGTCGGTGGAAGTTTTCCGTGAGGACGTTATAAACTTCACAGAAGCCTATGAGATGGTAATTTAAATGTGGCATGCTGCGTGTTACAATGTCTGTGGTATGTCACATAAAAAGGGACACATCTCAAGAAGTAGGTAAATTGTGTGTTAATGACCCAATCTGCATATTTACAACTATCCATAAAGGGAATGGCTATTCCTTTGAGCGAACGTTACAGAGAAAGAAAGCAGATTTGACTGTTGAAATAAGCAGTGATCTAGAGGGTGTGGAAGGAACGAAGGGTCAGGGTTGTCCTGTTTCAGGGATAGAATTCTTACAGAATTTCTGATAGAGGGGCTGGGGAGATGGCTGAGCAGTTATACTGGCCGCTCTTGCAGAGGATGGGCTTTGATTCCCAGTACCGGTGTCGTTAAGAGTACTTACTGCTCAGTCATGAGGAGTGGAGTTTGGAAATAAGCATCCATTCTGGGCAGCTCACGATGCCTATACTCCAGCTACAGGGGACCTGATGCCCTCTTCTGGCCTCTGAGGGTACCTGTAGTCATGTGTACATTACTGCCCCCCCCCCCCCAGATACACACCCACACACACCCACACACAATTTAAATCTTCTTAAAAAAATAAAGTGAGTTCTACATAGAACTAGTAAGCTGACACATATATTGATCAGTAGTAAGAATGGGGATGATTTTATTTCTTACAGGAAGGACCCATGGTTCCAAATACTCCACCCCAAGAAGCTAGCAACAGGCTGCAGATATTCCAGGTAAAAACAGTTTCTTCTGTCACACTGACAAGGCTGTATTTTAAAATGTGGTTTTAGAGGAAATGTTATGTTTTAGCTTATAATAGAAAAATTAATGTTTAAAACACACACAAATTTTAGTTGCAGTCTAATTGTGTGTGTGTGCATATAAACATATACACATATGTACCCATGTGTGCGGGCACATGGTGGCCAGAGGACAACCTTGGTGTCATTCCTTGGCATTATTGACTTTTTTTTCTTTTCTTTTCTTTTTTTCTTTTGAGATAGGGTCTCTCAATGACCTGGAACTTACCAAATAGACCAGGCTGGCCACCAAGCCCTAGAGATCTGTCTCCACCTCCCCAGTGCTGGGATTACTAGTTTTGGCTACTATACCCAGTCTAATCTTCTAAACAGTGTTATCTATCCCTTCTTTCCCTCCCTCCCTCCCTCCCTCCCTCCCTCCCTTCCTTCCTCCTCCCTCCAGGCAGTACACAGAATCTCAATATTGTTAGAAAATGGTTCCTTGACTGTGAACTGAATACTTTGTCCTATTTCTTAGCATCTCTGTTGATATATAAAGTGAAGAAAATTGGTCGTACAATATATTTTATCAGCAAAGGAGTTTGAATATTGGGTAGTCACTTTCCTGCTTACCTTTTATTCTCAGTGTCAATCTTCCTTGTTATATGCATACTCTAAAGCTTCCATGGTCCAGACTGTGTAATATTCCTTGAGTCAGACCAATCATTCATTATCCTTTTCTGTACTCAGATTACTGAGAACATCCTGAGAAAAATAACACGTCCATTTGGATGACGTTCTCTAAATTCATGGAGTGCTCAATGAATTTGCCCTCCACAAGCCCTAAGGAATTCTGTTCTCTGTTTATGTTCCCCTCTTTTACAAACCCTATTTCCTACAGTGGCTATGGAATATTTTTATATTTCCTGTCTCTCCTGTACTCTCAACCATTGAAGGGGGATGATGGTTGGAGAGATGGCTCAGTGGTTAAGAGCTCACTTGCTGCTCCTGCAGGAACCTAGGTTTGGTTCCTAGCACCCGTATAGTGACTCAAAACCATCTGTAATTCCAGTTCCAGGGTGTCCAATGGCTTATTCTGGCCACTTTAGGCACTGCACATACAGTGTACATATGTGCATGTGGACAGACACTTGTACACATAAAATAAAAATAAAGCAGAGGTTCGGTTAGGCGTGGTTGTTACCTCTAAGCTGCTAAAATCTGATGGGGACACAGGAGCTAGAGAACACAATTCTGAAGCCACACTGTGAGTGCTGTGATCTAGTTATGGAAACTTGGGATTTGGAAGCAGGGCTGTGGGGTTTCCCAGCTCAGATGGGAACTACTGGGACAAGCAGAGAAGGCTCCCTGGAAGAAGAGGCATCTCAGATTGTGGAGGAATAATTAGAGTTATACAGGGGAAGGAGAATTTACAGTTTGTGTACAGGCTCAACAGTGAGAGGTAAGTGGGGGCATTTAGGGAGATGTTCAGTCTGTGGAGAAGGGACTTCCATGGGACTTGTGTGGAGTGCTTATATTGTAACAGGTAGATCACTACTGTTGTATCCATGCCTTGAACATGGTTCATATTTTAGCAGTCAAGTGTATGCTATTCAATTTTTAATTAAAAATATTTTTAAAATGAGGATGCTTGAGAGTTGGTTCAGCAGTTAAGAGCTCTTACTGCTCTTACAGAGGGCCTGAGTTTGGTTCCCAGCACCCACCTCAGGTGGCTCACAACTGCCTGTGACTCCAGCTCTGGGGGAATCCGTCGCTTCTTCTGGCTTCCACGGGCACTACACACACACACACACACACACACACACACACACACACAGAGAGAGAGAGAGAGAGAGAGAGAGAGAGAGAGAGAGAGAGAGACATGCACACACAGTTAAAAATAAGTCTTAAGAAAGGACAAGATGTGTGTTACCCTTGGTGTTACTGTTGAACCTTTCACTTTATGGGCTCTCTCTTGCATAAAGAGAAAACAGGCTGGCTCTATTGTGCCTAATGCTGTACTCACTGGAGTCCTGGGGGAGAGAGAGATTGCTAGTCTAAAGTAGTGAAAAAGCCTGAATTACAGATTTTTAAAATACCATTTTATTACTTTCAAATGTGCAGACGGGGATTTGAAATATGGCATTTCTGGAGACCACTTAGTTCATTAACGAATGAATTTAATATAAAATAGATGTGTATAGACTGCTTGAAAGTAACTTTCCGAAGTGCTCTGCCTTCCTCTGGTGACTTGGATAAGAATAAATTTGCCCCACAAATCCTTCTTCCCTGTGTATTACCCTTTCTCTCAATTATAATAAATTATACTTTAATGGGATCTGAATTAATTCCATGTCAGTAAAACTTTAAAATCTTTGTTATAGGCCAATTTTGATGATCTATGGAGGAAATTCGTTACATATTCATCTGGGGAACAACTTTTCGGATTACCAGTGACAGACTATGAAGTTTTGCATAGAATCAGGTGAGTTCTGCAAATGTACCAGTGTTCCATGTAAATCAATAAACACTGCCCATATGCAGTAGACATAGCTCAGGATACACCTGAATATTCCCCTTATACCTAATATGTCTGACTTGTTAGGTGCATACATAATCTCTGTGATGGCTCCTTTCAGCTGTCAACTTGATGGGCTCTAGAATCACTTGGAAGAGGGGGACCCCAGGTGGCCATGCCCATGGGGAATTGTCAGGTTGACTGACGTGGGAAGACCCTCTCACCCCGGGCAGCCTCATTCCCTAGGCTGGGATCCTAAGACTGAGCGCCGCCGCCGGCACTCATCACTTCCTTCTTCTTGACTGTGGATGCCCTGTGACCAGCTGCCTCATCTTTCTCTCTCTGAAGGACAGTAACCTCCAACTGCGAGCTCAAACAAACAAACAAACAAACAAACCAACCAACCCTTCCTTTCTGGAGGTTCTTTGCCAGAGTATGTTGTCGCATCAACAGAAAAGTAATATCCATATATAAAAGAAAGTGTTCCGGAGAAGCTGGAGAGTCCATTGCTGTAATCCTGGCCTTGCATAAAATTAGCTTATGACTTACTCTCTCTTTTTGTCAATTTTGGACCGTATGAGTGAATCAGAGGTACTGCAGTTTTGACCCTAATGCTTGGTTTCTCTTCTGACTACATTTACATCAAGGGCGCTCTGCCCCATGGGGTAGACATGGATTGTACTGAAATTAGTGGTCAAATCGCTTGCTTGATTTTAAGCAACGTATCTGGGATTTAAACAAGTTAATAGAATCTTTTCTCAGAAGCAGTGTTAAGACAGGGGGCCATGACTCAGGGGAAGAGCACTGGCCTAGCATGGGTGAGGCCCTGGGTTTGATCCCCGGCACTGGGAGGGGATGGGGCATCACAACAGTGCTTTTAGAGTCTTGGCTGTCGACTTTCATCAGGAGGTAGACAAATGATAAGACGGATGAGTGATTCCGCTGTTTAGGGTAGATGGTTCTATTCTCCTAAAACACCCATCTCTGAGTATGACCCATTCACCAGTTATGTTAGAATTGCAGGCATCTGGTTCTCATCTATGGTTTATTGAATTAGGCTATAAGGTAGGGTTCTAGAAAATTTTCTCTTTTACACAAGCATTGAGTAATTCTTACTTACACTCTTGGTGTGAGATTCAACATGATAATCTCCATCCAGTATAGCAGGCATGTAGCCGTCTGACTCATGGACCATTTTTTTTTTTTTTATTCTGAGACAGGGTTTCTTTGTGTAACAGCCTTGGCTGTCCTGGAACTCACTTTGTAGACCAGGCTGGCCTTTGAACTCACAGAGATCTATGCCTGCCTCTGCCTTCTGAGTACTGGGATTAAAGGAGTACACCACTATGCCTGGCACATGGACCATTTTTATAATGACATTTTATTTTATTTAAAAATTATGTCACATTTGTTTTTAAGTGTGTGTGTGTGTGTGTGTGTGTGTGTGTGTGTGTGTGTGTATGTGTGTGTATGTGTGCATGCACATGTTTGTACATGTGCCATAGCATGTGTGTGGAGATCAGAGGACAATTTATGAGAGTTGATTATCTCTTTCCACCATGGGAGACCCAAGAACCCAGGGTTCAAACTCAGGCTTAGCTAGAGATAAGTACCTCTGGCTGTGGAGCCATCTTGCAGGCCCCTGAAATCTATCATTCATCATAAATTATCCAGTTTAATGAACTCATGTATGTTGTCAATTTGTTTGTATGTTGTTTTAGGAAGACACTGAGTAATTCTGAATTCCCGGCCATATTAAATAAAGGTTAAACAAGTGAAAGACACAGGCATAGTGTCTTCAGAGCTCTGCTCTTACATTTTGTTGAAACATGGCATGCCACCTGAGGGATGATAGAGTAGGTTTTCCACTGTGATGTCAACCTGTAGGAAATGTAGAAATTCCTTTCTCCTCTTCCTACTTGGCACACATTTGACATCCCTGGGAATAACTGCCAAGGAAAAGTGAAATCATTCTTAGGATCATGGAAAAGAAAAATGATTTAAGAATTTGGAAAATAGGATAACTAAAGCTGGGTGTGATGGTGCACACTTTTAATCCCAGCACTCGGGAGGCAGAGGCAGGGAGATCTCTGTGAGTTCGAGGACAGTGAGAGCTACACAGTGAAACCCTGTCTCCAAAAAAAAAAAAAAAAAAAAAAAAAACCTAAACATAAAAAACAACAACAAACAAGGTAACTAACATTGTAGTATGTGGCTTAGCATTAGAAAAGAGTCCAGATTCATCCTTCACAAAATAATCAAAGCATTTGTTAATGCTAAGTGACTCTGTGATATTGGATGCTGTGGGCCTTGACCTTACGGAAGGGACTTTAACAAAGACTCTGTATCGGAAGCCACTGTTGCTGTGTGCATCTTGTGTTGAGAGACTTAACACACCATGATTTTGTTCCTCAGAAAAGAACTCAACTTGCTTCAGAAGCTGTATGGACTGTATGATACTGTCATGGGCAGCATCAGTGGTTATTATGAAATACTTTGGGGAGACGTAGACATTGAAAAGATCAATGCGGAGCTTCAGGAGTTCCAGAATAGGTGAGCCTTGGTCACATGAGCTGGCTTTCTTACAGTGTTTATCTTACAAGGCCCCTGTTAGATGGTTTACAAGCTGAGGCTGGAGAGACGGCTCAGGGGTTAAGAGTGCTTCTTGCTCTTTCAGAGGACCCAAGTTCAGTTCCTGGCAACCATATCCGGTGGCTCAGAACCACTTGTAATTCCCAACTACATGGCACCCTCTTCTTATCTCCCAGGGTACTGCATGCATATGGTGCACACATGCCCACATATAGACACCCCCGCATAATTAAAAATAAATCTTAAAAAAAAATGTATTTCAGGGGCTGGAGAGTTGGCTCAGCAATCAAATGCACTAGCTATTCTTCCAAATGACCTGAGTTCTATTCTGAGCACCCACATGATAGCTTACAACCATCTTCAGTTCCAGGGGATCCGATATCCTCTTCTGGCCTTCCTGGACATGAGGTACATAAGTAGTCCAGAGACATACATGCAAGCAAAACACTCATACACATAAAAGAAAAATTAGAAGAAAAGATGTAGGCAAACTTTTCTTTCCTGCCTACCAGTTCCCAAATAACTGACACAGAGACTTAGTATTAATTATAAATCCTCGGCTGATAGCTCAGGCTTATTACTCACTAACTCTTACAACTTAAATTAGCCCACTTCTATTAATCCACATTCTGCCACATGGCGTTACCTCTCTTTCATCTTGCACCTCCTGTTTCCTCTCCATGTCAGGCAGGGGACTCCTCCTACTCCGCCCTTCTTCTTCCCAGTGTCCTTAGCCTGGCTCTCCCACCTAACCTTGTCCTGTCCAGCTGTTGGCCATTCAGCTTCTTTATTTAACCACTCACAGCGACATATTGTTACACAGCGTAAAGGAATATTCCACAAAAAAAAAAAGATGCTTCACACACTACTTTATTGCTGTCTGTTCATAACACTTTTTTTCAAAGGGAGGGGGAGGGAAACACCTTTCTTCAAAACCAAAACCAACAAAACAATAACTGTACAGGTGAGAATCTTTTCCCCCTTTTTTCTTCCCGAAAGATGTCGGAAACTTCCCAAAGGACTGAAAGATTGGCAGGCTTTTCTGGACCTCAAAAAGAGAATTGACGATTTCAGTGAGTCGTGTCCTCTCCTGGAAATGATGACCAATAAAGCGATGAAGCAGAGACACTGGGACCGCATCTCCGAGCTCACGGGCACCCCGTTCGATGTGGAATCCGATTCGTTTTGTCTGAGAAATATCATGGAAGCACCGCTCCTGAAGAATAAGGATGACATTGAGGTGGGTAAGAGGATGAGGTATCGGTGGGCTGTTAAGGAATGTTGTCTTTTTTCTTTTCTGAGCCTTCTCAGGTGAACATTTGATTTTTAATTAGGTGTTCGCATGTGATGGGCTCTGTGTGGGTATGTGCACTTGAGTGTAAGTGTCTGTAGAAACCAGAAGAGGGCGTCAGATCCCCTGGAGCTGGAGTTAGAGGTGGTTCTGAGCTGCCTGCTGTGGGTGGAGTGAACCACTGAGCCATCTCTCCAGCTCAGACATTTATTTTATCTTTACTTTTTGCACATCATTGCAGGTATCTGTGGAACAGAGAGGGAGGATTCAATACATGTATAGAATGTGGCATGGTCAGGACAGGGCCCTTCATGTGTCTATCTATCTCTGTCATTTCCTTGTGTGTGTGGCCTTCGAGTCCCCCTTTCCTGGTTCTTCATTAGGTACACAATGCCATTGTGAAGAATGGTCACTCACCTTGCTCTGCCGTGGGACAGTAGGGCTCCTGTCTCCTGTCCCCACTTCCTGCCTGCAGCAACCACTCTTTTGTCATCTGCTTTATTTTGTTGTAGCAGCAACCTCAGAGAGAGCCTGTGCCCGGCTTCCCTTCCTGCATGGCTTACACAGATTTTTGGAATTGTTTTTACGATTTATCTTATACACATGTATATACGGATGTCTGTGTGTGGGTATGCGCACATGATTGCCAGTGTGCACAGAGAACAGAAGAGGACATCAGATTCCCTGGAGCTGGAGTCACAGGCAGTTGTGACCCATATGATGTGGGTTCTGGGGACTGAACTCGGGTCCTCTGCAAGAGCAGTACCTGCTTTTACCTGCCTTGCCATCTCTCCAGCACCAGCGTTTTTTGTTTGTGTTTTTGTTTGTTTTTGATTCATGTGTTTGTGTGTTTTGAGATTAGGGTCTCACTTGTGTAGCTCTGGCTGTCCTGGAACTCATTATATAGACCAGGCTGGCCTCAAACTCACAGAGTTCCACCTGCTTCTCCCTCCCAAGTGTGCCACCATGCCCAGCCTTGATTTCTTGATTCTTAAATGTTGTTTTGCCCTCTATATTTCTTGAAAAAGGAGAGCTTGAACTTTTATTTACTCTTTCAAAACAGCTTGTCTAGATAGTGTGTTTGTTCCGTTTGTTGAGGAATAGTGGAAGGTAAAGTTGGGAAATGTGCCACGCCCATAAGGGATAGACAACATGTTAGAGACACAGAGCTAGTCAGTTAGAACTGTGGGCATATGCTTGGGCCAATAAGAGTAAGGCAGTTGTGAGGAATTTGAAAAACATTAATCATGTTGACTAAGGTGTACAGGGTTTCTGAAGTACACCAATGAAAAGGTGTACTTCAAAAAAAAACAAACAAAGTTTATGGTATTTGTGTATGATGTTCTTGGTGAATTCCTCAAGATGCTTTGTCCAAATTTTTAAGTCAATGATTTTTTTTTTACTAAGTCTATTTTGAGTTGAAATTTTAAAATGGTATTGTAGTTTTCCTTTCCCATACTTTATATATATATATAATTTTTATTGTGTGTGTGTGTCCATGGTGAGCCTGGGGAAGTCACAGAACAACTTCCAGGAGTTGGTTCTTTCCTTCCACCAGGTGAGCTCCAGGAGCTTGGGCTGCCATCATCAGGCTTGGCTGCAAGCGCCTTTAGCTGCTGAGCCCTCTCACCTGTCTGCCTTCTCTAGATTTTTTTTTCATTGGTTCCGATGGGAACCCGCAGCGTGGGAACTTTGGCTTTCTCAGCTACGAGTTAACTCACTGAGCAAAGGCGGCCCCTGATCCCTTCCCTGCTACAAGTGCTGTGATTTTTCTGGTGCACGTGATTTGCAGCTGAGAAGGCCATGGCTCTCCCCTCTTCCTTTGAAGGATATCTGCATATCTGCCATTAAGGAGAAGGATATCGAAGCCAAGCTGACGCAGGTGATTGAGAACTGGACCAACCAAAACCTGAGTTTTGCAGCGTTTAAGGGGAAAGGCGAGCTCCTGCTCAAAGGGACGGAGTCCGGAGAAATTATCACTCTGATGGAGGACAGCTTGATGGTCTTAGGTTCCTTGCTGAGCAACAGGTAATTTTATCATTCACAAGTAAGATTTAAATTTGGGATCTAGCGTCATAAACTACCAGGTAAACACCTAATTTTGTAGCTGGGGCATTAGATCAGATTCTGCTCTCCCTTTCATGCTTTTTTGTGCCTGTCTGCACAAAGTGTCTGTTTTCCTTAGGAGCCATGGCCACGCCATCTCTCTTCGGAGATACTGACTCTCCTATTTTTCCAGGGTGCAGGCAATCATACTTGTTAGCACCAACACTGGCAGCTTAACAAGTACTATGCTCCGCATCAAGATGGCCTCTCCTTATCTCTGTTTAGTCATTCCTTGTTCTAGTTATCACCCAGTGAGAGCATTTGTAGCCTCAGCCCTTGTAGCTGATCGCAGATGGTTGGGAACCATCTAATGTGCGTGTTGGTAGCTAAACTCGGGTCTTCTAGAAGAGCAGCCAGTGCTCTTAACCCCTGAGCCGTCTCTCCAGTTCTGGTAGTTCCTGACTGTGCCCTCCCTCACATCCCTACACCACAGCTCCATCATCAATAGAGGTCAATGTCCAGGGAGCATGAGAATTCTAACGCTCTGAGATGGGACCCCTGGCTAATGACTGATAGCCAGCCTGACCTCTGGCCCCAGCCTGTGTTTGGATATGTGTAATCTCTAAAGATCCTGGGTCAGGGAATGGTGGCTTGGATGTGTTGAGATAAAGATCCACGGTTTGATTCTGAGTACGCCTCGCAAAGGTGACGGTATCATAACCATTGGTTCCTAAGTTCAGGGCTGGTGATTCCCACAGATCACTGCAGATTTGCCATGCTGACTTTCATGGCTAGCAACCTCTTGAAAACAGGCTGTGGGCTGACCTGAGGAATGGCAGCTGCCAAGGGATTCTGGTCTTTGGTTTGAGCGTTTGTAGCCTCAATGTTCCTAGCTAATTGCACGAGGTTTTTTTTTGTTTTTTGTTTTTCAAATATATGTGTATCAATGTGTATTTGTGTGTATGTCACGTGTATGCAGGTACCCAGGAAGCTAGAGGAGAGCACTGGGTTTGAATCCTTGATTCTTATACTTACTTGCATGTAACCTGGTAAAATATACTTATGACACCATAAAACTCAGTGTTTTCACCATTTTCCGGGAGGAGAATTCAACTGAGAATCAGTTTCCAGCACTGCACAGGGCCCTGCTAGCGGGTACATGGTTATTTGAGAAATTCCTTGTTCTGGGAGACCCTCCTCCCAGATATCAGTGAAGCACCAAATGTATCTGCAAATCCTACCCCACCAGCCACAGACCATCCTCGCTGCAGTCAGAAACATGCTTCATATTCTTTGTTTTCAGATATAACGCTCCGTTTAAAAAGAATATCCAGAACTGGGTGTTTAAGTTGTCCACTTCCTCGGATATCATTGAAGAGTGGCTGGTGGTACAGAACCTGTGGGTCTATCTTGAAGCCGTCTTTGTAGGTGGGGACATCGCCAAACAGCTTCCTCAGGTAAATAGAGCTTTTGGGCCGGGCAGTGGTGGCGCACGCCTTTGATCTCAGCACTCGGGAGGCAGAGCCAGGCGGATCTCTGTGAGTTCGAGGCCAGCCTGGTCTACAGAGCCAGATCCAGGACAGGCACCAAAACTACACAGAGAAACCCTGTCTCAAAAAACAAAAAGAAAAAAAAAAAGAGCTTTTGTAGTTATTTTTAAAATGATTAGGTGATCTGGGCCTGATGGTGCTGGCCTGTGATCTCAGCTGCTCAGGAGTGTGAGGCAGGGGAATTGTAAGTGTACAGTGCTTGCCTAGCATTCATGAAACCCTAGGTTCAATCCCTGTTACTATTAAAAAAAAATATCTGGTGTCATCTATGTCTTTGTGAAAATCTTCCCAAAGATAAATGGTCAAGTCCTAATTTTTTTTTTTTTTACATTTTATTTATTTTGTGTGTATATGAATGTGTGTGTGTGCTTCTACCATGTGGGTCCTGGAGACTGAACCCTCATCATACTGCTTGACGTCAGCCATCTTTACACACTGACCCCCTCTCTGGTTCATACGGTCAAGTTGTGATAAATCGTGTCAGGGTTGGCAAACTATGGCCCGGACACTTGTTTAAAAAGTTTTAGGTTTGAGAGATGGCTCGGCTATTAAGAGCACACACTGCTCTTGCAGAAGACCGGAGTTCCTTCCTAACACCCACGTTACGTGACTCCCAACTGCCTGTTACTCCAGCTCCAGGGGACTCCATGTCCTCGTCTCGCTTCCATAGGCCCTCATGTCCACATAATTAAATTTAAAAATAATTTTAAATAAAGTTTTATTGGGACACAGACACACAGGGTACTGGTTTCTAATTTACACTAGTTGGAAGAAGAAAAGCTGTAGTTTCCGATGGTGAAGTCTTGAGATTGAGTAGGTTAACATACATTCAAACAGAGTACCACCAGACTATTGTTTTCATCTCTTGTGCTAATCTTCTGAGAATAATAGTATTATAATAGCATTAAGATTAGTCTATGTTCAGTTAAGCACACATTAACAATTAATGAACCCACTGCTAGCAGGTCAGGAATATACAGTGCGAAAAAAGATACAGTATTAGAAATGCGTATTGAAACATTTCCATCTGGAGCCTTTTAAATAGGCCGAGGATGTGGCTCTGTTAGTATAGTGTTTGCCAAACACTCATGGAACTCTGGGTTCAATTCCCAGTAGCTGTGTGTGGTGGTGCAGGCCTGCAACCCCAGCATGTAGGAGATGCAGTCAGGAGGATGAGAAATCGTGGTGAGTTCGAAGCCAGCTGTAGGTGTTGTGAGAACATCATGTCTCAAAAAAAAAAAAAAAAAAAAAAAAAAAAAAAAAAAAAAAAGAAGAAGAAGAAAAAAGAAAAAAAGTCAATAACAAATAGTTTACTCTTAAGGTAACTTTCCTGTTATATAATTAAGCCTGTTCATCCTAAATTTGTCTGTTCATAGACAGGCTCTCTGCAGATTATAAATCAAAGATAAAAAGCATGAAAATGGTTCATTTCTCTTTGCAACACATGTTGTTTTAGAACCTAACACTAAAGTCCATTTTTTAAATTAGAAAATGGCATTTTAAAAAGAGATAAAATTATGCCGGTTTCCAGAGGCATTTTTTTTTTTTGCAGTTGAACTGCAAAATTTTTATTTGCGTGTATATAAATGAAGCTTTGTTTTGTGATTTCAGCCTTCCCTCCCCTTTACCGCCTCCCCCACCCCCAGGCAATGTGGGGCTGTGATTATTCCAAGGACTATGAGATCAAATTATCTTCCTTGCCTCTTCAGTTTGCTCATCAAACCAAAACACCTGGGGTGCTGAAAGACTAGGTTTGAACTTTAAGTTGATAGCTCGGCGAATTAATCATGTGGTACTTCAGAACTATATTAAATGCAAGGAAACAAATAAGTGATAAACCCCATTGCGATCAAGCAGCATTTTAATAAGCGGCTTTACAGGTTTGGGGTCTCCTCGTTCTTCAGAATTAATTCAGATGAAGAATATATATATATATATATTTGTTTTAAATGCTGTCGCCTGAGATGAACACAGGCCGGGTCTGAAGCACTGAAAGGAGTCACAAAGTGAAGCTCTTGCTCTTTTCAATCACCTCGATGCTAATCTTTACCCAACTATGGGTTTGTTTTTAGGAAGCCAAACGCTTCCAGAATATTGACAAGGCGTGGATAAAAATCATGCAGCGAGCTCACGAGAACCCCAATGTGATCAGCTGCTGCGTCGGAGACGAGACCATGGGGCAACTTTTGCCTCACCTACACGAGCAGCTGGAAGTCTGTCAGAAGTCCCTCACAGGGTGAGAGTCTGTCCTTCTGGACGTCCTGCTTCCTCCCAAACTACTCAGTTCTGTCTGCCTTTCAGGTTTTTCTAGGCATGGTTCAACTGGAAATAGGAATCTCATAGTCCCATACATTCTATTTCCCAGTAAGAACGGCGTGGGATGGGTGGGCTAAAATGCTGTGTCAGCTTCCTGGGGCTCTGTGCCCAACACCACAGACTGATGGCTTAAAGCACCAGACGTTCATTCTGTCCCAGGTCTGGCAGCAAGAAGTGTGAAATCAAGGTGTCGGCTTCCCTTGGAGCTTGTGACAGAGCTATGGTGGCTTCTAAGGCTTGTGTCATAACCCTGATGCATGTGTCTTCGTGTGGCCTTCATTTCTTCTGCTCTTTTATGAGGGCACTTGTTATTGTTATTATAGATGGTATTTAGGACGTTGCTTCCTTGGGATCATGGGGGCATACACTCAAACACAAACGTTTATCTTTTTTTTTTTTTGGTTTTTCGAGACAGGGTTTCTCTGTGTAGCTTTGCGCCTTTCCTGGAACTCACTTGGTAGCCCAGGCTGGCCTCGAACTCACACAGATCCGCCTGCCTCTGCCTCCCGAGTGCTGGGATTAAAGGCATGCGCCACCACTGCCCGGCCCAAACGTTTATCTTTTAAAAAAGGATCTTTAAATTCATTATACTCTCAGAGGACCTTCTTTCCAAATAAAGTTCCATTTACAGATTCCAGGGCATGTAGACTTCTCTTTTAGGGGATTGGATCGAACCCACTTTGGGCTTGCAGTAGACTGTGCAGTAAGAAAAGAGCTGGCCAGACAAATGTGTGGATAGTTTTTTCCCCAAAGACGTTTCTGGAAGCTTTTGAAAACTGATGGTTGTGGTGGCACATGCTGGTAGGATTTGCTGAAGGAGGCAGAGGCAGGAGGATCATGAGATGGAGGCCAGCCTGGGCTACACATTAAAAAAAAAAAAGGCTGGTCGTGGTGGCCCACGCCTTTAATCCCAGCACTCAGGAGGCAGAGGCATGAGGATCTCTGTGAACTTGAGGCCAGCCTGGTCTACAAAGTGAGTTCCAGGATAACTAGGGCTATTAACACAGAGAAACCCTGTCTCAACCTGCACCCCCTCCCCCCAAATTAAAGCAGAGTTCACTCTCAATTTCTATTTAGAATATGGTGATGACATGTCCTGGTTTGACCAGGTTTGTCCCTCTGTTCCAGCGTCATGGGTAGATGGCCTCCATTCATCCTCAGGATGTCCTGGGTTGGAGATAATATCATCTCACATTTAAACCACAAAGTGCCCAGTACTCTGACCAAGGTTCTTAAGAGGGCTCCAGATGAGGAAGCAGATGGTGACAGATGAGAGGTCACCTCGCTCCCTCCCTTATCACTTTGAAGCCCTCTTGTCTCCCTGGTGGACTTTGGTTCTCACCAAATAGCCCAGAGGCCAATGGGAAATGTCTGTTGGTATTCGCTCTTCTTTTATTGGCCAAAACAAACCAAAACAAACACACAAACAAACAAAAAACCCAAAGGTGGGCTGGAGAGATGGCTCAGCGGTTAAGAGCACTGGCTGCTCTTCCAGAGGACCTGGGCTCAATTCCCAGCACCCACTTGACAGCTCACATCTGTCTGTAACTCTACTTCCAGGGGATCCGACACCCTCACATCCCTGCATACAGGCAAAATACCAATGCATGTGAAATAAAAGTGAACAAATAAATGAATAAATAAAACCCTGAAGGGATCACTTGGTAAGATGCTTTTAACCGTTTGAAGGTATTTGGAGAAGAAGCGGTTGTTGTTTCCAAGGTTCTTCTTCGTCTCTGATCCGGTCCTGCTGGAAATCCTCGGACAGGCCAGTGACTCCCACACCATACAGGTACGACCTGAGCATCCTGGGGTGAGTTGCTTTGTCTGTGGGATATGCAATCAAGAACAAATATAGAAGCCGGGCGGTGGTGGCGCACGCCTTTGATCCCAGCACTCGGGAGGCAGAGCCAGGCGGACCTCTGTGAGTTCGAGGCCAGCCTGGTGTACAGAGCGAGATCCAGGACAGGCACCAAAACTACACAGAGAAACCCTGTCTCGAAAAACAATAGATAGATAGATAGATAGATAGATAGATAGATAGATAGATAGATAGATAATAAATTAAAAAAAATAGAATAGAGTCAACATCCTAACAGTGCAAGGCAAGAAGGATGAGAATCCAAAATCATTATGCTGTAGCTGGGAGGATGGTAAAGTGGCTTGCCATATAAACACAAGGACCCAAGTTCAATCCCCAGGACCTACATTAAAAAAAAAAAAGCCCATGCATAGTGGTGCATGCTTCTAATACCAGCGCCGTGGAGGCAGAAAGGGGCAGACCCCTAGGATTCTCTGATTAGCTGGCCTAGTTTACTCAGTGAATTCCAGGCCCTGTTTCACTGTACTAGGTAGATCGTGCTTGAGGAATGACATGAAATATTCTGAGAACCCCCTCCAGCACACATGCATACGCATTGATGCATATCTGCACACACACGTACACAATGATAAAATACCCTATTTTGTATGGTCTTGGAGCCCATTGGCTTCACACAGTCCAGTGGAGGTGGTGTGCAACACTCCCTGGTCACTAACCATGTGGTTTCACCAAGCTCTTGGTTTTTCTCGTGTCGTGGTTTCCTTACCTGTAACACGTGAGAACTGGGAAAAGAGAAGACAGCTGAGAAAGTGAGAGGGACCTGTCTGTGCCTGGCAGAGAAGCAGGCTGGGATGGGATGGTTCAGTCTTCATGTGGAGAGCACACAGGGATGGTCACTGGGCTGGTCTGTAGTATAAGAAATGGCATTTGCTGAACTGCAGACAGTATCATAGGATTTTAAAAAGTGGGCCAGAGTTGGTTGTCATCGTTTACACCTTCAATCCCAGCACTCAGGAGGCTGAGGCAAGAGGAACAGAGTTCAGGATCAGTCTGGACTACATAGTGAGTTCCAAGCTAACATGAACTGTTTTCAGCAAACATGGGCCTTTAAGTTAATCAAGGGTTGTGGTAGTCTCTATTGCTAGTTTTTTTCCCATTTTGTTTTTAGTTTTGAGCTAAGAAAGTAAATTCTCTTGTGTCTCATGAAGAGAGAAAAATACTAAGGCTTTATGCTTTGAAAATGATCTTGTTTACATTTTTGTGTGCATATGCACATATGGATGCAGTATCTATGCGGGCCAGAAGAGGGCACCGGAGCCCCTGGAGCTGGAGTTCCAGGTGGTTGTGAGCTGCCCAGTGTGGATGCTGGGAACTGATCTTGGGCGCTGTGGAAGGACAGGAGATTGCTCTTAGCTGTTGAGCTGTCTCTCCGGCCTCTCCTAAGGCGTTAAAAAGGCGTCTGGGCAACGTATGGGTTCGGCCCCCGTGTATGATGTTTCGGCTCTGCCTTGTGTCTCTTACAGCCACATCTCCCTGCAGTATCTGACAACATAAATGAGGTGACGTTTCATGCGAAAGACTACGACAGAATGATGGCTGTTATATCAAGAGAAGGAGAAAAAATTATGGTAATTTATTATTTATTTAAATTTGTTATTAGAATTTCCTTGAGGACTTAGGTTGAGGAGAATGCAATTCACTTATGAACAAGGGATGTGGGGGGTAGGGCGAGTGGCCTTGGTTTCTAATTCTAGAGCTCCTGTTCTGTTATGAGTTAGTGTAGATACATCATTTAACTTCCTGAGACTCGTTTTTTATCACCAATAGCATTAGAGTTTAGACCACACGGTCTCTATAGTCTCTCCTAGTCAGATTTTTAACTTCCTTCACCCATGCTTCCAACATTTTGCATAGAGAGCTGGAGAGCTGGCCCTGTGGTGATACTTTGTTTGCACCCTAACAAATAAAATTTGCCTGAAGATCATAAGACAGTGCCAGCCGCTAGATTAAACATAGAGGCCGGGCAGTGGTGGCACACACCTGAGATGCATCTGGATCTCTGTGAGTTCAAAGCCACCCTGGACTACACGAGATTAACCCAGTCGAAAAGAGAAACAGAGCCAGGCAGTGGTGGCACACACCTTTAATCCCAGTACTTGGGTGTCAGATGCCATTAATCCCAGCACTAGGAAGGTTGAGAGAGACAGGAAGTGATATGGCTGGGTGGGGAAAGGTGGGAGGAGACAGGAGCGCAAACCCCTTTCTGCTGAGGCCTCAGGGGCATTCAGTCTGAGGATTTGTGGAGACAGGATTTTCCCTTTTTGGCCTGAGGATTACGAGTAATGGTGAGAATTTCTCTAGTGGCTTGTTCCTCTGCTTCTCTGATCTTTCAGTATTTACCTCAGTATCTGGCTCCGGGTTTTTTATTATAAGATCAATTAGGATTCGTGCTACATGGCCCAGTGGTTAAGAGTGTTTGCTGCTCTTCCAGAGGATTTGAGTGTGGTACCCAGCACGCATATCAGGTGGATCATAACCGCCTATAACTCCAGTTCCAGGAGACCCAACACCCTCTTCTGGCCTCCTTGGGCACCCACATGCATGCAGTGCACACACACACACACACACACACACACACACACACACACACACACACGGTGGGTGGGGGGAGAGAAACAAAAAATACAAACGATAAAGCTGCATGGATGAGTGCACTCATTTAAATCCACATAGGCACATACATGCATGCAGTGCTCCCATAAAATAAACCAATAAACAGTTGATGTAAAAGAAGAGCTTATTCTGCGTTACTGTACTAGGATTTATCAAGGGTGCCAATTTGTAAAAATACCGTACTCCTATTTGTTACATGTTTATAATTCTTTTTCAGTTGGATACTCCGGTGATGGCCAAAGGTCCCGTAGAGATTTGGCTTCTGGACTTGCTAAAAGTACAGATGTCATCGTTACATAACATAATCCGCTCCGCCTTCTACCAAATCAGCGATTCAGGATTTCTCCTGTTGCCTTTCCTCCACCACTTCCCAGCCCAGGTGAGGTCCTCACCGTTCTCCAGTGATGGAAAGATGTGGGAATAGATGGGGCCCGTGCTTAGCCCGATAGTGTGGGGCCTGCTATAGTTCTACTCACCCTCAAGTTTACCCCGTTCCGTGCCATGCGACCCATCTCCTAGTAGGGAGCTGTGGCCTCATCTCAGTGTAGCCCTGGCTGTCCTGGAACTCACTCTGTTGACCAGGCTGGCCTCGAACTCAGAGAAATCTGCCTGTCTCTGCTTCCTGAGTGCTGGGATTAAAGGTGTGTGTGACCTCGCCCAGCCTCTCGTTCTTAAGGACATATGCCAAGACTCAGACAGCAAATGGAAATTTTCATCTTTATAGATCAGTGGTTCTCAAACTGTGGGTCACGACCCCTTTGGGGGAGTTAAATGTCAAACATTTGTAGTTGTGAATTAGCAACAAAAATAATTTTGTGGTTGGTCACCACAATGTGAAGAACTGTATTAAAGGGCCACATGTATTGGACTTTTCATCAGGACCATTGACTCCCCAATAATGACATGGAGACATCTTATTAATTATGAAAGCTCAGCTGATAAGTTGGGCTTGTTTCTAACTAGGTCTTATAACTTAAATTAACCCATATCTTTTAATCTATGTACTTTTTTTTAATGTTTTTTTTATTTTCTTCCACCCCCCCCCCCACCCCCCCCCCCCCCCCCCCCCCCCCCCCCCCCCCCCCCCCCCCCCGCCCCGGAGCTGAGGACCGAACCCAGGGCCTTGAGCTTGCTAGGCAAGCGCTCTACCACTGAGCTAAATCCCCAACCCCTAATCTATGTTCTTTTATATGGCTCAGTTACCTTTACTTTGTAAAGCTCACGCTGTTTGCTCTGTGTCCCTGGTATCTCCTTGTGACTCTTCCTTTCTTCTTCCCAGTGTCCTCTCTGCCCCCAAAATCCTGCCTAGCTATTGGCCATTCAGCTTTTTATTAAACCAATCAGAGTGCCATGTCTTCACAGTGTACCAAAAGATTATTTCACAATAGTCGCAGCACTAAGGAACATTGAGGACACTGTTGTAGATGAACATGTGTACGGATCTCACTAGAGATAGGATATGGATAGGGGTATAGATATGGATACACAAAGGGGGAAATAACCATACATTTTCCTGACATGAATCCCATCTTGTCAGGGTGGGAGTGGGTTTTATGGCAACAGTTCTTCTGTCCCATGTCTCTTTCAAGCTCTCTGCGATGTGCCAAGGACTATTAAACCCCAGTATAGGGAATAAGGAACTGGCACTTCCATTAAAATTTCACCCAGGATAAATGAAACATGGTTTTCAGTCTCTTCATAAATAGCATGAACTAGAAGAGATTCCCAAGGGGAAAAAAAACCAGATTTTTGTCCTAGCTGTGTTTCCTGCTCCAGCCTGCACTCCAGTTAGTTCCCGAATTAATGAGAACACTTTGGAGACAGCTGAAACTGATTGGACATTAATTATTCAAACTGTATAAGCACAAACAAGCATCAACCTCCACCATAGAGATGGTTTTAATGCCGCAGTCTTAATGTTTTATAGTTGCCTTGAAACATTTTAATGTTCTTATTAAAGATTTAAAAAAAATTTCCTAGGTAAGCTGAAAAAAAAGTAGACTTCTTAGGGTTACGGTGACATGTTTTCTCTGTCCTTGGAGAGCACGAACCACTATATATTCTCAAGTCTCATTCAGACTGGGGAATTAGCATTAGGAGAATTAGGAGCAGGTTCAGAGCAGTGGAGGCATTGAACAGGACATAATGGAGAAGCTGAGTGGCTTCCCAGGTTTCTTTTAGTGTGTGTGTATATTAGTCCCTTAAAGCAATGTTTTCAAATAACTGAAATCTGCCTGCTATCAAGTTAATTTAAAAAATTGCCTAACACCTCATCTCTGCTTTCTCTTAGAACATATTTTTAAAGTTTATGAATGCAGTGGATCATTGCTATAAAAATCTGGGAAAATTTGAATACTACGAAAGTAGGAATAAAAATTACTTAAATTTATGCTGCTTGGAAATGATGATTATATTTTATTATATACCCTCCTAGAATTTTTTTTGTGTGTGTATACACACACACACACATAAATGAAAGTTTTATTTAAAGCTTAAAAAAATCAACACCGAGCCGGGTGGTGGTGGTGCACGCCTTTAATCCTAGCACTCAGGAGACAGAGGCAGGCGGATATCTGTGAGTTCGAGGCCAGCTTGGGCTACAGAGTTAGTTCCAGGGCAGCCAGGGCTACACACAGAGAAACCCTGTCTCAAAAAACAAACAACAAACAAACAAACAAAAGATCAACACTGTTTGCTTCATGTGCATAAATGACAGCTGAAATTCAATGTGCACGTGCTATACATAAGAGTCTGCTGTGTCTGTAGGTCGGGCTTCTGGGAATTCAGATGTTGTGGACACATGACTCAGAAGAGGCTTTAAACAACGCAAAGGATGACAGGAAAATCATGCAAATAACCAATCAGAAATTTCTGGATATTCTAAATACTCTCATCAGTCAGACAACACATGACTTGAGCAAGTTTGACAGAGTGAAGTTTGAGACTTTGATCACCATCCATGTGCACCAGAGAGATATTTTTGATGACCTGGTAAAGTATCCCCCCTCTTTACTCCCACCCCCACCTTGTCAAAGTAACTTAGTCTAGTAGCTAATAGTGCGTAGTTAAATGTTATCCGGAACGATGAACTTACGTGAGCTCTCGTTCCTTGTGTTCCTTTTCACAACTGTCTACACTTGAGTAGGTGCATTCTACAACATGTGTGTGTGTGCTTCAAACAACATGTGTGTGTTTTCATTTATTATTCTAAAAAGTTTGGTTTCTGATTTTTTTTTTGTTCTTTGGCTGTTGTTTGTTTTGAAATCACTTTATTGTAACGAACTCACAAATGTTTTTGAGATAGGGTCTCACTGTGTTTCCTTAGGTATCGTGGAACTTTCTCTGTGGACCAGGCTGATTCACAGAGATCCTCCTGCCTCAGCCTCCTGAATGCTGGGATTAAAGGCATTCACCACCAGGCCTAGCTAAAGTCACAAACAAAAACATCACACAGCTAGGTTAAGGAAGCCACTCAAAGAAATACTGCTCAGTACCAAACTCAGTGCGTCTCCCTGAACTTCTTTCGATACGGGTAGAAAGACCATTCTGAAGCCATGGAGCCTCGCTTAGGGTTTTAAACTTTGGCTATCAAAGTTTTTTATGGACTTATCTAGCATATACACACACACACACACACACACACACAGAGAGAGAGAGAGAGAGAGAGAGAGAGAGAGAGAGAGAGAGAGAGAGAGAGAGAGAGAGAGAGAAAAACACTGTCATAATTGAAACCAGAAAAACAATTATCTTTTAGTACAGTGTAACTCTTAGAAAAGAGTCTAAGGAAATGTATTATTAGTTGAGGAAAGACAGAATACAGGCAAAAGGACACATGGGTTGTAAAAAGGATATAAAGTTATTTTTTCCATGTACTATTTTGAAAGTCTGGAACCAATTGGTTTGTTAAGGATTAGTTGCTCTGCTGAACAAATGCCCAAGTGCATGCTGTAGTTGAGTCAGGACAGGGCATGAACGGTGGTGGACCGGTTGAGAAAGGAGAACTTCAAGTTGAGTGGAAACAAGCCTGAGTGATGGTGTGTGACTGTCGTCTAGTTGTTAGCGTCCAATAGAACTTGACTGGGAAAGAGTCTATAGGGTGGGAGTAATGTGAGGACTGTCCTCATTCCCCTTGGAAATAGGGTTCTAACGATGGCTTTGGGCCTGGTCAGGTTCTCCTAAAGCTGGAACCCCAAGCGTGTCTCAGTTTATTTTTCTGTTGTTATGATTCAAACTCTGACAAAAGTCAAGTCTAGAGAGAGTTTGTTTTGGCTCACAGTTCAAGGCACAGTCCACCATTCCAAGGGCATCAAGCAGGAGCAGCTCAAGGTGGCCCAAGGTCACATCATAACCACAGCCAAGAAGCGGAAGATGATGAACGCATGCAGCTCTGAATGTGTGCAGCTCTGAACGTGCTGCTCTGAACGTGTGCTGCTCTGAACGTGTGCAGCTCTGAACACTGCAGCTCTGAACGCGTGCAGCTCTGATTGCATTGCTGCTCTGAACACATGCAGCTCTGAACGCGTGCAGCTCTGAACGCGTGCTGTGCTGATCTGAATGCATGCAGCTTTGAACTCGTGCAGCTCTGAACGCGTGCTGCTCTGAATGCGTGCTGCTGTGATGCATTGCTGCTCTGAACGCGTGCAGCTCTGAACACGTGCTGCTCTGAACGCGTGCTGCTCTGAACACGTGCAGCTCTGAATGCGTGCTGTGCTGCTCTGAACGTGTGCTGCTCTGAACACATGCAGCTCTGAACACGTGCAGCTCTGAATGTGTGCTGTGCTGCTCTGAACACGTGCTGCTCTGAACGCCTGCTGCTCTGAACACGTGCTGCTGCATAGCTCCTATGTTGCTTGGTTTTCTGTTGCTGGGATAAAATCCTATGGCTAAGAGCCACTTAAGGATGACAGGGTTTATTTCTACATGTGGTTAGAGTAATGGTTAGCAATGGCAGGGGTGACATGGCCGTAAGAGCGGGAAGCTAGTTGATCACATGTCCCCCGGCAGGAAGCAGAGAGAGAGAGAGAGAGAGAGAGAGAGAGAGAGAGAGAGAGAGAGAGAGAGAGAGAGAGAGAGGAGAGAGAGCAGGGAGTGGGGCAAAGACTATGAAACTCAAGCTCCATTCCCAACATACTCTTCCAGCAAGGAGTTACGTCCTAAAGGTTCCGTAGCCTCCTGAAACAGCACCCCAGCTGGGGTACGAACAGTGAAATAAGTGATTCCATGGGGGACGCCTCTCATTCATGCCGACCACCACTGTCCCCTTTCTCCATGTACAGAGTCCAAGACCCCAGTCAGGGAAAGGTGCTCTGCACAGTAGGTGGGCTGTCCCACCTCAATGTAATGAGGAAACCCTACCAGGCATGACCCTCTCCCAGGTGACACTGGAGCCTGTCACCTTGACAGCTGACACTATCACAACAGGACAGGAGACCATGGTGGTTTTCCTGTCTTGTCTTTTGACAGTCTGAATCTGTGCCGTTACTTCAACTCGATTTGATTCATCTTTAAAGGCATCACTGTCCTTCGTGGCGGACACATAATCCGTACATCTCAGGGACTTCTGTAGAGAAGTTGGCCATAGACCACCTCCTTCAAATTTGTACCCAAAGCCCTGCTTATGTAAGGAACATGTACTGATGACTCTTTGAAGGACATTTGGCCAGGCTATTGATGCCCTTACAATCTGCAGTCCCATTTTTCTAAACTTTATGTGCTGATGACTTTCATTGGCTTCTCCCAGGAGCTTATTAGGACGCAGAATCTTTAGTTCTGGCCTACCTCTACCTGCAGAATCAGAGTCAGATTCCTGAGTGATTCAAATGTGGAAGTGTAAGAAAAGGGGCTAGAGAGACAGGTCAGTGGTTAAGAGTACTCGCTGCTCTTTCAGAGGACATGAATCTGGTTCCCAGCACTCATTAGGAGGCTTACAACCACCTGGAACTCCAGTTCTAGGGGACCTAATTCCCTATGTTGCCTCTGTGAGCACCCACACATGCATGTGCACGCACGTGTACACACACACACACACACACACACACACACACACACACACACACACACAAACATATATGTTTGAAAAGTGTGAAATAAGCTGCAATCAGATTTTCTCCAGATCAAACTAATCATGATTTGGCATTTTGTTTTGGCATCTGTACAGTTGACATTGAAGAAAATGCACCCAGGAATGCTGGTGCGGAGTCTGCTTTTGTACCTGCTTTGAACACACTATTGGGAGTGTTTGTCCAGCCCTGGCTGATGTGAGGTCCTGTGGGAGTCAGCTGAGGAGAGCTGCTTTACTTTCTGTACAGAATGGATTTTTTTTTTAGACAAGATACGTAACAGGCTGGGAATTGAGCTCAGCGGGAGGACGTTTGCTTAGCCTGTGCGACACCCCCCCCCCGGTCACTCCCCAGCACCACAGGCGCAAAAGCGGGCAAGAACAAAACCAAACTGGGGCACGGTGAAAACTGTGAAACTGTTTTCCTTGTGTCCCGATCCCACCTGACCTCGGAGTCGGTTTGCACGGCCAGCGCGTATGCCTCTTATTTGGCTGCTTCTTACAATCTGTGACAATATGCTGCCAGAATTTGATACCTCTGTTGGCTACCCTCTCTCTCCCCCTCCACCTCATTCTTACCATCCTCGAAATAGGTCCTCGAAATAGTTCCTGGCTGACTGCATCTCCATGGCTGTGGTTCCTGAGTCAGGGGACACGGTCTCTGGGGCTGGATCCAGGCTATGTCATCCAAGAGCAGATCATTTAATGTGGCGAATACAAACAGTTTTGGGTGGGAAATCAGAATCCTAAGCTGGAGGGAAAGGCATGGTCATGCTACAAAACGGCGAGACTGTGACTAGCAAGGCTTAGGGAGATCTGGGGCAGAGGGATACCCAGCCAGGTGAGCATCCAAACACTGTAGATATTTTCAGAAGTCTGTTTCTAGTGCCATCTGGAATGACCTGGAAGTGAACTCGTGGATATGAGGGCAATTTGTGTGTGTGTGTGTGTGTGTGTGTGTGTGTGTGTGTGTGTGTTTGCCTACACGTATGTATTTGCACCTTGTGCGTGCAATACCCACAGAGGCCAGAAGAGGGAGTCAGAACCTCTGGAACTTGACTTCCAGGTTGGTTCCTTGAATAGGCAGGACTGAGGTTTCTCCAGGCTTACCAGGGGAAAGTCAGAAGGTGCCTCAGAATGTGGCCATGGTGGGTGGGTTCCTGAAAGTGTTGACTTGCTTTCCATCTCTTCTAATGGACCAGTCTCTGAAGTTACAAGCATGGTGGTGATCACCTGGAGCTTCTTACCTCACGGTACATGCTGAAGACCTGTCAGATTGGGAGGCAAACTGTAGTGCTGGGACAGAGACATATGCACATACCTAGCTACGCATTCCTTGTTTATCACTTTTAGTGGCTTCCAACTGCTGTGAAGAGAGTCTCCCAAACTCTTCCCATGACCCTTTGAGGCCCCAACACACATTCTGTCCTTTAAGCCCTAGGCCTCAGCAGTACTGAACATTTTTCAGTTATTGAACGTGCTAAGTAGATCTGGGCCTTTGTTTTCCCTGCCATATTTCTATTGTTTAGACAGATTTTAGTTCAGATATGTTTGCCTCCGAGTCTCTACTTCCTAGACCAGATTAGGTCTTATTGCTACACATTTCTGTGGGCCTTGGATTTCTTCTTTGTAAATTGTGCGCGCGCGTGTGTGTGTGTGTATGTGTGTGTGTGTGTGTGTGTGTGTGTGTGTGTATGTGTGTGTGTCTGAGTATCTGCACCAAGTGCATGCAGTGCCCATGGAGGCCAGAAGAGGGAGTCAGAACCCCTGGAACTGGAGCCACTGTGTGGGTGTTGGGAACTGAACCTGGGTCCTTGCCGAGAGCAGCAAGTGCTCTTAATTGCTGAGCCATCTCCCTTGACTGACTTTGGTAGTGTGGTTTGTATTTCATTGAAATCTCTTGACTTTGCCCCACTCCCACATTTTTGGTAAGCTCCGGAAAGAGACACCACCGTGTCCTTCTGTGTTCACCCAGTGTGGTGTTGGCACAAGAAGGCCAGCAGTAACTACTGTGAGATGGAGACTAATCAGCTCACTCAGGAGTGACTCGACTCCACCCCCTGGCCTGTTTCAGGCTACTGTATGTCAGTTTGTAACATTTCATGCTTCCCGTTTTCAAGGTAAAAATGCACATCAAGTCTGTTACTGACTTTGAATGGCTGAAACAGAGCAGATTTTACTTCAAAGAAGATCTGGATCAGACCGTGGTGTCCATCACAGATGTTGATTTCATTTACCAAAATGAGTTCCTGGGGTGCACCGATCGCCTTGTGATCACCCCGTTAACTGACAGGTAGGACACCCAGAGCTTGTGGTTACACTTGGTAATTAAATGACATGCTTAGAAGGCCTTACAAAACCATGCTGAAATATTCATGAGCTCATGGTGCTGTGGTCTCGGGTCCGTGCTGGGTCGTCAAAGGCAGCCTAACAATGAAATAACCCTCGCTGTTTCTTACACGAACACAGGCATTAATGTTTTATGAAGTAGAAACAGATGAAAGAATAAAATCAAGATTGAATGTTTGCTTTGGGTAATTTAATAATGATCTTGAGATTGTGAGAGGGAAAAACACCCGAAACCATTAAGGAAGTTAATAACATTGCAAGAAAAGTAAAGCACCTTTGATAGCCTTTAATGTAGTCTCCTGTGCTTGGGGTTTTTGGTGGATTTTATTCTTTTATTTATTTTATTTTTTTGAGACAGGGCCTCACTGTGTACCCCTGGCTGATCTGGAGCTCACAGCAACCCCCCTGCCTCTGCTTCCAGGTTGCTGAGATTAAAGGGAGGAAATCACCACACTCTGCTTTATCTTTTTCTTTTTTCTTTTTTTTTTTTTGAGATGATAAAGACTCATGATGTAGTCCTGGCTGGAATTCTCTGTGTATCCCAGACAGGTGTTAAACTGGCAGCAATGCCCCTGCCTCTGCCTCCTGACTATTATAGGGGTACAGCACCACAGCCTGCAGCCTCTCAGTTTCTCAGATGTGGAAACTGAATTTAAAAGTTTAGTTTCTTGGCTGAGTCTGTCTCCGTCAAGGACGGGTCCTGTCCCCAGGCAAGGTGTGGCTCTTCTCTATCTCTACTATCCCACCACATGCAGTTCAGTAGGCTGGACACGGCAAGCACTCAGCAAGTGTCTGTAGCATTGACTGAAAGTGGGTGTTGGGTGATTTCCTCCTGCCGTGTTGACTGAGTCCGCTTCCAGGTAAAATGACAGCAGGACCGTTTTGTGGTTTCAGCTTCCTCTTGCTCTCTCCCGTCCCACTCTGTTCGGTTGCCTGTTTCATGTGGGCCGTTCAAGCTTCATGTCGGACGGGCTCTTCTGAGCCACCCGGGGGCCTGTTCCTTCCTGTGTTGCAGATGCTACATCACGCTGGCTCAGGCTTTGGGGATGAACATGGGTGGGGCTCCAGCAGGACCTGCCGGCACCGGGAAAACAGAGACCACCAAAGACATGGGCAGGTGTCTGGGGAAATACGTGGTTGTGTTCAACTGCTCGGATCAGATGGACTTCCGAGGCCTGGGGAGGATTTTCAAAGGCAAGTGTCTAATGGTATTATATTTTCATTGCCCCTTGATATTTTCGGATAGAAATGTAAAATGACACTACCATCGTTAGGCTAGGTTGATTTATATGATATGGCAATCTTTCTGGATTAAAAGTGACCAGGTAGCATAAATTCAGTGTGGCTCAATACTGCTGGTCATGTTATATTGCGTGCATTGAATGTGTGTTGGAATTTGAAGACAGAATCAATTTGTAACAGGCGAACAGTAATGGAGGAGAGCTAGTCGTCATAGCAGATGGGTGCACGCAACTTCCCCTTGCTGTGTTAAAGCCCACTGAAATGAAAGTGTTATTATTATTATTATTATTATTATTATTATTATTATTATTATTTTAGCACAGTTACACTAGAAAACAAGAAGCAGGTTGGCCATCAGAGATTGAGAATTCTTGAGAAAAATCTTAGAAGATGGGTAGGCAAGAACTGATTTCAGATAACACCGAGGGGAAAAAAAACCACATCCAAGGGCACATCAGTGTCAGCACTCAGTCTGGCTTTGTAACACACCTCTCTGAAATTGGAGTCCTGCCAGAGGCCATCCCCAGGTAGGGCCTCTGCAAGGGTCAGATGGCAGGCCCCAAGCCCAGGAGGAACTCTCCTGCCCATCCCACCCCTTCCTCCAAAGCACCGGCAGCCGGCATCTCAAGCAGGAATTTGCATTTGTGCTAAGACATAACGTAGTAAAAACCCATAAGCTCAACATAACCAGAAGAGCTTGGGGTGGTACCCAGAATGATAAAGACACTACAGGGCAGTGGCAGATCGGGTACAGCTCAGATCATAGAGTGAGTGCCTAGCCTGGGCGGGATCCTCAGTACTGTATAAGCGGTGTCTGGTGGTGCACACCTGTTATCCCAATACTCAGTGGGTAGAGACAGGAGGATCAGGAGGTCAAGGCCAGTCTTGGCTACAGAGTGGGTTCAAGGCAAGTGTGGGATACATGTGGCCTTGTCTCAAAGAATTAAAAAAATACACACACACACACACACACACACACACACACACACACACACACACCACACACATGAGAGAGACAGACAGAGAGAGAGAGAGAGAGAGAGAGAGAGAGAGTGCACATAAAGACTGCTAAGTTGAATTAAAGAGGAAACAGAAGGAAACTCAATAAACTCAGTGAAATTAATAGCTTCAGAGAGATTTGAGACTTTATGCTCTTCAGCCAACTGAAGAAACCAGGCTGTTAAAGAAAAAATAACAATTGAGACACAAGGAGAATGAAACTACAATTTACGAGGAAGAAATAACCACCCTCTCTTGAGTGACAAAAAGATGAGGAGATGGAAGGTTTGCCAGGAAAACGTTAAGGGAAGAAACATCCCCACATCCTTAGAGTGGTCGTCCCCAAGTGGGAGAGGAGAAGATTGGGCAAATAATGACGAAGGAAATAAAGCATTTCACACAGCTGCAGGTGATGAAGGCTTTCATCCTTAGAGGCTCGGTAAGGCACAGCATTCGTGATCTCCAGGTCTGTCTTTGTGCTTGGTTTTGTAAGAAATACATAAAACCCCTCTGGCCATCTCATCCTGCAACCTGACATTCCTATCTCAGTGTAATAAAAATAAAATAAAATAAAACCCCCCAAAAACAAGGCCAGAGAGATTGGATCTGGCTGAGAGGCATCCCATATTCGGCCATTTTCCCCAGAGACTAGAGAGCCGTTCTTCTCCATCCTCACTGAAGGTGGTCATTACCGACAGGATCGGATTTTATCACTTCTCAGGACACCTGCCTACAGTGTCGTCTTTACATTTTCCTTTCGACACGGTACCGTTTTCACTGCGTTTGGTGATGATATGCAAATAATTAAACATCTCCCATAACAAGAATGAAATACGTCTCCATAAACAGCCCGATGTGAAACTTCACATAAATTGTGTTTAGGCGTAATTGTTGGGGAGCACTTGCTATCAAGAAGGTACCTCGAAAAGTGAAACTTTGCAAATTAACCGTTTCTCATGCCAGGTCTTGCACAGTCGGGTTCCTGGGGCTGTTTCGATGAGTTTAACAGAATTGAATTGCCTGTGTTGTCTGTGGCGGCCCAACAAATTTACATCGTTTTGACAGCGAGGAAAGAGAGGAAAAAACAATTCATTTTCTCAGATGGCGATTGTGTGGATTTAAACCCAGAATTTGGAATCTTCCTGACAATGGTGAGATCATAGGCCTAAAATGCAAGTTGATGGGTTTAATTGTTACAGATACCAATAGATGGGTTTGTGTGTTACAGGACAAATTAACCAGAAGTCACGGGCTCTTCCCTTCATGTGGGTTTTAAAAAAAAGGCTCACTTTAAGTTAATTATGTGTGTCTGTCTATGTGTGGGTGTGTGCATGTGAGTGTATGTGCCTGTAGAGGCCAGAAGAGGGCATCAAATACCCTGGCACTGAAGATTACAGGTAGTTGTGAGATTGTGAAGTTTATAGGTAGTTGTGACGTGGGTGCATTACTTACAAGTGTGAATTTCTTAAAACCACCAAGAAACCTTTCTTTGTCATGCCTCATGTCTGCTATGGGTTGCCTAGGGTGGCAACTGAGAGGTCAGGGTAAATTTTGCACATCCTTACTCTGGTATTAGGCTGATCAGGTGGTCACTGTCTCAATCATGGTTGGATGATATAGCAAAGAGAAAATGAATAATCACGCTTTGGCTTAGAGTTTCCATCCTGAAGGGACACCCACAGGTCTCATGGGGCAAACTACATCTACCTTCAAGGGGGCCTCGAGGGTGAGTGTGATTCTACAGGCAGGAGGAGGAAGTAATGATGATGACTATCACATGCCCATTGCCTCGTCCTAGAGCTGCAAGAGCCTCTGGGTAAATGTCTTCTAGTTGAGGTGTTTCAGGCTCAAATCACAGAGCCAGGAAGGGAAGTTAGCTGTTGTGTGTACTATGTATGCTGGTGTATGCATGCATGCTTGCACATGCACCCGCGTACAGGCATGTGGAGGCCAGAGGTAGCTGTCAGGAGTCTTTCTGTATTGATCACCTTTTGAAACAGCACCTCTCACTGGGACTGGATTTACAGATGGTCAGGAGCCACCATGTGGGTGCTGGGAACCGAACCTGGGTTTTCTTTTTTTTTTTTTGGTTTTTTGAGACAGGGTTTCTCTGTATAGCTTTGCGCCTTTCCTGGGACTCACTTGATAGCCCAGGCTGGCCTCGGACTCACAGAGATCCACCTGGCTCTGCCTCCCAAGTGCTGGGATTAAAGGCGTGCGCCACCACCACCCGGCAAGCCTGGGTTTTCTGAGAGCAGACAGCACTCTTAGCCACTCAACCTCCCTCCAGCCCCTCTCTTTACTACCATATTTCAGCTCATAATTACTCAGGACTATTTATTCAGCTCTGTTTTTCCCCTTTCTATATTTTAAACCAATAGACACACAGATGCTTAATTTTTTTTGCAAAACTATGAGTAGCTTTAATAATGAATTGAAAATGGATATATTAGAAAAGGTGTGATATGAAATGTTATTAAATATGGATGGCTCAGTACACATTTTTGAGAAAGCATGGATATTTTATATATTTAATATTTTTGTGCATTGCCTTACAGTCTGAATTAGGGGCCTGCATAAATGTATTTATATACAGGAAGTAAAAAACTTGAACCAATAATTAAAAATTAAATATATTTTAACTCTTAGAACCCTGGTTATGCTGGGCGCCAGGAACTGCCAGAAAACTTAAAAATCCAGTTTCGAACGGTTGCAATGATGGTCCCTGATAGGCAGGTATGTATCAGGACTTAGAAGGGTGATATATGGTGTTTACTTTTCCTCCCAGTAACGTTGCTTTAAAATGCCTCACTGTGTTAATCTGCAGATCATTATGCGAGTTAAACTTGCAAGCTGTGGTTTTCTTGAAAATGTTATCTTGGCCCAAAAGTTTTATGTTCTCTATAAACTCTGCGAAGAGCAACTTACTAAACAGGTAACAGCATATTTATTATTTTCATAAGTATAGAATTTAAGTTTTTGTTTTATTTTTTTTAAATTATGTGTATGTATGTGTGAGTATGTGCATGTAAGTGCTGGTACCCACAGAGGCCAGAAGAGGGCATCAGATCCATGTGAGCTAGAGTTGCAAGTGTTTGGAAGGGGCCAGATGTGGGTCCTGGGAACTGAACATGGGTCGTCTGCAAGGGGCTAGGCGTTTAAAATTTATTGTTTGTCTCTCAGACTGCATCTGGCTGTCTCATTCTGAAAAGCAACATAGGTTTGAATTCTGTCATGTTACTTTGCTTTTTCGGATGGGATGATTCTTTTTCTCCCCCAAAAGAAAGGGAGAAGAATTGTGTTCCCGACACTTTGCAGAATAACCACTCCACACCGCCAGCAGAATATCTGCCTATCTGGACAGGGTGATCCTGCACCTGGGATTTTTCAGTGACGCATCTTTGTTCTCTCTTTCCCCATCCGAGGTCCACTATGACTTTGGACTGAGAAATATCCTGTCTGTGCTGAGGACCCTTGGATCTCAGAAAAGAGCCCGGCCGGAAGACAGCGAGTTGAGCACGGTCATGAGAGGGCTCAGAGACATGAACCTTTCCAAACTGGTAAATATCTCTGGACTCTTCTCTCTTCCGGGATCCTGACATAGTTTCTTTCTGCTCACCTGGCCAGTGGGGGCTTTGCTCATGTTGAGCTGTGAACACCAACAGCCACAAAGATAGCAGGTGTGTTTTGCGGGCACACAGTGAAAGTGCCTCCCCTTGTCGGTCGTATGTAGTAAATCAGGCCATCAGAGAGAGGGTTGCTGCTGCGCCAGATTTTCAATCCAGTTTCCTTTAAAATTCTTTTTGAATTTTAATTTTTTATTTATATATATGAGGGTTTTGCTTTTGTTTTTGTCTGCATGTATGTTATATGTGTACCATGTATGCGAAGTGTCTTCAGAGGAACTGGAGTTATAGGTGGCTGCGAGCCACCGTGTGGTCCTCTGCAAGAACAAGTGCTGTTAATCATTGAGTCATCTCTCCCGCCCCCTTAAAAATCTGAGAAATTGCTGGGCGGTGGTGACGCACGCCTTTAATCCCAGCACTCGGAAGGCAGAGCCAGGTGGATCTCTGTGAGTTCGAGGCCAGCCTGGGCTACAGAGTGAGTTCCAGGACAGTCTCCAAAGCTACACAGAGAAACCCTGTCTTGAGAAATTACATGTGCGCAAGTGCACGTATAGAGTGCCACATCATGAGTGTGGAGGTCAGATGACAACTTTTGGGAGTTGGTTTTCTTCTACTGTATGAGTCGCAGTGATCAGACTCAGTTTGTCAAGCTTGACAGCAAGCGCCTTTGCCCGGCAACACCAGCAGTTTTCCAACATTATTCAGAGTACTAAATTCTAAACCTGAAGCTCTGCATTCACAAGAAGCCATGAGAACTATTCTCTCTCTCTCTCTCTCTCTCTCTCTCTCTCTCTCTCTGATGAGCTTAGCTCAAAATCTCCTCTCTAAACACCAGTTTCTTTCATTTGTGTGTATGTGCATGTGTCTGTGAGTGTGTGTGTGTGTGTGTGTGTGTGTGTGTGTGTGTGTGTGTGGTGCTCAATGATTAAGAACACTTGGTGCTCTTCCTGAGGATCTGAGTTCAGTTTCTAGCGCCCATGTCAGGTAGCTCAAAACTGCCTATAGCTCTTGCTCCAGGGAATCCTACGCCCTCTTGTGCCCTCCATGTGTCACTGCACTCAGGTGCACATACCACACACAGACACATAAATAAAAATAAATCTTAAAACAAAAAGCACCAGGGGAGCTTCAGAGGATAGAAGAGATTGAGAAGGACTGGAAGTTGGGAATGGGGCAACTGTGTATTAAAGACACAGCACACAAAAAGTGGGAGTCAGCTTGCTCAAGCCTACTCCTTAAAAATAAAGGCAGGACACCGCTCGGGTGGAGTGCCCAGCCACTGATGGATGAAATCACTGAGGGTAAGGGGTATGTATTTCCTGCTGTAAGTGGGCTATTGATACTCTGTTTCCATGAGGATGGGACTATACATAGCCCTACTTTAAGATGAACATGAAAATGAGCCTGTGAGAGGCAGAAACACACATGAGACAAAACACAGATCAAGGCTAGATTGTAGGATGCTAAGGGACTTTGAGCACCGCCGTGTGGGATCGGTGGTGGTGCTGAGAAAGTGCTAGAGGGTGCAAAGTCTGCTTCAGAGTCAGGAAGTGATTCTCTGGGCATAAAGCAGTGAGGACCATACGTATGTCCTACTCAGCTAAGCCGTGATTGTTGACCGAATACGTCTTTGTTCATGTATACCATCTTAGGTGGATGAAGACGAACCCCTGTTCCTCAGCTTGATCAATGACCTGTTTCCAGGGTTACAGCTGGACAGCAGTACTTACGTAGAACTACAAGCGGCAGTGACCAACCAGGTCAACCTGGAAGGCCTGATTAACCACCCGCCCTGGAACCTCAAATTAGTGCAGGTAAGGGCCTCGGAACCCCGGAGCGAGCCACACAGCGGTGGTCACGATGGCAGATCTTACCACATCATGCTTACTCCATGTTAAGTGTCGCAACTGAATTAAAATGCTGGGTAGCCATCATTGCCAGAGGAATCCTCAGGGGGTGGTGTTTGTTTTAGTAAGAAAGAATTTGTCCTGTCTTGGTGAAATCTGGCCATCATTTAGTCTAGCTGCTACTTAACCCTCATGAGAAGGTCGATGGTAACCAGAATTCGAGAACAGTTGGGGTAGGAGGTGACAATCCAGATGGCTTCTTGCAGTCACGCGGGCAGTATTACCTGCAGCTGACAACTCAGGGTTGCTCGTGTGTGTGTGTGTGTGTGTGTGTGTGTGTGTGTGTGTGTGTGTGTGTGTGTGTAGTTGTCTAGCCCAGACTGGCTTAGAACTTCCCATGTAGTTGAGGATGGCCCTGAACCCTAGACCTGTCGTTGGAGTTTTCTCCAGTTCCGCTAGGGCCTGCAGCTGCTCAGACCCAAGTAAACACACAGATGCTTATATTAATTAAAACTGTTTGGCCTAATGGCTCAGGCTTCTTGCTAGCTAGATCTTACACTTAAATTAACCCATAATATATATATATATATATATATATATATATATATATATATATATATGTTTTTTTGGTTTTTCGAGACAGGGTTTCTCTGTGTAGCTTTGCGCCTTTCCTGGAACTCACTTGGTAGCCCAGGCTGGCCTTGAACTCACAGAGATCCGCCTGGCTCTGCCTCCCAAGTGCTGGGATTAAAGGCGTGCGCCACCACTGTCCGGCTCATAGTTCTTATTTATGTTTAGCCATGTTGCTTGTTATCTTTTCCCAGTTCTGCTTTCACATCTTGCTTCTCATGGCAGCAGCTGGCAGCGTCTCCTGACTCAGCCTTCTTCTTCTTCCCAGAATCCTCCTCTCTGCTTATCCCGCCTATACAATACTTCCTGACTGGCTACTGGCCCATCGGCATTTTATTTATCAGTCAGTCAGAGCAACACATTCACAGCATACAGAAAGACATCCCCAGCATGGACCCTCCTGCCTCTGTCTCTGGAGTCCTGGGGTCACAGGTGTGCACCACTACTCCCACTGTAGACTGAATATTCAAAAGCCAAGGGCTTCATGAGTGCTAGGCACGCCCTCCATGACTGAGCTGTGTCCACAGCCCACTCTGTGCTGTGTCCTTAGGAGGTCTCTGTGAATCCCCTCTCCCATTCCCATGTACTCAGTTTCTGTATGCTTCCACTTCTAGTAGCAAATGGAAGACTGAAGCCACTTTGTGTGTGGGCACATGAGCAGGCATTGCCTGAGCACTTACTACCCCAAATGTCATCTTCTTAAGGAAGAATGGATGGGTGAGGGGAAAGGAAGGCCAAGTTCCTCTCTGATTCGAAGACGGAGAGTCCTTGTCGGGATCATGCTTGTCTGCCCGCTGCTGGTGTCCTCCATTGCCATATTCCCATCCCTGGGCTGTTATCTCCATACCCTTCTCTATATCTCCTGAGGGTACTCCCGGAATAATTACCTCACACAGGAAAAATTCAAGCTGTGCTTCTGGAGACCCAGAAGGCTTTGCGTTTCTGCTTTCCACCACCTGGGGGCGACATCACCACACCGCAGGCACACTCAGATCCCAAGGAGCATAATAAGAGCTGGTCCTGTATTAATTATTTCCAAAATGTAATTCAAGTCCCATGTTGTCAATACTTTATTATCACTTACGTTGTTTTTAATGTGGTGCCAGTTTGCTTCCCGCATCCAGTAAAACAAAGAACCCTTGAATGCCATTTAAAGCCTTTGAAATTTCGGCTCACTCACACGAAGGCCAGTCAGAGACTAATAACCTACATTTTCCAATGTGTCATTTGATCATGTAGTTATATGAGACCTCGCTGGTACGGCATGGCCTGATGACTCTTGGGCCCAGTGGTTCCGGGAAGACGGCGGTCATTACAATTCTGATGAAGTCGTTAACAGAGTGCGGGAGGCCTCACAGAGAGATGCGGATGAATCCAAAGGCCATTACCGCACCCCAGATGTTTGGCCGACTAGATACAGCCACCAACGACTGGACAGACGGAATCTTTTCCACTCTGTGGAGGAAGACATTGAAGGCCAAAAAGGGTACGCGAGGGCCTCCCTCTGGGTTTTCTAGGCAAGCTCATTAACAATGACCCAGTATTTGCTTAGTTTTCTGTTTTTGATTTGCCAGTGAGAAATCGATTGATCTTCCTTTACCCCCCTGTCCTTGTTTGCAGGTGAAAACATCTTCCTTATTTTAGATGGCCCCGTGGATGCCATTTGGATCGAGAATTTAAACTCTGTGTTGGATGACAACAAGACACTCACCCTGGCTAACGGGGACCGTATTCCCATGGCCCCCAACTGTAAGCTGCTGTTTGAGGTGCACAACATTGAGAATGCCTCTCCTGCGACCGTGTCGAGGATGGGCATGGTGTATATCAGCAGCTCGGCGCTCAGCTGGAGGCCAATATTGCAGGTGGGGGCCGGAAACAGGCGGGGGGTCTGCATGTCTCCAGCATTCCCCGTTTTGCTTGTGTGTATCCGTGCGTGTGTGTGTGTGTGTGTGTGTGTGTGTGTGTGTGTGTGTGTGTGTGTAGGAACTCGTGTGTGGGTCCATGTGGAGGCCAGAAGACAACCTTAGGGGTGTTGTCCCTCAAGCCATCCTGCCGTTCACACTTGTTTTATTTTTGAGACAGTGTCTCTCTCACTGGCCTGGAATTTGTCATGTAGGCTAGTCTGCTTAGCCAGTGAGTGTCCAGGATCTGCCTGTTCCCACCTCCCCAACGCTAGGATCATGAACATGTGTCATCATGCCTAGCTTTTCTTTTTCTTTTCTTTTTTTTTATTTAAATGTGAGTTCTAAGAATTGATCTCCAGTCCTTGAGCTTTCAAGGCAAGCCCTTGATATCAGTTGAGCTGCCTTCCCAGCGCTGCACCTCCTTAGTAAGCACAGACACCGTTCTTTGACCCCAGGCGTGGTTGAAGAAGCGCACGCAGCAGGAAGCCACTATGTTCTTGGGTCTCTACGACAAGGCCTTTGAAGACACGTACACATTCATGAAACTCAACCTCAACCCCAAAATGCAGCTCCTGGAGTGTAACTACATTGTGCAAGTAAGACTCTGCCTGTTCCGTGCCTCCACTGCTTCCAGCTCGGGCGCCACTCGCAGGCATCTAGAAGAGCAAGTCCGGGGTGGGGTGGGGTGGGGTGGGGGCGGGGAGGGGGCTTGAGGATCTTTTTGTGAGTGGGTAGGAGGGCTCTGAGAAGTTGAATTCCCAGAGGAGGAAGGATGAATTTTAAATCTAGTAGTCTAACTCTGGAACCAGAAGCAACCTTTGGACACATTTAGAGGGGAGCTTCTGCCTTTTCAGATTGGGAAAGTGAGGTTCAGTGGCAGGAGCGGGGGTGTGGGGGTGTGAGGGTGTGGGGGTGTGGGGGTGTGGTGGGGGAGTGAGGTAAAACCCACACCTGCAGGTTCCCGGCTCACATCATTTCTGTTGGTTGCACAGCCTGTCTGAAGCCTTAATTGTCCTTCTAGCGCTGGGGACTATCAAGAGGGCATCAGGCAGTGTCTCGAGATATTTCTGTTTTCTTTTCCCTCCCCCTCCTGCTTTTGATTTTCTGTTTTCAAGTATTTTAACCCGAACATTTTAAAATTGAAAAAATAAAAATAAAAAAGATCTTATTTGAAATCTCTTGCAGTCTCTCAATCTCCTGGAAGGTTTAATTCCCTCCAAAGAAGAAGGTGGCATCTCATCCATGGAGCATCTCCATAAGCTGTTTGTGTTTGGCCTCATGTGGAGTTTGGGGGCCCTTTTAGAACTGGAGAGCAGAGAAAAACTCGAAGTCTTTTTACGCAGTCACGGAAGCAAGTTAGACCTGCCAGATATACCCAAGGGCACCAATCAGACCATGTATGAATTCTACGTTTCTGATAATGGTAAATTATGGGTCAAACAAGATGACTCTAAAATATAAATTTCTAAGAGTTGAGAACTAAGCCAACTAGGAATATAACAATGGATACCATTGTGAAGATATGTCAGAGATGGGATTTTCTATATTGGCTGTCTGTGCTGGAGGCTGGGACCCTCCTGACTTCTTCACTTGGAGTGGTCTAAGTAAAATCTGCTTTGAGAAGCAATTCCTGGCACATCACCTGCTTCCCAGTGCTTAGGGAGCAACGCAGAAACACTCACCGTTGATGAGCCCCACAGACTGTCTGTTGCCAGTGTCAGAATGAATAGAGAGAAGGGAGTAGGCGGGGCCATGCTTCTGTGTAGCCCAGGCCCAGCTCCCCTTTCCTTTAAACAAATACCCTTCAACCTGACGCTTTTGTCCAGAACCAGGCTTCGATTCTTCTAAGCCCCTTAGAGAACAAAAACACGATAAACCCTCCCCCCTTGCTTCCTGTATTTACCTCTGCTTTCTCCCCAAACCTCCAGAGCAGCAAAGGTATTTTTGTGTTGAATGCATAAACTCAAAAGGATAAATAGAACAGGAGGGAAGCCAGCATTGTGATAGCAAGGAAGCTGAAGATACGAAGCGTTTGATTTAGCATGCGGGACGCAGCTAACTCCTGGTTGAGAAGCAATTTGCTGTCCATCTCCAGAACCTCCAGAGGGCCCGGGAAGGGGAAACAGCGGGGAGGTGGAACTAGTAATCAGAGGGCTGCTTCTCAGTCTCTTTAAGAAAAAGGATTTCCTAGGTCTCTTTCCAAAGCGGCCGCGGGGCAGCTGCACCCACCCGACACTCAGAGGGCTGAAGGAAGAGCTTCTGATTTACCCAGGCACCTTGGAGGGTGAGAGAGCCTCACCACCGGGAAGGGGCCGCACATCTGTGTTTGGAAGGGCCGCGCATCTGTGTTTGGAAGGGCCGCGCATCTGTGTTTGGAAGGGCCGCGCATCTGTGTTTGGAAGGGCCACACATCTGTGTTTGGAAGGGCACGCATCTGTGTTTGGAAGGGCCGCGCATCTGTGTTTGGAAGGGCCACACATCTGTGTTTGGAAGGGCCGCGCATCTGTGTTTGGAAGGGCCACACATCTGTGTTTGGAAGGGCCGCGTATCTGTGTTTGGAAGGGCCACACATCTGTGTTTGGAAGGGCCACACATCTGTGTTTGGAAGGGCCACGCATCTGTGTTTGGAAGGGCACGCATCTGTGTTTGGAAGGGCCGCGCATCTGTGTTTGGAAGGGCCACACATCTGTGTTTGGAAGGGCCGCGCATCTGTGTTTGGAAGGGCCACACATCTGTGTTTGGAAGGGCCGCGTATCTGTGTTTGGAAGGGCCACACATCTGTGTTTGGAAGGGCCACACATCTGTGTTTGGAAGGGCCACGCATCTGTGTTTGGAAGGGCCGCGCATCTGTGTTTGGAAGGGCCACACATCTGTGTTTGGAAGGGCCGCGCATCTGTGTTTGGAAGGGCCACACATCTGTGTTTGGAAGGGCACGCATCTGTGTTTGGAAGGGCCACACATCTGTGTTTGGAAGGGCACACATCTGTGTTTGGAAGGGCCACACATCTGTGTTTGGAAGGGCACGCATCTGTGTTTGGAAGGGCCGCGCATCTGTGTTTGGAAGGGCCACACATCTGTGTTTGGAAGGGCACACATCTGTGTTTGGAAGGGCCGCGCATCTGTGTTTGGAAGGGCCACACATCTGTGTTTGGAGGGGCTGCACATCTGTGTTTGGAAGGGCACACATCTGTGTTTGGAAGGGCCGCGCATCTGTGTTTGGAAGGGCCGCGCATCTGTGTTTGGAAGGGCCGCGTATCTGTGTTTGGAAGGGCCTTCTTGGAAGGACTGAGACAAGTACAAGTGTAGAGGTCAGAAGACATCTCGTGAGAGTTGGTCCTCTCCTCCCATCTGTGGTTCTGGGGACTGAGCTCCGACTGTCAGCCTGGTGCTGAGCCATCTCATGGGCCCTCTCTAGTCTTCACATTCTAAATGGTTAGTGTTGATGAAATTTGTATGCCCCAGCATCTGTGCCCATGAAGTAACTAATGCATTACATACTTTGTGCTCATAAAGGGCTCAGTTCGTTATTAGCTCATCCGTGTGTGTGTGTGTGTGTGTGTGTGTGTGTGTGTTTGTCTCTGTATATGTGTGTATACATATTTTTATGTGTGTGTATGTATTCATGTGCCTCTCTCTGTGTGTGAATGTGGGTGTGTATAGTGTGTGTATGCATCTGTATATGTGTGTGTGTGTGTGTGTGTGTGTGTGTGTGTGTGTGTGTGTGTCTATTCTCGTCATCACCGGACATCAGTACTTTTGGAGAGCTGTTTTCTTAGGTCTAGAAGTCTCTGCTTCCAGGCCAGATGGGGTTACAGTCTGGGTTTGGCCTCTAACATCAGCAAGTTGGACTCAGTGTGTGGAACAGTCATTTAGATAACAAGCAAAGGCAGAAAGAGAGCCAAGTCATGAGAGAAGGAGGCTTCTAGCAGGTGTGAGGGAACTGCCAGGCTCATCGGAACAGGAAGAGATTGATCGGGAGGAGGCCGCTAGGTTAGGGGGTTCAAGATGGAGTCCCACAGCAGAGGCTAATGCACAGAGAGGAAGAGCCAGAAAAGAGTCGAAACGGAAAGACAGACCCACAGGCAGTGGTGACATCGCACTAGCCGAGGCACTGAGGAGGTGCTAGGCGGTAGACAGGCAGGCACAGGTTCCTTGCTTTTGTACCTACCTGACAGTCCACTCTCAAACCAGCCGTGTGTATCTCCTTTTCAAGAGCAAAGAAACATTCACCGCCATACTGTAGACTGTAAAACATTCAGAACAGGGAGACTTTGTAGCATGCTATGTCTATATCTCAAAAGAATAAAGGTTTCAATTAACCCCAAAGTGAACAAAAGAGTGAACAATGATGAAAATAAATCAATGAGATAGAAACTAGAAAAAAAAAAAAGACGGAACCAAAAGATGGTTCTTTGTAAAGATCAATAAAAGTGATAAAGCTGTTATTAGTGGTACCAGAGGTTAAAAACATAAAAAGATATAAATTACCACTGATGGGCTGGGAGATAACCTCAGCCAGTGACGTGTTTACTGTGCTTGTGTGGTGTGTGTGTGCATATAATCTATAGCTTTACCTAACCATCAAAGGCCACGTTTTGATTAAGATGAAATTCCACCCGCCATGTAGGTGATTGGGAACACTGGAACAAGAGACTTCAGCCGTACTACTATCCAACGGACAGCATTCCGGAGTATTCGTCCATCTTGGTTCCAAACGTTGACAACATTAGGACCAGTTTTTTGATAGACACTATTGCAAAACAACATAAAGTAAGCGTGGTGAACTCTTAGGTGGTCCCAAACCATGTAAGAAACACATTGCCTCTCACGTACCACAGAGAGAAAACATAAATCCCAACACATGGGCCCAGACAGGGTGTCGCTGGAGGAGGGCCCTTCTGACAGTGGTTCCAGGCTCCAGAGTGGTCTTCCTTTCTGTCTCCCCCGAGCTGATGAGGAACGAGGGTGTTGCCTTTCAGACTCGCTTCTGTACCCCAGTGGGTATGCGAATAGGCAACCGTCTTCTCTTCCAGCACCTCAATATCGCTGTGTGTGCTTTTCACTCGAATTTTTAGTTTCCCTGGGAGTGAGCCGAGTGTAGGTGTGATTGTAGAAAATAATTTAAAAAAATGCATAGCATCGGCTCATGGAATGGCAAGTCATAGGAGGTAGAGCCATAAGGTACTACCATATGGCTGAGGTACTAAACACAGTGTGGCACCTTTCAGCACAGTTCTTCCACAATTGCAGGCTGTTCTGCTCACGGGAGAGCAGGGGACTGCGAAAACTGTAATGGTGAAGGGCTACCTGAAGAAATATGACCCTGAAGTTCAGCTATCCAAGAGTCTGAACTTCTCCTCTGCCACAGAGCCAATGATGTTTCAGGTAGAACCCCTCATTTGCTGTGTAATAAGCATGCTAAAACTTTAAAGTGGTGGTTTCAGTACAGTGAGGGTGCTCTCTGTGTTTTCCCAGACACGTCTTTAGCAGTTGGCGTTGGCTAAATTTGCCCCCCCCCTTTTTTTTAAGACTTATTTATTTTTATTTGTAGGTGTGGGTGTGTATGTGTGTGTGCGCGAGTTTATATACACTGTATGCATGCAGGAGCCTGAAGAGGCAAGAAGCGGGTGCCAGATCTCCTAGAACTGGCATGTGTGAGCTGCCATGTGGGCGCTGTGAACCAAATCTGGTCCCCTGCCAGAGCAGTGAGCACTCTTTAGGTACTCTTTAAGGACACCTCTCCAGACCTAAGTTTGTTCCCGTGTGACTGAATTAGAAGCCAAGCAGTGTATTTTGGCTTAATGTTGAATCAGAGGCTGAACTTGGGAGTGTGCCAGTTTTAGTATATTGATGGTTCACATTCCCGTCTCTTGTTTTGAAACACTCAAGTGATGCGTATCTAATAATTACGCTTGAACTGAACCGGTTCTGGTAGTGAATTATATTCTGCTTTGAAAACATGGTTAGTTTTAAGGATTGAAATCCAGTGCATGTGACAGATCGTCTCCTTTTCTCTAGAGAACAATCGAAAGCTACGTGGATAAGAGAATGGGAAGCACCTATGGGCCCCCAGGAGGGAGGAAGATGACTGTGTTTATTGATGACATTAATATGCCTGTGATCAATGAATGGGGAGATCAGGTATGCCTAAGGAACTTTATGTAGCTGGTACGCAGCTCCCTTGGAGCTGGAGTTGCGGGAGATGGTGCGTCATGCAAGGTGGGTACCGGGAATTGAAATGGGGTCCCAGGGAAAGAGGCACAGTCAGCTGCTAAGCCTCCTTCCAGCCCAGTGTTTTCCATTAAATCAACCACCTGCACATTAAGCCTAATAATAGTTCTCAGCCCTTTTGACGTCTCCTTTTTGAACCCATCTGTGGTTTGGTGGGACTCCTCATGTCTACTTGGCATCTTGACTTCATGCCCTTCCTGTCCTCTCTGCTTCGGCCTTGCCCTAGGTCTCACCCTTGCTCTCCCTCTCCAATGACCACCTACTTAGCTACTAACAATTCCAGTCAAGCTGACAAAGCACCACATCTCCTCCACCCATCCAACTGTAGACCATGGAGACGTCTCAGTTGCCATCATCGGTCAACCCAAGTCATTCCCTGTTAGAGGACCTTCCTGTTATGGCCAGCATCCGGCGTGTTCCCAATTCACTCCCAGTGACATGCACTGCCTCATGAGCTCCATCTAGCTTGAGTCCACCAGGCCTGGCCCTTTGTCCCTGCTCCCACTCTTTATGCCCCCTTGCTGTAGGATCCACCAGAAGCTCTGTGCCCACCCTGACAGCAGTCCTCGTGTAGTTCTGCAAATCTTCTGTTCTGCTTCTGGGCTGAGGGACTTCAGCTGTTCTCAGAGGTGGAGGCATGTTTAGCTCTGGCCTGCCTCTATTGTCTGTAGAGTTCTAAACTCAGTTGTTCATCTAGGGGTGTCTAGTCAGACTTAGAAAATCCCAAACTTGTTTGGCAATGAGTCTTGTGTACCTCAGGAGTCAGCTGCCCTATATTCAACCCGTTAGGAACCATGCTGTTCTCCATATTGAGACACTCCTCCCGGGAGCCTCGTATTTCATTTCCCTGCTTTATTTTCTCGGAAACATTTATAGTACACTATTTTATTTGCACATAAGCATACACTTGTGCATTTTGTCTCCCACAAGAATGCATGCTTCATGAAGATGGATTTTTGTGTGTGTATAAAGAGAGCCTGGCACACAGTAGTTGAATACTGGTTGGATGAAAGACTGTTCTTTTGGGAGTGCTTATGTGCAGTCCCTTTGGAGATACCCCAAAGGAATTTGAATACACAGAGTTGGAGGATAGAAGGGAAGCTAAAGCAAGAGTAACAGCTTTGAGATTCTTCAGGATGTGGCGTTCTGATGGTGTGGCTGGAATTGTGAGAAGGAAGGGGGAGCCCTGGAAAGCAGTTAAATGTGAGAGTGGGGGTGGGTGGGTGGGTAAAGCATGGCTAGGGAGTGATCCAGAGTCATCAGAGGAGTCTGGAAAGAATCATGCCTCGGGAACCAAGGCAAGAGGAGAAGGAAGACACATTAACAGAGTCAGAGCTGCCTCTGAACCAAAATGTTGAACAGTTCATAGTGTCAGAGGCTCAGGGTTGAGACCACTTTCCATTCTGATATGAAGTGTCTAAGTGAGTGCCGGAGGTGTCTGTAGTCCAACTTGTAACTCTGGGTGCTGTTGCCAAGTGAACCAAGTATTTCCCAACCTTCTACCCACCTAAACTTACTGGGAAATTTGTTTTATCAGTCTAGTGAAGGGCACCCTGGACTCACACCAGCTGTTGGTATCATTTCATTCAGGTTGCCCGGAAGGGGATGGCCAGAGTCATAAACACACTTCCACGGAAGGAGTTGAATGTTTTCTGATAATCTCATCTGTCCTATGTTTTTTAGGAGTTGTTGAGAATTAGCGATATGTTTAAAGATGTTGCTGTATGAAATTTCAGATAACTAACGAGATTGTGCGGCAGATGATGGAAATGGAGGGGATGTATAGCTTGGACAAGCCTGGAGACTTCACCACCATCGTCGATGTACAGCTCATAGCGGCCATGATTCATCCAGGAGGGGGGCGGAATGATATCCCACAGCGCCTAAAAAGACAATTCACTGTGTTTAATTGCACGCTGCCTTCAAATACCTCTATAGACAAGATTTTTGGTACGGGTACTATAGATGCTGAATTTTTTTTATTGCATCACATAATGGATATAAACCATGCAAAAACTTACTTAAGAGCTAAAATGTCTGTCTGGAATGGGGACGAAGTATCTGAAATGAATATATAAATACCAACATTAAGATGACTGGTGTTGATAGCCTGTTCTAGGACTCAAAGATACTTAGAAAGAACCTTGTAGATGGTGGCATAAGAAGTGAGGGAGGGGTGAGGAGGTGGCTTAGTTGGTAAAATCTTGGCCATGCGAGTCAGAGGACCTGAGTTTAGTCCCTCAGAACCCCATTAAAAAAAACCACATGTGACGACACACACTTGTAGTCCCTGTGTCAGAGAGGTAGAGGCAGGAGTATTCTAGGGTTTGCTGGACAGCCAACCTACCTGTTTTGGCAAGCACCAAGCCAGTGAGAGAGTCTGTCTTAGAAAAGGTATATGGGTTCTCAGGAACAACAGCTGAGGTTGTCCTCTGGCCTGGGGACACACTCTCTCTCTCTCTCTCTCTCTCTCTCTCTCTCTCTCTCTCTCTCTCTCTCTCTCACACACACACACACACACACACACACACACACACACACACACACACACATATACACACAAGTGCGCACGTGGTAAAGGAAGCTCTGTGTTTTGTCCTCACATGGGTGATCAGGGAGATCTGGGTTGAGGAGTGGCAAATCTTCACACAAGCCCACAAAGTTAACAGTAATAACTAGTACTTGGAAATGTTAATGAAACTGATTGTTGGTACCAAACTTGGCATCCATAACATGTACTCTGGAAAATTTTGAAATAGATTGTCATGATTGCTTGATGTGGCAGGCACTGGGAATCAGAAGCGCAAGGGGAGGAGTTTCAACAGAAGCAGAAACAGCCAGTCATTTTTATGGGAAAACCATTAAAATTGGGCCCCATCTCATGCCAAAGCACAAAATAAAACACATGTAGACAAAGGACCCAGCTATGGAAGGCTGTTGGGAGGATTAAGTATGAGTCGGTACATAACCCACTGCCACTTAGGACAGCTGGGACTTCTGACTTAATCTTGTAATGACTTATTTATTAGAATAAACATGTGCCCTGTGTCCCTTTTCAAAAACTGTGTGCCTTCCCTCTTATTTTGTCCCCAGGAATTATTGGCTGTGGATACTTCAATCCGTGTAGAAAGTTCAAACCTGAAATATGTGATATGGTTGGTAATTTAGTCTCAGTGGGCCGAGTGCTGTGGCAGTGGACCAAGGTAACTGCATTGCTCTAACAGAGGACCCAGGTTCTGTTCCCAGCACCCACATGGTGGCTCACAACTGTCTGCTGACTCCAGTTACGGAAAATCTGATGCCCTCTTCTGGCCTCTAGAGGCGCTGTACACACACAGTACACAGATATACATGGAGACAAAACACTTGTACACATAAAATTAAAAAAAAAACAACTAAGTCTTAAAAAATACCCCAACAAACGCCATAGGGTATATTTTCAATACAGAAAGAGGCTAATCTGTGAACAGGTACTAACACTAGGATTTAGTGAGTTAGTTGTGTGGGATAGTTTGTTTGGGACCATCTGATTTAATCAGAGCAATCCGCAGAAGATGCTTGGGGGTGCAGAGACAGCTTAGTCAGTAAATTGCATGTTGTACAAGCATGGGGACCCAAATTGGGAACCTGAGCATCCATATAAAAAGACAAATGTGGTAACACATGCCTGTAAGCCTAGTTCTGGGAGGCAGAGACAGTGGGACCGTAGGGGCTCGCTGGCCATCTAGTCCTGCGAAATCTTCAACCTCCAAGCCCAGTGGGAGACACTGTCAAAATATAAGGTGGAGAATGATAGAGGAAAGATGCCTGATATCAGCCTCTGGCTTCTACACACATGCACATGCATGTGTACATGCACCTGCCCACACAGCAACAACTACACGTCCATAAACCACACGCAAGCAACTAAATGTGAATAGTCATTCTTCTTACCTGCAAGATCACCAGTTCATGTTCAGTTTTTGTTGTGATCGCTTTTCATGTCTACATAGCTATGTCTTTACCTGAGTGCCTGTGGATTTGTCCGTTCACTCATCCATACACACTAGTAAGGTCAGCCATTGTTAGGCACGGTCTTCCCCACGGCTGGTTTGTGTGGTTCGTGGGAATTCATGGGGAAGGGGCTTGTTTGAGGCTGACCAGTGGCAGAACACCAGGCGTTGGAGGCTGTCTCTTATGCATTATTCTAGAATCCATCCTGTTTTAAGGACTCCTGGCTTTAAAATTTTTATGTTGCTTATTTATGACTTTTTTTTTTTTTGCTGTCAATGCTGTGACAAAAATATGAACTTGGTTTTATGTATTTACTCACCAGGTCCATTCTTAAACAGGAAATGTGATGGGAGCTGGGGAGATGGTTAAGAGCACTGGCTGCCCTTGCAGAGGACCTGGATTTAGTTCGAAGCACCCACATGTTGGCTCACAACCATCTGTAACTCCAGTCCTGGGGAATCCGATGCCCTCTTCTGGCCTCACTGGGCACTGCATGCCTGTGGTACACAGACCTACATGCAAGCAAACACATAAAAAAATAGAAGTGAAGAAAAATATTAAAATAGGGTGTATGAGATAGAATAGCCAAGAAGACTATTGCTAGTCTTGAAAAATCTACTATTGCTACTCTTAATTTTTTTTAATCTGAGAATTAAATTGCGAGTATTAACCTTGTTTCTCATCTCCAGGTAAAGATGCTGCCGACACCTTCCAAATTCCATTACATCTTCAACCTTCGCGATCTTTCCAGAATTTGGCAAGGGATGTTAACCATAAAAGCTGAAGAGTGTGACTCGATCCCCATTCTCATGTCACTCTTCAAGCACGAGTGTAACAGAGTGATTGCAGACAGGTGTGCACTGCGGCCCTGACGTTTACACACGTGACGTGAGAAGCTAGGCCTAATTAATCTAAACTTCTAGATTGATGCTTGCATTACCTACTCAGAGCCATGGATAAGGATTATTGTCTCAAATTGTGTGTGTGTGTGTGTGTGTGTGTGTGTGTGTGTGTGTGTGTGTGTGTTTGCATGTGTACACATGCTCATGGAGGCCTGGTGTCTACTTTTAACTCCTCTCCACTTTGTTTTTGAGGCAAGCTCTCTCACTGAATCCATACCTCACTAAGTCAGCTAGACGACCTGCCAGAGAGCTCCATGGCTCCTCCCGCCTCTGCCTTCCTAGAGCCAGGGCGACAAGGGGTATGCTACTGCCCCTGGCTTTTACCAAGGTGTTGGCTATCCAAACTCAGGTCTCCATGTTTGTGCCGCAGCCCTTTGCCCACTGAGCCATCTCCTTGGCCTGTGTGTCAGTCTCCAACGAGGCTTGAACATTATCAGTGGCGCTTCTCACTTGCCTGTCACTTGAGGAAAGTCCTCTGCCGGTTCGCCCCCTACTGCTGCAGCAGCTCCTCCTCAGGGGCCGTGATACACCACCAGAGGGCTGATACAGTCCAGTGGTGAATTTCAGCTATGTCTTTTCTAAAAACAGCGATCATGGTGTGGATGAAATCTCATATCCCCCCATTAACGTTCTGTCGTCTCTCTGAGCTACAGTTTCCTCATCTGAGAGATGTAGGCGATGCCACCAGGCTCATGAACTGGGGGCATCATCCTGACACACAGGTAGAGCCCTACAGATGTTAGCAGCTCTTCTGTCTTCCCTCTATGGCACTGTGGGTCCGACACGGTGAGGGTCACGTGCCTGCTCCTCACTTGCCCCGGAAATCGTAGCGGCCCGTTGGCTTCACCTAAGCAATGGGGCTATGCCCTTCTCTGAACATAGGGCGTAGTGTTTCCTGTCGTGAGGAGAGGGAGGTGCAGGCTTGGGTAGAGAGGTTGCTTCTCTCGTCTGTCTGTCTTCTTTTCAGTGCCCTGTCCTTTCAGGTTTATAACGCCTGAAGATGAACAGTGGTTCAATGTCCAACTCATTCGGGCCGTTGAGGAGAACATCAGCCCTGAGGTCGCGTCGATGATTGCCGCCGAACCATACTTTGTGGATTTTCTCCGGGACATGCCTGAGCCCACTGGTGACGAGCCTGAAGACACGATGTTTGAAGTGCCTAAAATCTATGAATTGGTACTTATTTTCATCTCTCAGAGGTTTTAAAAAAAATTTTTTTTTTTTTTTCTCAGCAAGGTTGGGGGAGGAGCTCATGGAGTTCTGTGTCAGCTAAGGAGCCATTGACTGTTGATGGCTGTTGGAAGAGGGAGGGTCACTTTTCTTCAAGGCCCTGAGAGGCTACCTATGTTCTAGGAGACGGTCCAACACCCATGCACACACAGGCGGCACTAAATATACTCGTGGGTATTAAATTGATATATATATATATAAAATATGGATTGATGGATAGACAGACAGATAAAGAACAAACACCATGTAAGCTATATGGAATTCAAGTTTCAAAGTTCCTAGATAAAGTTTTATTGAAACATAGTCATGTACACTTGTATGTGCTTTGTCTGTGACTGTTTTGCAAGAGCAGAGTGGAGTAATCGCAATAGAAATGGTAAGGATCACGAGACTAAAATATCTATTTTAGCCCTTAGAGAAGTTTGTCCAGCCTAGGTCAGCCGTCCCAAGATGGAAAAGGTCACTTTGAAAATGTTTGGTCCAACATTCTCAGTCCCTTGATAAAATATTGAGGAACTGGCGTGATAAAACTTTAGTGATTTAGACAGAGACATGCCATTTTCCTGCATTAATAGATAGCTCTGGGGCTGGAGAGATGATGGCTCAGCAGTTGAAAACACGTCCTGCTCTTGCAGAGGAGCTGGGTTCAGTCCCCAGCACCCACATGACAGTTTACTGCTCCCTGTAGCTCCAGTTCCAGAGGAGGTGATACCTCTGGCCTCCAAGAGCCTCTGCATACATATGGTTTACAAAACTCCTTCAGGAACACACATACACATAAATTTAAAAAAAGTAAAAAGAGGTAGATTTAATAAAACGAAAACAAGATTGCAAGTGAATTTGGGGGAGGGGAGAAGATCACATATCAACATAATTATAAAGTGTGTGTGGAGCAAAAGACCGATGTGAGCCGGGCGGTGGTGGCGCACGCCTTTAATCCCAGCACTCGGGAGGCAGAGCCAGGCGGATCTCTGTGAGTTCGAGGCCAGCCTGGTCTACAGAATGAGATCCAGGAAAGGCGCAAAGCTACACAGAGAAACCCTGTCTCGAAAAACCAAAAAAAAAAAAAAAAAAAAAAAAAAAAAAAAGACCGATGTGTAAAACACAGTAGGTAAGGCTTTGCTTCACGGCAACAACGTTGTGGACTTGGTCACATAAACAGTGTAAAATTTCTGTGTGTTTTCAAAAAGCTAAACTACTAAATCGCAGACTAAAAACAGAGAAAAAATACTTGCTACATCAAAAAATTTGGGTCTTAAATATTATTTTTTTCCCTCCTATAGGTGCCAAGCTTCGATTTTCTGTGTGAAAAACTGCAGTCTTACCAGAGGCAGTTCAATGAGATCATCAGAGGGACGTCTCTTGACCTGGTGTTTTTTAAAGATGCAATGACTCACCTAATTAAGGTGCTGTTGACTACTTCCTGGTATCTGTGAATGTTGTTCAAACTTAGTTTCTTAGGTAAATGTACCGTGAGAGCATCCATTCTACCAGGTAGCCCTGAGAAGAGTAGCCATGGCTGAGTCAGCTCCCTGTTTCTGAAAACAGTGGATGATTAAGAACTCCTTGAGCCCACTCATATGTGGCAGTTGGATTTTGTGCCCAGGGCTTCTGGCATTCTGATTCCCAGTGCTCCCCATTCTCGGACGAAGCTTGAACAGCTTGGGAAGAAATGCCCCTCCTTGGAATTATGCTTAATTATTGTGTGTGCAAGCGTGTGTGCCCATGCCCACAGGGAGGCCAGAGGAAGGTGTCGGGGCCCCTGCTCTGTCACGCTCCACTTTATTTCCTTGACACAGGATCTCTCACTGAACCTGGATCTCTGGCAGCCAACTGTCTCTGGTGATCCTCCTGTCTCTACCTCATAGTGCCTGGCCTGTGTGATCATTCCTAGCTTTTTACATGGGTTCTGGGATTTGAAGTCAAGTCCCCATGATTGCACAGCAAGGACTCTTTTATTTATTTTGAGACAGGGTTTCTCTGTGCAGCCCTGACTGTCTTGGAACTCGCTCTGTAGACCAGACTGGCTTCAAACCCAGACTGATGGGTAAAGACAGGTGCACAGGACTGATGGGGAAGGGAAAGACAGGTGCACAGGACTGATGGGGAAGGGAAAGACAGGTGCACAAGACTGATGGGGAAGGGAAAGACAGGTGCACAGGACTGACAGGGGAAGACAGGTGCACAGGACTGACAGGGAAAGACAGGTGCACAGGACTGATGGGGAAGGGAATGACAGGTGCACAGGACTGATGGGGAAGGGAAAGACAGGTACACAGGACTGACAGGGGAAGACAGGTGCACAGGACTGACAGGGAAAGACAGGTGCACAGGACTGATGGGGAAGGGAATGACAGGTGCACAGGACTGATGGGGAAGGGAAAGACAGGTGCACAGGACTGATGGGGAAGGGAAAGACAGGTGCACAGGACTGACAGGGGAAGACAGGTGCAGGACTGATGGGGAAAGGAGCTATTTAGAGGTAGCTTGGTGTGATCGGTTGATGGAAAGCTGCCAAACAGGTTCTTCCCTTACATAATTGGATGATGGCAAAGGAATTCTTCCCAGCAGTGATGACATCATGTAGGGATACAGCCTCAAAGTGGGTGGAATTCTTAATGTCTCAGGATTTCCACACAATGCATTCAACACATTAGTTACTAAACTCCCACCATGACAATGATATGGGGGCCTTGAGAGCCTCATCTAGGTGCAAAAACAACCATAAGTGATGAATATATTTCAAAATGTAATGTAATCCATGCATAACCAAAGTGTCATTACTGATTTGCCATCTAGATATATCATATGTTTTAAAAAAAATTAGTTACTTTTAGGAGTTGGAGAGATGGCTCAGTGGTTGAGATCACTGGCAGCTCTTCCAGAGGAGCTGGGTCCAGTTCCCAGCACCCACACAGTATCTCACAACCATCAGTAACTCCAGTTTCAGGGGCTCTATGTCGACCTCTTCTGGTCTCCTTGGGCACTGCATACATGTGGTATAGAGACAAACAGGCAGACAAAACATGTACAAATATAAAATAAAATAAATAAAATCTTCTAAAACAGATACATTTATGGATAATAATGGATTCAGTGATCCATCGACGTTCTTCCTCATTGATGACATTAAAATAAAAGACTAAAAGATGGCTTTTTTTCCCTTCAGTGTCTGCATGACCTCTGTAAGCCCCGAGCCTCCATTTGCCTGTTATCCTTACTGCAGAAACCAGTCACAGAAAGGTCACACCAGGTGGAGGGCTAGCTCCCACAGGCTTTTCCCAAAAGTGTCTCCTTTACTCTTGCTAATCCAAGAATTTTGATACTTTGTGAAAAGAGATGGTAAAGCCAGTGTACCTTGTAGCTAGGTGTCTGTATGATTCATTGTAACAGGCGACATGGACAATACACAATCAGCTTTAGCCCTTCCTTACACTTTGTGTATCCTCATCAGCCACGAAGTCTCAAGGAAATTAAATAAGGGTTGGAGAGATAGCCCAGAGGCTAAGAGCACTTGCTGTTCTTCCAGAGGACTGGGGTTTGGTTCCTATGACCCACATTGGGTAGCTCACAACTGCCTTGAACTCCAGCTCCAGCAGATCCGATATCCTCTTTGGCCTCCTTGGGTACCTGTACAACATGTGCACTGCCCCCACACAAATAAAAATAAATCTTAAAAAAATAGGTAATGACATGTGCACATAAACACACAGAAAGAAGTTATGAAACAGAAGAGAGTAAAATCAACCTGTTCTTTTTCATGACTCAAATATAGGTGGGCAGAGGACACTGAAGGGGCTGGAGACAGCTCAGTAGCTGAAAACACCCGCTGCTTTTGCAGAGGACCTGATTTTAGCTTCAAGCATCCATGTTGGTGGCTCATAACCATCTGTAACTCCAGCTCCAGAGGATCCAGCACCTTCTTCTGACCTCTGGGGGTACCCCCTCCACACACACACACACACACACACACACACACACACACAAAAAAAAAAAAAAAAAAAAGAAATTGAGTTAAATAAAACAACACAACATGTTAAAACAACAACAACAACAACAACAACAAAATCCAGGACACAGCTTTGTTAGGAAAGAGTCTAAGGTAGTCTAGAAACACGTGGTCGGACTTTGGCCCCGTGAGTGCAAGAAAATGTAGACATTTGCACCCATTTTTCTCATGAACACTCTTCTTTCAAAACTAGATCTCTCGGATCATCCGAACATCCTGTGGTAATGCATTGCTGGTGGGTGTCGGCGGCTCAGGGAAACAAAGTCTTTCGAGACTGGCCTCTTTTATTGCTGGGTACCAAATATTTCAGATCACATTAACCAGGTAAGATGGGCTAAAACTCAATGACGTGTCATCCTGTAGTTCAATGTTTGTGTTTAAAAACATAGCGCTCAGGTGTATTGATTTACCTCGATTTCTTTTTCTTGAATTTTTATTATTTATTTTGTGTGCATGTGTGTCTGTGTGTGGGCATGCCAAAGTGTTCTCTCACCATGTGGGTCTTGAGGGGTTGAATTGAAGTCATCAGGCTTGATAGCAGGTACCCTTACCACTGAGCCATCTGTCTGGCCCCCTCTTTCTAAGTAGAATTTCATAGATAAGGGGATACACACAGATTGTGGATGAAGTACACCACCATCCAAAGACCTGCCTAACAACGGCACCAGTCAACATGCCAGCATGGATGGGGGACGTTTCATAAGACCCTATCCGTAGATGAGGACCTATAGGCAATCAATGGCTGCTGGGAGAGAGAGAATCCGTTTTCACCAGGGATGGACCTCCTGATAGGTTATAGTGGTCAGCCTGAAACATGTATGTAAGAGTAACACTAAATGGCAGGTCGTGTGTGTGTGTGTGTGTGTGTGTGTGTGTGTGTGTGTGTGTGTGTGTAGGGGGGGAGAGGGAGGGAGGGAGGGAGAGAGAGAGAGAAAGAGAGAGAGAGAGAATAATGGTTGTAGCAAAAGAGATAAAACTTGAAAGAGCATGAGGAGAGGACATGGGAGGAGATGGGGAGAGAGAGGTGGACACAATGTGAATACAGTGACTCATGTATGAAATTGTCAGTAAGTAAAGAGCACAAACTGTGTTAAATAGAAATTAGTAAAAATGTGTTAATAGAAATCAGTTGAAACTTTAAAAACTTAAAAATTGGAAGGTTTAACATCTTAAAAGATATACTGCTGATTTCTCTTGAGATAATTGGAAAAGCTGCCATCACGGAGTCTACCTTCCAGTGGCTGGCTGTGCCATGGCTCTCTCTTTAAGTGGGATCGTGGCATCTACCTTCCAGTGGCTGGCTGAGCCGTGGCTCTCTCTTTAAGTGGGGTCGTGGAGTCTACCTTCCAGTGGCTGGCTGAGCCGTGGCTCTCTCTTTAAGTGGGATCGTGGAGTCTACCTTCCAGTGGCTGGCTGATCCGTGGCTCTCTCCATAAGTGGGATCACGAGTCTACCTTCCAGTGGCTGGCTGAGCCGTGGCTCTCTCCTTAAGTAGGATCGTGGAGTCTACCTTCCAGTGGCTGGCTGCGCCGTGGCTCTCTCCTTAAGTGGGCTGTGCACTCTTTCCATCTGGTAGAGACTCCAGCCCCAGCACATCTTCCCTTGTTGGCACTGAGCCAGAATCCTGGATATATCTGAATCTGTGATCCCAGTAGGTGGCCTTGTCACGTGCACTGTGATACCCTCTTCACATGACATTTCTTCACTGTCCTTGTCATCAGTTTACCCTTTAGATACAACACTTCAGGAAGGCCTGCTGTATTATTATATATTGAAACCACTGCCTGTGGCACTTATATCTACCAGGAAACGGGGGGGGGGGGGGGGGGAGGATAGGAAAAAGCCCAGGATCTTCCATATTCATAATCAGTAACCTCCTCATTACAGTATTTCAATTACTTAGGCCAAATTGCATAATGTATCTGTAGGCGTTCTCTGTATCTAGCCACTTAGTGAGCTGTGCACATGGCTGCGATATCTAATTTGCCACTAATTTTATTCCTAATTTATTGCCACTTCCCCACCCCCCAAACCAAACTCATCCAGACTTCAGATTAGTTTTGGATCTAAGATGTATATTCACTTGGACAATATCTGTTGATTAGGATGGTTGGATAGGGTTCATATTCATTTTCCTTTCCCGTTCTGATTTCTGGGTCACTTCTGTTAAATTCTCCACTTCTCTGTTCTTGAGATGTAGAGAACATGCTTGTTTTGAACGGCAACCCTTAGTTCTTTATCTCGGCTCCCCGCGTTTTCTGGCAGACACCATTACTCAGCATGTGTTGGAGTCAGTGCAGATATTTGCTCTAATTATCATGGTTTATTACTGTCTCTTGAGATAAACCATGACTATATATGTTAACATGTTACTTTTAAGTTTATGTGTATGTGTGTGCCTACTCATCTGTATGCTCAAGGCATGTGTGCGGTGCCCACAGAGGCCTGGAACTGGAGTTACAGGCACGTTTGAGCTACCCAGTGTGGGAGCTGGGAACTAAACGGGTCCTCAGCTGGAGCAGCGAGCACTCATAACGGCGGAGCCATGTCTCCAGCTTCATTAAAACCTTTGAAAAGTCATCTACTGCCTCTCTTCTAGGTCTTACAATGTGACCAATCTAATAGAAGACTTGAAGAATTTGTACAAAGTCGCTGGAGCTGAAGGCAAAGGCATCACCTTCATCTTTACGGACAATGAGATAAAAGATGAGGCGTTCCTGGAATACCTTAATAACTTGCTGTCCTCGGGGGAGGTGGGTCTCGGAGAGGGGCAGCTCACAGTGAGAGAGTATGTAGTGTACGTGTGTGTGTGTGTGCACGCGTTCGAGTGCGTGTTTGTGTGCATGTGCGTGTGTGTGTGCGCGTGTGTGTGCGCGCGCACGCATTCGAGTGCGTGTTTGTGTGCATGTGCGTGTGTGTGTGTGTGTGTGTGTGTGTGTGTGTGTGTGTGTATGCACATGTGTGAATTTGCATGTGGAAATTCCAAGACATCCCTGGCTGTCATTCCTCAGTCACTATCCACCTTTCATTCATTCGTTTGTTTCAGGCAAGAGATTTCTGGTGTGCCTGGGACTCTGGCTGGCCAGTGAGCCCCGGGGTCTGTCTGTCTCCATCTCCCCAGGGCTTGCATGGCAGACATGTGCCACTACGCATGGCTTTTCACATAGGTACTGGGCTCAGACTCAGGGCCCCAGGACTTGGATTATGTCACACCTGGCTTTTGTTAGTTTTTAAAATGTGGGTTCCTGGAGACTGAATTTAAGTCTGCATGCTTGCAAGGTAAGCGCTTTCCCACCTGAACCGTCTCCCCAGCCCTTAAATCCAAATTCCATTTGTGTAGGAAGAACAGGAACTTTACAAATGCGAGACTGTTTTGCATACATTCTTGACTTGAGAAATGAGATTTAGGCACACACGATGTTGTGGGTTATTTCATTTTATTCTTGTATTTGTGTGAAATGCATGCTGCCTACCTCCATATTTTTTTGTATGTTTTATTGCCTCTTAAATACAGTTCCTGGCCTATCTTTTATCTTCAGCTTGGTCCTATGCCTCATTTTATTGTTCCACCTATGTACCAGTTGGGAGTGGAGAATGGCTGAATGAATTCTGTTTGCTGGAAGTGGGTGGGGTGGGTTCTTGCATTACTGTTTCCCATGGCCACCCACCTTTAGTACTTCGTTAGAAGGTCGCCAGCACTCAGCACATAGTTGTACTAATGGCTGAGATTTATAGGACGTATACCCAACTGGGTCGTAAGTAGGAGCCATCCTGTACTGTGGAGACGGTTTGGTCAGGAAAATGCTTGCTTGAGGTTGATTCCCCAGAACCCATGCATGGTGGTGAGTTCTTGGAATCCCCCTGCTGGGGAGATGAAGATGGGGGACATCCCTGGGGCTCCCTGGCCAGCCAGCATAGCCTAGCCTACTTTGTGAGTTCTAAATCAGTGAGAGACCATGTCTCAAAAATCAAGGTGGACGGTGTCTGAAGAATGAACTGAGATTGTCCTCTGGCCTCCACATGCGTGGGCATGCACACCAGCACATATATTGGGCACCCACACACACATGTGAACACCCCCCCACACATGTAAACACACACACACACTCCATGTGTAGCCTTGAGGAACCAATGTCCAGGTGTCCTATGCTTGCCTGAGGGGCCATATAAAACATGCTGCCCCTTTAGGAAGAGGTGTTGGTATGTGTACCCCATGCTGTTTACACGATGTTTCCACTCAGGAAAGCCTGTGTGGGGATTCCGAGTCGGAAGATCTTGTTAGAGCCATCCACACCTGTCTGGACTCCCAGGAGAAAAGCAGGCCTTTACCATATATTGGCGGTGCTTGCATGAATAGTTTAAACTCAGGGGAAACACCTTATCAATTAGTAATGGAAGAGATATCCCCAAAGCCACGTTCCCAGACACCAGCCAATTGGGAAGCCCTCTAAGCACTCCCTTCTCAGGCTCAGGCCTGCCACTGTTGACTCCGGCCAGAACATTGGTGATTGCTGATGCTCAATGGGGCTAAGTACAATGTCTTGAGAGCAGAGTTGAAAAGACCTGCCAATCACTAGATACTTGATTGGAAGGGTGGAGGGGGGACCGTTCTTAGGGTGACAGCTTCTTAAGGGGGGGAGCACTGTGAACTGCTCTTGATTACTGTGCTCAATAAAAGAGTCGTGCTCTTGATGATGTCTGGCAAACTTGGCATGTGGCCGAGGAGCAGCAGAAAGGGAGAGGTGGTGGTGGTGGTGGTGGCGGTGGTGGTGGTGGTGGTGGTGGTGGTGTGTGTGTGTGTGTGTGTGTGTGTGTGTCAGAGAGAGAGAGAGAGAGAGAGAGAGAGAGAGAGAGAGAGAGACAGACAGACAGAGAGACAGAGAGACGGAGAGAGGGAGGGAGGGAGGGAGGGAGGGAGGGTGACTAACCAAACTTACAGCAGTGGGAAATTATTAATTACTTAAAATACACATCACTTTCTCACTTTCTTGTATGCTCCTCAAAGATCTCCAATTTGTTTGCCCGAGACGAGATGGATGAAATCACCCAGGGCCTGGTGTCGGTGATGAAGAGGGAGCTGCCTCGTCACCCTCCCACCTTTGACAACCTGTATGAGTACTTCATCAGCAGATCCAGGAGGAATTTACATGTCGTCCTCTGCTTTTCCCCGGTGAGTCTCCATTCTTCATGTAGACGGAATCAGGCAGGCGACCTTCTCTGATGAGCTGCTTGATCAGAAACTAGCCTTCCTGTCATGAAACTAAAATGAATTCTTTCCTAGCACCACACGCTCCCTGGACCCAAAGCTCATCACCAGTGCCGCCATTTAAGAGTATAGGAGTTATTTGAGGCTACTGTATAGCTTACCAGTTCACAGATTAACAAGAGACATAGATTATTTGAATTGTGAAGAATTTAGTGATACAGTCCTGCCCATCTGTATCTCCAATATGAACATAACATCTAGAATATTCTCGATGGATTTTTCACCTTTGAGTATCTCTAGAACACCATGCTTGCCAATCTAGCAGCTATTTGCCCCACGTGGTTACTTGAATTTTAATTAGTTAAAATTATGTAAAAATAAAGACCCAGTTCCTGGGGCCCGGCAGCCCCATTTCCAGTGTTCACTGGCCACGTGGAGCCAGTGGCTACCATACTGGGAAACACTGCTGGAAAGCATACATGTAGGACGTTTTTATCCTCATGGGATGTTTTCATGTATGGCTCTGCTCTGCTTCAGAGGGTCTCATTCCTCTGTAGGGTGGAGACAGCCTGATGTCTGAACTCTTCTCTATACAATTGAGTTTTCTCTCTCTGGGCTTTTTCTCTGCTCCCGCCTTGTAAAATGAGCCCAGTTCCTTCCTCTCCTTCTCAGACACTTGGAGGAGGTCTCTGTCTCTGTCTAACTGCATCCCCAGAGGGGCCACCTCTTCCTTAAGCTGCCTGTGTTACTGGACCTGTTAGGGTCAGAGCCTATGGCCTGGACAGCTCAAGAGGCCAGCCTTGGCCACTGGTACTCAATGAGTCCATTCAAGAGACAAATTAATAGTGAAAAACAGAAAAGGAAAATTGGTTCAGTGTGGTCAACATTGGCAGGAAGAACAAAGGGGCCCAGGGACATGCCCCTTCACTGCCCATCCATCTTCTGGGTCCTGTCCTGAGGTTTGAATTTAGATAGAAGGCAAGAGCTGGGGTAGCTAAGCGGTTCTGTCGAGGTGTGGTCCTGCCAACTGTCATTATCTGGGCTCCAGTCTCTCTCTCTCTCTCTCTCTCTCTCTCTCTCTCTCTCTCTCTCTCTCTCTCTCTCCCTTCCTGGAGACAAGCTCCCCCTCTAACTGACTCTGGGCTTCAGCCTTTTCTTTCACAGAGCATGACATCCTAGGGGTGTTCTAATTTCTCGGAGTCCATTGTTTGAATAGACAGCCAAAGGGAGGGTTTAGAAGATCTTCTTTCCACTCAGGGCTGTCACATTTGTGCTCTCTCCAGGGTCCAGCCCCCCTCTCCCCCCACCCCATTGTCAGTTTATCATGTTCCTCTTAGAAGGTAGTTCCTAGACTTGAACCCAGTATGGCAGCCATTTTCCCAGGACAGGGAAGAGATGAATACCGCACCTTCCTTCAGCTAAACACTGACTTGGTATTCTGCTGCAGCCCAAGCCGGTGGTTTTTAACCTTCAGCATCACACTGCTGGCCCAGGGTGTGAACATGTCCCTCTCTCCAGCGGGCCTTCAGGCTCCCTCTGTATTTCTCATGTCTTCTGACCTTGCTCTCCACAGGTTGGTGAGAAGTTCCGGGCCCGCTCCCTGAAGTTCCCGGGCTTGATTTCCGGCTGCACCATGGACTGGTTCAGCCGCTGGCCCAAGGAGGCTCTGATCGCCGTAGCCTCCTACTTCCTTTTGGATTATAACATTGTCTGCTCCACTGAGATCAAGAGGCAGGTTGTGGAAACCATGGGACTCTTTCACGACATGGTTTCCGAGAGCTGTGAGAATTATTTCCAAAGGTATGTGAGATTAACTGGAACCACAGAGTTCTCTCCAAAGAGGAATTAAATGTAACAACCAGTAAATGACTCTGCATAGCCTGAATTTTTTTTTTTTTTTTTGCACAGGTCTAGCCACACAGCATTTTTTTTTTGCATTGATTTCCTGGTGATTAAATAATAAAAAGATGCCAGATAAATGAGATTTAAAAATTAACTAGGGGCCATACTTTTAAATACCTCTTTACCCTCCAGGACTCCAAGTAGCAGATGCTTAATGAATCACAGTTTCATTTGCTTAATTTTGTTTTGTAAATGACCTAAATAATTCCTTATAAATGGTTCAAATGAGCTGCTTATCCCAATGCATTATTTATTCTGATTAAAGAAGGACACTGTTTTTAAGTTTCTTTATTGCCTTATGTTGAGGGAACATTTTAGGTTTGGCATTTGCATAGCCGAGTCTTAGCAAAGCTTTTCTGGCAATTAATTATGAAACAGGACTTTAATTGGGTGCAGAAGAACCACCCAGTAAGAACAGCCATGGTTTGCTCCTTCTGAGCAAGCTGCCCACAAAACCGTAGGGTCTCCTTGCCCCACAATGCATGGGAGCCGATGGGTAAGGACGCCAGGGAGGATGAAAGGAGGGTCTCCAAGGGCCTGCAGAGTATTGAGCTCCCTGCTTTGGGTGAGTGGGTGGGCTTTGCGAGGCGCAGAACCCGCTTGAAAAGCTTTGCCTGTTTTTCCGTGCAGAGTCTGGGTGGTCCTGGGACCTCTGAGGGATGTCCGTGCCTTGAAGGGTTTGCTTATGCCGACCCCTTCTTTTTGCTAGGACCATGCCCAGACCATCCCTCTTAACTGATTCTAGGTGTTTCTCAGCCTCTCTGGAGTTAGTGGGCACGAATCCTCACAGTTAGGCCGACGTTATTGCTTCCTTTTCTATCATCCGGCAACATCAATTTCTTTTTATTTTTCACACGACCACAAAATGTATTTCTTAAGTTTTGGAAATTGTGCTATGGCCTTCAAACTTTTCCCATTTTCTTACGTTGAGGAATGGTTTCTACAAAATGATTTTACAAAGTGAATGTTTTCACAAAATGCTCTAGCAATAGTTACATACCTGTCCGTTCTTAGCAAACAGATAAAAGACAAAAACAAAACAATCAAAAGAAACTTTGAAAATGTTAAAAACCCTCAGAACTCCAAAGGCGATCCTTTAAGGGAAAACTGTAAGACTGTAGAGTCTAGACTCGGAGTCTAGACTGGGACCTGAGTTTCTCTGATGTCAATCACCCCTTTTGTTTATTTCTGTGGTTATTATAATGACTGAAGCATAAAGCTCACAGCGAGCTGAACCCTGAGTCCAGTGTGGCTGTTTGGACTTCAAGAACAATTCAGTTAGACAGGGGAGAGACTGGTCTTGTAATGAGCAGCCAACAACAGCTAAGTGAAAAGGAGTTACAGCACACACCGGCATCATCCCCACACTCCCCCAATCTGTCCAGAAACTTCCTGTTGACAGAGCATGCTCCTGAATGCTAATTTATTTAATCTTCACAAGCCCTCATGGGGTTATGCAGCCTCCTTCTCTCAGCTTCCCATGTGCTGAAACACCAGGCCAGAGTAGGGCAGGAAGGAGTCAGGTCAAGGACCCGGTGAGGGCAAAGCCACAGACAGATGTGTCTGGTGTTTTCCCATGGCCCTATGGGATGCCAGGTACTGCCCATAGCTGTCAGAGTGGGTGTCACATCTGGGGCACTTCACAGAGAGACAGGAGAGTGACTGAGGGGGCTATTTTTATATTCCATTTTCAGATACCGCCGAAGAGCCCATGTGACTCCCAAATCATACCTCTCATTTATAAATGGTTATAAAAACATCTACACTGAAAAGGTGAAATATATCAATCAACAAGCGGAGCGGATGAATATCGGTAAGAGGAATGGCCAGTTTTGTCTTTTTTAGGGTTGGTTTGATGGCGATCCCAGCCTTCTATTGAATGGATATCACTGTGTTTGAAAATCAAACACTTTTTGTTTTCTTAGATTTTAAAAATTATGTTTATGTGTATGTGACTGTGTGTATGTGACTGTGTGTGTGTATGTGGCTGTGTGTGTGTGTGAGTATGTGACTGTGTGTGTATGTGGCTGCGTGTGTGTACATGACTGTGTCTGTATTTGACTGTGAGTGCAGGTACGTATGGAGAGGGAATTGAATCCCTTGGAGCTGGAGTTACAGGAATTTGTTTTTTGTTTTTTTTTGTTTTCCCAGACAGGGTTTCTCTGTGTAGCTTTGCGCCTTTCCTGGAACTCGCTTTGTAGACCAGGCTGGCCTTGAGCTCACAGAGATCTGCCTGCCTCTGCCTCCCGAGTGCTGGGGAATTTGTGAGCTGCTCTACATGGGTGCTGGGAATGAACCTAGGTTCTTTGCAAGAACTGTACTGACTCTTAACCTATGAGCCATCTTTCCAGCCCTAAGTACTATTTTTTTTATAGTTGTTTTGGTATTTTGAGACAGTGTCTCCTGTAGTCTACACTGGCCTCCAACTCGATGTATAGTCCAGGATGACCTTGAGCTCCTGAGTGTTTGTTCAATGCAAATATTAATTTGATTATTAAAAGTAGGTCATGTTAGCAAAGGCCTATGACCTGGTTAAAACAAAACAAAACAAAACAAAACTAGGTAGCTGTGAACAGAGGTCTTTTCTTCCTCTAGAACCATGGCTAACGGCTCTTTCAGCCCTGGGTTCACTGTGTTAGGTGTGGGTCACAGTCCCTGAGTGCTGCTTGATGACCAGAAAAAGCGTAACTGGAACAAGACGAACCCGGGGCTGGGGAGATGGCTTGGCGGGTAACGTGCTTGCTGCCCCAGCATGAGGACCTGAGTTCGAATCTTACAGCACTGGGCGTGTAAGAAAAGTGATCAGCCTTGTTCTAAAGACAGGCGTGTTTCTGTCCGTGATGTTGTGTTTGGTATGTATGTCAGACACTGTGCCTGGCTTATATATAGTCAGTAGTGAATGCATCCCTGATGTGAGGCTGTGCCATAACCAGCGAGGGCCTGTCCATGTCTGTGTCTGTAAAGGTCTGGACAAGCTGATGGAGGCCAGCGAATCTGTCGCGAAACTCTCACAGGATCTCGCCGTGAAGGAGAAGGAACTGGCCGTGGCTTCTGTGAAAGCAGATGAAGTAAGTTTGTATGTACTTCCAACCAGGAATATCTCCCCATATTTATTTATTTTTTGGTTTTTTTTTTTTTTTTTTTTTTGGTTTTTCGAGACAGGGTTTCTCTGTGTAGCTTTGTGCCTTTCCTGGATCTCACTCTGTAGACCAGGCTGGCCTCGAACTCACAGAGATCCGCCTGCCTCTACCTCCCGAGTGCTGGGATTAAAGGCGTGCGCCACCACCGCCCGGCTAATCTCCCCATATTTAAAAAGCACTTTTACACTGTATATAATTCTCACAGAACTGATTAAAATAACTTATAAAAATCTTTATTTGAAAACTTTATTAAAATAAACAGGACATAAACCTACAGACGAGGCATGGTAAGACAGCCGTCCAGGGACATCCTCTGCCTGGCCTAGAATCTTCTTTTCTCTCTCTCTCTACCTAAGCTCTTGCTCTCACTTACCTGTCTGTGGACTTCCTCCTTAACTGTGAGTTAGAGTAAATCTCATCTTTAAGGTCCTTTCATATTTTAATTTTCTAGAGGAGCCAAGCAAGGCTCATCAAAAAAAAAAGAAATAAATAAATTTTTTTTAACTGAGTAAGGAAAAGGCTAAGGCGAGGGAGGGTTTATGGAATAAAAAAAGAACAACCCAAAGGCCCCCTCCCATGGTGATAGGACATGGTGCTAGGCTCATTTGTGGCTAACCACCTCTTTCAGACTGCTCTCACAATCTGAGAGTCGCTTAGAAAGTGGCGACCTGAGCCTGGACCCCCAGGCCAGTTGCTGAATTGGATGGGACTCTAGGGAAGCATTGTTAAGCACTCACCAAACGTTAGCTACTTTTAGTAGTATTGTTATAGGAGACTCAACATGGCTTCCTACTTTACTCCATTGTACTTGAATTGTTTTAATTATCTAGAAGGTCATAGACTGGAAACACCATTTTTATGAAATCTTACATTTGTTTATATATACTCTTAAGATCAAGGATAGCTCAGAAAATGAAGTATCGCAAGGTACCACTCAGAAGAACTATTTTTAAAGATTTGATTTTTAATCATGTGTATATACGTGTGTGTGTGTGTGTGTGTGTGTGTGTGTGTGTGTGTGTGTGTGTGTGTTCACATGCATGCAATACCCATGGGAGCCAGAAGAGGGTGTCTGATCTCCTGGAGCTAGAGTTACAGATGATTGTGAGCCACCAGATGTGGCTGTGTTGGAACTGAATTCAGGTCCTCTGTAATAGCCGTCAGTGCTCCTAACTGCTGAGCCATCTCTCCAAACCCCTCTAAGTACCTTTCAGTACACATTAAAATACAGGTGACTTAGATGGAGAGCTTTGCTCTTATTTTTCTTGTTTTACACTCTGCTAACTAAGTATCTCACAGACACACAGCCGTACATTTTACTTGAAAGGGTTTGGTGGACTCTCTTTACCAGGTGCTGGCAGAAGTCACCGTGAGTGCCCAGGCTTCAGCCAAAGTGAAGAATGAAGTCCAGGAGGTAAAGGACAAAGCCCAGAAGATTGTGGATGAGATCGACAGTGAAAAGGTGAAGGCGGAGTCCAAGCTGGAGGCAGCCAAACCTGCCCTGGAAGAAGCAGAGGCCGCCCTGAACGTGAGCACCACCCCCTTCTCCCTCCCGGGGCAAATCTTACAGGATGCTGGGCTTCGCTATGTGAAATTAACCCTGGAGCTCTGTAATCAGGCAGCAGAGTGGAGGAGTTCTTAGCTCTGTTAATAACCTCACCTGGAGACATGTGTCTCCGATGGCTCTGTTTCCTCGGCGGCAGGCTTTAGTGTGTGCTGTTGCTCCCCTTCCTGAGCCAGCCTTCTCTGGGAACCGGGAAACAGAGCCGGCGAACAGTGGCTTAACCCTGGGGATGGCCAATCTTTTGACATTGAGACATGACACTGTCATCTACAGATTTGTTGGGCTGCACTCAGAGCTGTGCTAGGACACATGGGGCTGGGGACCCTCAAGGTGAACATGTCTCCTAAGAGCGTGGATGGATTCAGATTACAGAGACAGCCTTGTCCTAGACACTCCCCTCTTTAAGACCCTCTGGTGGCTCTCACTTCTCTAAGGATACAGTTACAAGATGGCCTCCAGCCATCCTCCTGCCTCAGCCTACCAAGCAACTTAAACTGTATGTGTGTACCACAGTGCATACAACAGGGGCATGGCTCTGGAGGCAGGAGGTTGGCCTTTCCTTCTCATGACCACCAAGTTTATTCACATAATCTGGAGTCAGTGTACTTAGTTTTATAGGCCTCCACAGGCATGATAATCCTTCATAGATTCTTGAAGTTTCATGTAGGTATTAGAAATAATACAACATTGATAGTGTTCAGTCTGTCTTGTAGTCGGGACCTTTCCTGTCCCAACCTCCTGGTCCCAAGTAACCGACTCAGAGGCTCAATATGAATTATAAATGTTCAGCCAATAGCTCAGGCTTATTACTAACTAGCTCTTACAACTTAACCCATTTCTATTAATCCATGTACTACCCCGAGGCTCATGGTCTTTACCTCTATCCCATTTTGTGTGTCTGGCTCATTCTCTGTCTGTCTGGTAACTCCTCTCACTCTGCCCTTCTTCATCCCATCATTCTCAGCTTGGCTTTCCCACCTAACTTTATCCTGTTCAGCTATTGGCCAGTCAGTTTGTTTATTAAACCAATCATAGTGACAAGTCTTCAATCACAGTGTACAAAAGGATTTTCCACAGCACTGTCTGTCTATTATTTCTCTAGTATCTGTTTATTATTTATACCTATTTATTCTATCTATCTGTCTATCTATCTATCTATCTATCTATCTATCTATCTATCTATCTATCTACAATCTACTAGTCTACCTGCTTCTGTTGTCACTAACAACCTGACTTCTATGTTTTGAACTTTGCCCTCGCTATTTTGTCCCGACATACAGTATGACCCACCCACACAGAAGCACCTGTAGGGTTCTAGAAGAATTGTGACCTCTTACCTTTGGATGTACCTAAATGTCTTCTACCGTCTGCCAGGACTGCTTTTCCTAACCTTCATTGCCCAGTCACAACCATCCTTTGAAACTGGGTCCAATTCACTCCTCCAGAGGTTTCCAGTTCTTCTGGGTTCTTCTTTGTTTTGCGATCGCTCTATGCTTCTGTCATGACAGATCCTCCTTTAAAGGAGTTGTGTTTTCTCTGCCTTCTTTGGTAGATTGTGAAGGCAAGGCTGTTTGTGTTTGCCCGCTTTGCTTTCTGTAGGAGAATGCCTGTAGCTGTTAAACGGATGAATAAATACATAGTAATCCTTTAGTTCCATGTCTAGGTCACACCCTCCACACCCTTTATGGGCCATGTAATGAAATGTAATGTAATATGAAAGAGCAGCCACGGAACTGGATGAATCTGAAGATGTTTTATTGATCTTGCTCTCCTTGTCTTCCTTATCTTGGAGGTCAGGTGTATTAGTTACTTTTCTGTTGCTGTGTTGAAACACCATGACTGAGGCAACTTATAAAAGAAAGAGTTTGTATTTTATAAGTTTAAATTGGGTTTGTAGTCCCAGAGGGCTAGAGTCCGTGGCAGGCAGCTGTGGCAGCGGCTGAGATCTACCACACCAGTCCACAAACAGGAAGCAGAGAGCACATCGGGAATGCTCTGAGTCTTTTGAAACTTCAAAGCCTGACCCCAAGAACGTACCTCCTCCAACGAATCCTTCCCAAACTGTTCAGACCAACTGGGGACCAAGTATTCAAGCATGTGAGCGTATGGGGACCATTTTCATTCAAACCACCACATCAGGCAATGTCTTCATGTAAATACAGCTCACAGCTCCTACGTGTATTTTCATAAGCCTTCTACTGTAATAATTTTTCTTGTTTTCATGGAGTTTCACCCCCTTCCAGAGACAGGACAGCCCTAAAAATGAAAACTAAAAGGAAGATTTCTGTTATTCAGGGCTTTGTCTGCTTTCTCTTTAAAAGTATTTTTTCTTCATCTTCATCGTGTGTGTTGTGTGCATATGTACATATTTGTAGTGTACATACATATGTGTGCATAGGTATGTTTGGAGAGCAGAATTTGACATCACATGTCTTACTCTGTCACTCTCCACCTTATTTTTTGCGGCAGGGTCTCTCACTGAACCTGGGGCTGATCCGGTTAGATTAGCTGGCCAACAAGCCCCTGAGATCCTCCCCATTGCTAGGATGTAAGCTGTCTAAATGCTGCATACCAATTATGTTAGCGGAGGTCTGGGCAGTGGGCAGTGAGTGATTGATCCTGGAAGTCAATCAATGTGAGGGGCAGCAGAGCAGGAATAAAGGCCGATAAACAGAAACCTGAACCTAACCATGAAGGAGCCATTATGCAGAAACCTTAGAATTTGATCCCTTGAGGAGATAATGTTAGGAACTGGAAGATGAAATATGTTTTGATTGTTTTCTGCTTTAATTGTTTAGAAGTATTAGGTTTCCATATATAAGTCTGTTAATACCACTCAGGAAAAAAATTTGTTCCTGTTCCCCGCTGCAGACCATCAAACCAAATGACATTGCCACGGTCAGGAAGCTCGCCAAACCACCTCATCTGATTATGAGAATCATGGACTGTGTGCTGTTACTATTCCAAAAGAAAATCGACCCTGTTACCATGGACCCGGAAAAGCCTTGCTGCAAGCCCTCGTGGGGAGAGTCACTAAAGGTAAGAAAAGCCTTTGGAAGTCTCGTGAGGTGCATCAGATGTCCCAGGACATGAAGAATCAGCCAGACAGGATGGCACATTGCAACCAGCTGCCATGTATTCAAGAGTGAATCTTCAACTTCACGTTATTCAGTATTTTCTCCATCACTGTCATACAAAACCTGTGATAATCACTTTATAAAAAGGAAAGGTTTATGGTTGAAGTACATGGCAGAGGAAACTACTTAACTGAAGCAGGAAGTAAAAGGAAGAAGAGGAGGGGTTGGGGTTCTGGTATCACTTTCTGGTGGTTGGAATGGGAAGGGCTGGAGTTCTAATATCCTTTGTTTCTTGAATGTGAAATGTGCTCCACAGGCCGATACATTTGAATACTTGGTGCCAAACTGGTAGCTCTGTCTTGAAAAGTCATGTAGACTTTAGGAAGTGGAGCCTTGCTAGAGGAGGTAGGGGCACTGGAGGTGGGCCTTGAGGCTGGTCCCACTTCCCAAGTGCTCTGTGCTTTCTGTTCCGCCAAGATGCAAGAATCTGAGGTGTCCCAACTGCACACTCCTGACACCATGGAGCCCATGGCTGCCATGCCTTCCTCTTCAATGACAGATCAACTGTACCACACCCTGCAAACTATGAACCATGACAAACCGTTTCTGTCCTTAAGATGCCTTCATCATGCATTTTGTCACAGAAATAGACAGTAACTAGTACACCTTCCAGAGCCGTAACTCCACCATCTAACTTCCTCTTACTAGCTCCTCCCACTAAAGGTTCTACCATCTCCTAATAGCACCATCATTATGGGACAAAGCCTTCTGGATATGGGTCTGTGGCGGTTTGAGTAAGAATGACACCCATAGGCCTGTCTATTTGAATGCTTCATCACCAGGGAGTGGAACTGTTTAGAAGGATTAGGAGGTGTGGCCTTGTTGGAGGAGGTGTGTCACTGGAGATTGGTTGGGGTTTCAAATGTCCGTGCCAGGCCCAGACTCTTTCTCTGGCTGCCTGTGGATCAGGATGTTGCTCTCAACTACTTCTCTAGCACCGCGCCTGCCTGCCGCCATGCTTCCTGTCATGCTGATAGCCCTCTGAAACTGTAATCAAGCCCCCAATTAAATGCTTTCTTTCATGAGTTGCCCTGGTCATGGTGTCTCTTCATAGCAATAGGACAGTGACCAAGACAGGGTCTTTTTTTTTTAAAAATATTTTTTTATTTCTATGTGTTTTGCCTTCATGTATGTCTGTGCATCATGTGCATGCGTGGTGCCCACACAGGTCAGAAGAGGGGGTCAGACACTTTGGAGTTATGGAGGTTGTGAGTCACCATGTGGGTACTAGAAACAGAACCCAGGTTCTCTGCAAGAATAACAGGTGTTCTTACCCCTGGAGCCATCTCTCCAGCCTCCTAACATATGGGTCTTTGAGGAGTATTCAAGATTCCAACTTACAACACTATATCACTCAAAATGTACACAGAGATATTTTGAGGTTCAAAGCCCTTTAAAAAAATGAAATATGCCGAGAACCAGTGGCATATTAACCAGCTTGGTGTCAGTACAGCCCCATATCCAGAAGGTGGTCTTTAAAGTTGGTGGTATTTAGACACATTTACTGCACAGGAATGTGGATTTTCCTCTCTTTCTCTCTCTGTCTTACTATGAAATTAGAAAAAAAAAGATCAGTCTACTGGTTTAGGCTGGCTATTGCCAGTAGAATAGGTTAGTTGGTTGGTATGTTTAGAGTCAGTTGATGCTTACCTCTTTGGAAAAAAAATCAGTTGATGACTTACTTTTCTGTTTCTGTGATAAGACACCATGACCATGGCAGCTTATATAGAAGAAAGGGTTTATTTGGAGCTTACAGTTTCAGATCCTCATGGTGGGGAGCATGGCGGCAGGCAGGCAGGAATGGCACTGGAGCAGTCGCTGAGCGCTCACATCTTGAGATACAGCCACCAGGCAGAGACCGATTGAGAATGATGTGGGCCTTTAAAACCTCAAAGCCTGCCCCCAGTGACACACCTCTTCGATAAGGCCACACCTCCTAATCCTTTCCAAACAGTTCCATCGACCAGGGACCGAGTGCTCAAATATATGAGCCATTTTCATTCAAACTACCACAGTTGAGAAGTTCATCCCAATGCAGGAAGGCAGGATTTCTTTTTCTGAGGCCTGAGAGATTGCCATGCTCTCTTGCAGCTGATGAGTGCTACAGGGTTCCTGTGGAGCCTGCAGCAATTCCCCAAGGACACCATCAATGAGGAGACTGTTGAATTACTGCAGCCCTATTTTAACATGGATGATTACACTTTTGAAAGTGCCAAAAAAGTCTGTGGGAATGTGGCCGGCTTGCTGTCCTGGACACTTGCTATGGCAATATTTTATGGCATCAACAGGGAGGTGTTGCCTCTGAAGGTAAATTTCCCTCCACCCTGTAAATCAGTGCTTGGTAAAATCAATCGTAAGAATTACTGTTAGCAGGCAGACTGTGATTTAGACCAATAGAGGCAAATGCTTCTGTAACCATGTTTTAATTTTATTATTTATTTAGTCGTTTAGTTTTGCAATTTTGTAAATTTTTTGTTCCCTGGCTGGCCTGGTGCTAGCTATGTAGACCATGCTGCCCTGATGCTCCCAGAGCTCTGCCCGCCTGTGCTTCCCACTTGGATTAATCCCACTGGGAGTAAAGTCATACACCACTGTGCCTGTTTTTTTTTTTCATGTCCTTTCAAAGTTTCTCTCTCTCTCTCTCTCTCTCTCTCTCTCTCTCTCTCTCTCTCTCTCTCCCTTCCTTCCTTCCTTCCTTCCTTCCTTCTCTCTCTCTCTCTCTCTCTCTCTCTCTCTCTCTCTCTCTCTCTTTCTTTCCTTTTTAAAAAAATATCTGGTGCATGCTTCTTGGCAATGCAGGCAACAAAAACTAACTTGTTCGCTTCAACAGAAAATTAATTTGTTCGGAATAATAATCAAAGTGCCATAAAGGCCAACTTGGCAGGTCTTTGAACGTTCAGAGTTTGGGGACTGAGTTTGCTCATGGCATTCCAAACTAAGTTTACGGAAGTTCAGATCAGCACCTGGAAATGTACCCTGATCTCCGACACTGCATGAAGACCCGTTGTGAAGTGTAACATAAATAACCAGAGTTGCTTGTGGAAGGAGAAAAGTCAGGGATCGGGAGATGGCTCCCCCAGTAAGGGCTTGCTTTGCAAGCATAAAGACTGAAATTCGATCCCTAGAACACATGTGAGGAAAAGTGGGGTAGCTGTAATTCCTGGGGTTCTGTGGCCAGTCAGTGTAGCTGAATGGGTAAGTTCTGAGTAAGGAGTGAGAAACCAGATTTCAAAAGACAAGATGGATGACCCCCGAAGAATAACACCTGAGGTGATCTCTTGCCTCACCTACACATATTCACACACACACACACACACACACACACACACACACACACACACACACACGGGGTTAAGAGGGAAGTTGTTGTGGTCCAAACTCAACACCAGCAGTGCTTCTCTTCACTAGGAGGAAACGGACATTCTCAGGGATGCAGTCAAAGCATTGGACAGGAGCCACCCCCAACATATATACATCCACACACATGCTGTTTGCACCCAGTCAGGGCGTCTTCCGTGTCTGAGGGGACAAAAATCACCCTCAGGGATTCAATGATGCATAAAATATCCCACCATACCCCCAGGGCTCAAACTCGACCCCTGCACCCCCACTAAGCTGAAAGAGTTGTAATTGTTCTGTGGCTAGAAAATGGGTGTGCAAGCATGACGTTGCCTTTCTTCACTAGAAGACTTTTAAGACATGACTGCCTCTTTAAGCTCGACAGAATTTAAGCTTAAATTCTGAATGAAATAGAAAATAAAGTTTTAATAGAGGGAAATGATGAGAAAACAGCAAATATGCCCCAAATGAAGATACCAAATGAAAACTTACTAGAAATTTAGAATTCAGAGTAAAGGCTCATAAGAACAAAGGTTTTTTTTTTAATTAATAAAAAATATGATCCATAGTGAAGATCCAATTATAATGCTTCATGAAAGAAATAAGATAGTGTTGAATTAAATAAAACATAAAAAGGCATGAAAATCCATTTGTATCTTAAGTGGGAACCAACAAAAACACCCTGGTGGCTTGAGACTGTGGCACATGCCATTGGGTCTTGACAGATCTAGGGGTCAGAACCAGCTTCACGTGGTCTATATAATAAGAACCTGCCTAAATAAATAAGCAAACAAGTAAACAAGAAACAAAATGAGATGTTTATCAAAGAACTTCTACCCCAGAGAGCTCTGGCTATATATTAATGATTAATTATTTTAAAGCTACAAGAAACAGATAATTACCATGTTGTAGGATTTGGGGGAAAAAAAAGCCCAAAACTACTGCAGTAATATTTATCCTTGTATCATTTTTAAGAATTAAAAACCAGAGAGAGGAAGAATATGTATAAATGTAGGGGAATATTAATAAATTAAAATGCATTCAAATGGTATAACATCATAAAATCGTATCATCAGTTGAAAAAGCATTTTTTTTTTCTGAGACAGGGTTTCTCTGTGTAGTTTTGGTGCCCGTCCTTGATCTCGCTCTGTAGACCAGACTGGCCTTGAACTCACAGAGATCTGCCTGGCTCTCCCTCCCGAGTGCTGGGATTAAAAGGCATGCGCCACCATTGCCTGACTGAAAGAACATTTTAAGGGTAGGTGGCTCAGCTGTTAAGAGTGCTGGATACTATTTCAGAGGACCTGGGTTTGATTCTCAGCACCTACATGATGGCTCACAACCTCAGTTCCAAGGGCTCCAGTGCCCTCTTCTCAGACATGCATGTAGGCAAAACACCCAAACACATAATGATTTTTTTATTTAAAAGTATTTTAGGGATGTGGGGCGAGGATTAGGGTCTACTAAGGGAAAAGAATAAAAATGTCCTTTAGTACCTTCTTAACACAATACTTATATCTAAGAAAAATCAAGGTTTTTTTATTCCTTTGCATTGTTGCATTTTCTGTGTTTTCCATAGTGAACATTAATAATTAAAAGGGAAAAAAATGAATAAAATATCCCCAAGACAGCCTGCCTCCCCAGTTGCAAACACTGAAACAGATGACCTCAGAAGTAGCATCCACTGCAGAAATTCTGTGATTTATGTGGTATTTTACAAACTAAAGTCATGAATGTTTCATGGAGTTTGTGTGACTCTGTGTGGACCACTTGCCCTTCTTCCTAAGGCAAACCTGGCCAAGCAGGAAGGCCGCCTGGCTGTGGCCAACGCAGAGCTGGGGAAGGCCCAGGCCCTGCTGGACGAGAAGCAGGCTGAGCTGGATAAGGTGCAGGCCAAATTCGACGCTGCGATGAACGAGAAAATGGTGAGTGACCAGAGGGGTGAACTGAGGCTCTACAGAGGGAGCATCATTTGCATTTCAACTAAGGGCAGTTTTTAAGCTTATACATAAAAATGCGGACATGCTTGATGGGTACCATGTGATGTTTCACTACGTGTGTACATGGGATAACGTTTAAATCAGGGCACACACTTATCTCAGGTATTTTCGTTTTTCACATAGCATCTTTCCTTTCATATGTGGAACCTATCTGTGTATCTCCTGCTACCCGATCTTACATCCATCTCTCTCTATCTATCCACTCATATCTATTATATCTATTCATCTATCTGTCTGTCTGTCTATCTACCTACCTACCTATGTATCTTTCTGTGTATCTATCTATTTATATATATATATATATATATATATATATATATATATATATATATATATATATCATCTGTTTATCTCTATCTATCTATCTATCTATCTATCAATCAATCATCTATCTGTATCTATCTATCCACACAAATACGCATCTATGTCTATCTGAATATCTCTTTATCCATCCATTTCTATCTGTCTATCTATCTATCTACCTACCTATCTATCCATCTATCATCTATCATCTATTTATAAATGACATAAATGCAGAAGGGAAACTTGGGGTTAAGGGAGGAACAGAACCATCAAAAGGGGAGGGATAACCACAGGGGAATGGATATGAGCAGAATACAATTATACGCATGTATGGAAATGTCATAATGGTAGCACGAATCTGGATTGCTCTTAACAATAAAAACCTGGAGCCAAGTATCGGGGTAAGTGCTGAAAAATCAGTAAAGGAGCCAGCCATTAGAAAGATTTCTTACCTCTACCAAATCCTCAGCTTGAAAAGGAGCTGAGCTACTATCTCCTCCTGCCTTATATTCCTCTCTCTGCCCAGCCATATCGCTTCCTGTCTCCACCTCCCTAGTGCTGGGATTAAAGGCTTGAGATCCCAAGGGCTGGGATCAAAGGTATGTGCCACCACTGCCTGGCTCTGTTTCTCTTTTAAACTGGATCAATTTTGTGTAGCTCAGAGTGGCCTTGAATTCACAGAGATCCGTCTGCCTCTACCTCCTGAGTGCTGGGATTAAAGGTGTGTGAAACCACTGCCTGGCCTCTAAGGCTAACTAGTGGCTTAGCTCTGATCTTCAAGCAAGCTTTATTTGTTAGATCACAAACAAAATATCACCAAGCATAATGAGACCCATTATTTTACATACTGACCAAAAAATTAAGGAATAGCATCATTTTTACCTTTATTGTTTTCTGGAAAATATTTAATAAAAATACTACTTTAATTTATGCAATTTCAGAGTCTTTTTATAAAATTTCCTCGTTTAATTTTTATGTAATTAATTGTTAATTTTAAAGACAGAGTTTTATGCACTCCACTTTTTCTCCACTCAGCCTGACCAAAGACGGTCTTCAACCTCTGATCCTTCTGGACCCCGACCTGTGGGGTGCTGGGATCATAGGCAAGCATTCTATTAACTGAGCTACATCCCCTGCCCTTTTTACATATGTCTTTGAAATTTTACAAGGTTAAAAAAAAACAAACCTCTGTCTCATGAATGAATGATCAGATTGTAATTCATATGTCACTGTATTACTTTCTAACTACATTTATTTTGCAAACTGAGAAGTTCCTCCATGTAGTTTTATGTGTGAACAAGACATACCCCTGCTCAAGTGTTGTCTGAGCCCTTTCTCATTTCCAAGTGCAGGATCTACTCAACGATGCGGACATGTGTAGGAAGAAGATGCAGGCGGCCTCCACACTCATTGATGGGCTGAGTGGAGAAAAAGTCCGGTGGACCCAGCAAAGCAAAGAGTTCAGAGCTCAGATTAATAGGTAGGAGTTGAGTTTTAGTCTTTGTGGGCTTCCTTCTTAGCCATCACTCCCCTGACACCTCTCTGTGATATTGAGACCTAAAATCTACACTATCCACACTTCTCTGAATCCCCCAAGGGCTGCAAACACCTTTGAAGTAGAAAGCAAAGGCCCTTCCACGCAGCTCTGCGGTGTGAGTTCCTAGCAGGAGGCACACCTCATGATGTTTGAGCTCACCAGGACCGCCCGACACTCCTCTGGTTTCCTGGGCTTAAGGATTTTGAATGGGTGCACTGGTCAGGGGAGAAGGGCTTGCCTTGCAAAGATGTGGAAAGGCCAGTATGGTGTGGTGCACATCTGGAATCCTAGAACTAGGAGAGGGAAGAGACAAGTGGATCCCTGGGACTCACAGGTCACCTAGACAGCCCCAAGCCAAAAAAAAAAAAAAAACCCTGTCTCAAAAAACAAGGTGTGTGTAGGGGTTGGCACCTAAGCAATGACATCTGACGTCGACCTCTGGCCTATGTACATGTGTACTTGCTTGCGTGTGCACGCACATATATATGCACGTACACACATACACACATACACACAGGTTCCTGCACACATGAATGTATACACGTATACACAAAGTATTTGTCTAAGACAGACTGTGAACAGACTGTGCAATTGGAAGAAGGCATGGTCCACGCTTCAGGAAAGAGCCTGCTTGTGTCTCCCTGACCCACCCAAGTGTGACCCCCTCCTACAGTCCTTCCATGTCAGGGGCAAAGAAAGCCCGTGCCACATACCCTGTGGCAAAGCCAGTCTGCACCGTGGCTCCTTCCGGGGACTTACTCTGAGGAGCGGGCTTCTGCAGCTGCCTTGTCTCCTTCACAGGCTCGTAGGTGATGTTCTGCTCTGCACGGGCTTCCTCTCCTACCTGGGGCCTTTCAATCAGATCTTCAGGAACTACTTGCTGAAGGACCAGTGGGAGTTAGAGATGAAATCGCGGAAAATCCCCTTCACCGAAAACCTGAATCTCATCGCCATGCTGGTGGACCCTCCCACGGTAAGTTTGGCTTTTCTTCGTAATGTTAGAATGTCAGCCTGGTTTTAATTCTCACCGTCAACAGAAAGTCAAAGAAGGTCTGTTTTAGTTTCCTGTAATTGAAAAACTTTATTTCCACTACTTAAGATGGCTTAAATGACTTTCCATTATTTAAAATGTTAACTCGGTTAGGCTCTCTTTCAGAGGTTTGAGGCAAAGGCAGTCACTGCCTAGGTATTAAAGCGTATTATGTATGTGAATATAATATATATATATATAAGGTATTATGTATATAATATATATTATATATTATAGTGTATCAGTTCCTCATTGCTGTGAAAAAATAACCTAAGAAAAACAAGGAAAGGAGGAAGGGTCTATTTCGGCTTACAGTTGGAGGGTACAGTCCGTCATGACAGGGGACACCATGGTGGCGGGAGTGTGAGGCGGCTGGTCACATGGTCAGGAAGCAGCGGGGGGGGGGGGGGGGGGGAGGCTAGTGCAAAGCTTACTTTCTCCTTTTTGTTCAGTGGCAGCGGGGCGGGGGGGTGGGGGACCCACCCCCAATCCATTGGATGAATGATGTCACTCATGTTCCCACTGGGTCTTCCCTCCTCAGTGGAACCTCTCAGAGGCCTTCACAGGGAGCCCAGAAGTGTGTCTCCTAGGTGATCACAAACCCAGTAGACCGGCACTCGAGAGTAGCCATGGCGGATAGCTGACACCCTAACATGCTCTGGTACCCATGGCTAAGGGCATGCCCGACTTGCTGGGATTTTAATGCCAACGTCAGTTTTCCAACACAACCTGCCAAGTTCCTGTGGTCCTAAGTACTTTCCAGGCAATTTGTATTCAAATCAACTTGCATTTCGGCTTTGCAAATAGGCACCAGTGGCTGCTTCCTGGGGGGAGGCAATGCTTTGAGTTTCCCGTGTTCTGTATTTAAAGGCTGAAGAGTAGATTTTAGTTCAAACAATGTTAGACTCACCCTTACAGGGAGTAGATTATGTACAGGAGATACACTGGGCACTCTGAGGCAAGGCGGGGCCAGGTAGTCCTCATTAATCTGGGTCTTGGGGGGAGGTCCTAGGGGGTCATTTAGCAAAGGTGGACACTGGTTGGTTTACCAGATCTCTAGAGATTTTATTGACCATGATGTAATCCCATCTAAATTTGGGGAAGGAAATAGTCATACTTACATTGCTGAACTGCCAACTGTGCAGTTACCTCCCATAGCCTTGTGGGCAGAACCAAAGGCCCAGGAGAGAAGAAGCGCTGGGGCCTGGGGGCTGCCTTCTTCTCTGACATTGGCTTACTTTCATAATCTCCTCTGGAAGTAGAAAAAACAGTGGACAGCCTAAGAGGACAAACCTAGCTTTATCCATTAGACTGGGGACCCAAGATTGGGTCTCAGCACCCATGTCAGGAGGCTCACAGTCTTTGTAACTCCAGGTCCAGGGGAAATAAACTCCCTCTTCTGACCTCTGCAAGCTGTGTACTCACATGTACAAAACTATCCCCCACATGTACAAATACGCAAATAAAAACATAGAAGATACATATTTCAGTTTGCTTTCTAAACAACTTGGCATCACTTGGTCCACATTTGCAGGTTGGTTTGGGTCCCTCCCCTCCCCACTCCCCGTTACCGTTTGCACAGTCCCGAGGAGGAAACACGTTCAAATTATTTCCATTATAAGCGCTCAACTTACTAATGAGCACGTTCCTGCTCTTTGAATGGACACATCCCCATTTCCTCTTCTTCAGATTGGCGAGTGGGGCCTGCAGGGATTACCCGGAGACGACTTATCGATTCAGAATGGCATCATTGTGACAAAGGCCACCAGATACCCTCTCCTCATCGATCCGCAGACCCAGGGGAAAACGTGGATTAAATCAAAGGAAAAAGAAAACGACTTGCAGGTCCGTCTGATCCAGCGTGTGCCTGAACCGTCACGTCCTCTCCACGTCTCGGCAGACTCTGCCACTCGTGAGCTTGTCATGGCTTGCTGTCGCTGTAGTGGCTACTTGAGATAAGCCAGTTTATAATGAGAAAGGGTTCGTTGGGACTCGCAGTTTGGAAGCATTGGGTCCGTTACTGGTCAGTTCAGTCGCTTTGAGGGTGAGGCAGCAGCACATCATGGCGGCGGTGTGTGACCGTCCTAGTCACCGTGGCCAGAATGCAGAAGAGGAGAAAGAGACAAGGGCTGTGGTGTTTCTGTGGCCTGTAAAGGCATGGCCTGGTGACATAAGCTAATCGCTCTATACTCTGCCTCTTACTGTTTCTTTCCTACATCTTCCGGCAGCTCCAAGATGGAATCAAGTCTTTAAGAACACTTTGAGACCATTCTAGATGTAAACTCTAATGTCACTTTTCTGGCCAGCATTTGCTCTTTTGTCCTCTTGTGCATCAGCATTTGGGGCAACGGCTCTGACGATGCCGTTTCTTTTGTATCCTTTTTGTTTATTTGCTCACTTGTTTTTAGGGTCAGGGTCTCTCGGATCCCATGCTGGCCCTCAGTCTTACTTACTATGCGATCAAGGATGACTTTGAACTCCTGATCCCCCTGCCTCTACCTCTCCCCTCTCTTTCCATCCTTGATCTCACTCTCCCTATTTCTCTTTGCTTCCTGGCATCATTACTGTGGCCAGTGGAGAATGTGGCTTTTGTTCTGGACTTTGCTTTTGGTCTAATAGGAAGGCCGCAGACATAGTGTCCCCTCAGTTGATTTCTGCAGGGGTAACCCAGGTACTGGCACCGTACAATGCACCCATGCCCAGCATTGCCTATAGAGCCTAATATGGTGTTAATTTTAAATGGGTTAGACAAGGCTAGGATTACAACTTTCCTGGCTCCTTTGGGATCATGTTACTATTGGTCAGCTAGCGATATGGACTGTTCAGTGTTTCCTAGATCCTGTTCCCAGAATTCCTTATGCACCATGCATTTTTAAAGCGCATTACTTGTGTGTGTGTGTGTGTGTGTCTGTGTGTGTCTGTGTGTATCTATGTGTGCCACAGTGTACATATGGAGGGCAGAAGACAACATGCAAGACTTAGTCTCTCCCTCCACCGTGTGGGTTCCAGAGAGAGAACTCAGGTCATCAGGCTTGGCAGTAACCTGAGCCATCTCCTTGGCCTCAGTACATATATATGTATATGTATTGAGATGTGGTCTGACTTTTTGTAATTTTGCTTATATTATTTTTACTGATCAGAGTATTTTTTCTACACTGCTGGCCTCTCCACTTCCATCTCAGTCTTCATCAGTATTCCTTCAAAGCCTGTATCAGATGCTTGCTTCCTCAAGACTTCTCTGTGTCCCCAGCTGAACGTAGCCTGCCCCGAGGCCTGTGTGTGTTTTGCTTGCAGTTCTGTTCTGGACTCTGAGTCTGACTTGAATTACTGCTCTTTGCACATTTCTCTCTTTTATTTCTGCTGAACCATAAACTTCTTGCTGGTCATGTTTATGCTTTTCTCCATGTTTATGTTTTCGGCACAGCTCTTACACAGTGTAGCAATTCCAATATTTATTGAATGTAAATGAATTCATCAAAGTGTGCCATCACTACTGGGGAGATCACGTGACCATCTTGATAAATGTCGGGAGAGTGCTCGGCAACATCCAATCCCCATTCATGATAAAGCTGCCAGTAAACTAAGAAGGGTGGGGGGTCACCTCTAACCCCATAAAGAGTTTTTACAAGAAGCCTACAACCAAGAAGAGAGTTAACACTGAAATAGAGACCGATTGTCTTCTGAGTTCTGGGATAGACCCTTGGATTCTCCGTATATCACTTCTGACATTATCTTTTAAAGACTTATTTTCGTTTTGTTATGTTACATCTGTGTGTCCCATATGGATATGTGCATGTGAGTGGAGTACCTGCAGGGGCCAAAAAGAGCCTCAGATCCCTGGAGCTGGAGTTATATAAGCAGTTGTGAACTGTGCAATGTGTGCTGGGAACTGAACCCGGGTCCTCTAGAAGAGCAGCAAGCTCTCTTAACCCCTGAGGCATCTCTCCACCCCCTGACATTCTTAGATTTATTTATTATTTGTTACTTATCTGTTTCAGAGAAACCCAGGGAGGATAAATGAATATCATACATACTCATGACACCTTCCCTGCTGTTTGTGAGTGATTCTAGTTATACGATTTTAATAAGATGAGTGCTCGGGAGCCTCCATCTGCCAGGAGCTCTGGCAGTCCATCTGAGAGTGCCCCCTTTTCTTCTGGATCAGAGACCCTGCATCCTTGCCTCACCAGTCGGGACTCTCCACATTTGGAGAATTAACGTTTGCTTGTTGTTTTGATTTCGCTCACTGACATCGCCCTTTCCGTTCCCGGTCGGTCACCTGACAGAGGGCTTGCTTCCCACTTAGCAACTGGGACGTGGTGGGCAATGTTTAGAAGACTAAGGAGCCTTTTCTCTGCAGGTGACGTCTCTGAACCATAAGTATTTCCGCACACACTTGGAGGACTCCCTCTCCTTGGGTCGCCCACTTCTCATCGAGGACATTCGAGAGGAGCTGGACCCCGCTCTGGATAATGTACTCGAAAAGAACTTCATTAAATCGGGTACTGCTTTCAAGGTGAGTGCTCTGTAGAAGAGAAAGAACAGCGGTGGCAGCTTAGCCTCAGCACAGCGGTGGAGCCGTCTCCTTGGGGTGGTGATGTCTTGTATACTGGAAACCAGCATTTCCGGACGAGCTGTTTTCTCTAGGTGATGGCTTCTAGACACCAAACACTTATTTCATGTCTGTTCTTTTCCAAAGTGGTAGCTAATTACTTTCCTTTTTAAAACATATTTTAATTATGTGCATGTTTGTGTGTGGGTCTGTGCACGTGCAGATGCTCGCAAAGGCCAGAAGAGGGCGTCAGATCCCTTGGAATTGGAGTTAACGGTGGTTGTGAGCAGCCAGCATGTGAGTGTGGGAACTGAGCTTGGGTCCTCTGTAAGAACAGTATTGCTCTTAACCACTAAGCCATCTCCCCAGCTCCAGCTTTGTTTTACTTTGAGTTGATTTAATTCTTAATTGAAAAAATAATTGCACATATTTATGGGGTACAATGTATTGTGTTTGACAAAACTGCTGAAAGTTATTGAAATTTTACCTTTTCATGGATACATACAAATGAAACGTGCATATTGGTGGTTGCCATGCAATTCTGATTTCTTTCATTTTTTTGTAATATATTTTAAAAAAAAAAAACAAACCCAGAAGAGCAGTATCCTTGTCAGAATATTCAGTTGGTTGAAATGAAGTCACACATTAAGGAAACAGGTTTCTTATCTTAATAACAATATAATAGTGTTACATGGAAATTACATATATATTATATTAGCTGATACTAGAAAAGTGATTTTGCAAGCCAAATACATATACAAATTCAAGAAAACCTGCATCTCCTCACTGAAGGGAACAGCATTTTAATAAAGCCCATAGACATTGATTTATTCATTTCTGTGTTTATTAACTTTCAATCCAAACTCATTGACTTTGCTAGAAGCCCCGGGATTCTGTTCCCAACTGTTGATGATAACACAAATTGTTCTCAATATATGTGTCTCTTTTTTTAATTGGTCTCATTCTCTACTTTGAAGGTTCATTGGTTTTATTTCTTGATAAATGACAGCGTTTTAGATTCTATTATTTCACTTCCAGTTTGTTAAATTTCCTGACTACTAGGGAATAAGTGAAGAATGAGGATTTTCTCCTTAAACACAGATTTACCTAGTTTTTTTTTTTTTACAGTATGAGTTCTTTTCCCCCCATTTTCATGCCTGTGTGTGTGTGTGTGTGTGTGTGTGTGTGTGTGTGTGTGTGTGTAGAATGAATCATTCACCATCAGCCTTCCACTGTGTTCACTGAGGTCGGCTCTCAGAGTTCCCTAATGTGACTAGCCTCCCTAGCCAGCTTGCCCCGGGGAGTCTTTGCTTTCAGAGACTGGAATTACAATTACAAGCGGGTTGCCAGGCTCACCCAGCATTTTTCATGGGATCCAGAAATCCAAACTTCAGCCACCATGCTTTTATGACCAGCCATTAACTGTTGAACCGTCTCTCCAACCTCTGCAATGTGAATTCTTTTATTTACCATTTTAAAAATTCTTTCAACAAATGTATATGGAGCATTGATGATCTACTTAAGCCTGGTAGAGTGAATTTATTTTAATTGGGGAAAATGAATAAAATTTAGTCAATGTCCTCAAGAATTATTTTTGTTTTCCCATAAGATTACATAGAGTGGAAATTTTCTTTGCAAGAAAAGGGAGCTGAGGATAAAATCTTGGTGACTTCTTTGGCTATTGTGGGTTCACCTACAGTTTTGAGTCATTCTTCGAAGTGTTCAGTTGATGGGAGCTGGAGATATGGCTCAGCACCTGAGAGTCCACGCTGCTCTTCCAGGAGACCTGGGTTCAGTTCCCAGGGCCCACATAGCAGCTCACAACCATCTGTAACTCCAGTTTCAGGGGCTCTAATATCCTCTTCTGACCTCTGTGGTAACCAGGCATGCATGTGGCTGGCATACACACACACACACACACACACACACACACACACACACACACACACACAGGCAAAACACTCATACACAAAACATTTTTAAAAAACAGTCAGATGACAAATAGAGATTATATATATTCAAAGGGTACCATGTGGTGTCTTGCTGTTCATGTATATTGTCGACCACAGTCGAGTGAATGGATAACCCCCTTCAATGCCCACCTGTACAGTAGACATCTGGGTATGTTCACACTAGGAATGAAGGTTTGTGCTCTTTGGCCAGCCTTCCCCCCCCCCACACACCCAGCCCACCCAGTACCACCCTCCCCCTTCCCTTCACCAAATAACCTGTGTTGGATTCTCAGCTTCCAGGAGTTGCGCAGTTTTCGATTCCACATCTAAGGGTAAAATCACGCGTAGCGTTTGTCCTGCTGAGCCTGGCTGGTTTTGTAAACCTCATTTAATATGCCAAGGGAGGTGACAGAGCCTCCATCACTGAGGCCACTTACAGGCCTTGGATTCTGGTCCTCAGTTTGAGGATGTGGTGGAGGTTGTAGTTAAGGCACCCAGCCCATGTCCGATCAGGACGCGTTAGAAATTTAAGTCATTTTAAAATGTTATGGTTTCCACCTGGTTTTTTTTTTTTGAAAGATTTATTTATTTATTATGTATACATGAAGAGGGCATCAGATTTCATTACAGATAGTTGTGAGCCACCATGTGGTTGCTGGGAATTGAACTCAGGACCTCTGGAAGATCATCCAGTGCTCTTAACCATTGAGCCATCTCTCCAGCCCCATCCACCTGGTTTTTTAAGAAGTAAAAACGTTGTTTTTCAGTATACTACAAATAGTAGGGTTTAAGCTTAATATTATTTTTCTAGTATTTTTTTGAAAATTGTATTGACTCTGTTGTCAAATATGTTGGAGATATGACTGTGGAATGCAGAAAAGAAGTGATAATTTCTACAAAGTTCTGCAGTCAGATATAATGTCACCATCTAGGGGAAAATAAGAAAATTGGTGGGAGTGATAAATGCTGGAATTTTAAAGTCAGGTCTGAGACATGTCTAGATTTTCCTTTATTCCCTGTTGGGTTTGGATCAGTTTTTCTTTTGATTTGCTTTGGATGGTAGCTAAGAGCCTCTCCAGGCAGAACAAACTGGAGTTACTCTACGTTGGACAGGCTTTGTTATTTAAGATCCGTGATTAAAATTTCCCAACTCTCCTTCCCAGTTCACTCACATGTCAACAGCCTTGACCCCTGGGAAACCCGTTCCTATCTCAAATCCCCAGTGTTCTCCCCATCTTTCCAACTGTTTTCTTTCTTTCGGGTTAAACATTGGTATCCTTTTAAAAATTTAGATGAAAATTTTGTTTTAGAATTTTGTGCTTGAGTATTTACATCATTTTCCACCCTTCCCTCTCCCTGTTCTAGCATCTCCTGTGTCCTTCTCCATACTCTAGAGTCCATGACCTCTTCTTCAGTTATCCTTGTCACACACACACACACACACACACACACACACACACACACACGCACACACACGCACGCACCCACGGCACACACACCTACATGCAACCTACTGAGACCATTTAGTGCCACTCATATGTAATGTGCTTAGGGCTGATCACTTGGGATTGGATGAGTTATCAACGGCCTTGTCTCTCCCCCTCTCAGCAGCCATTCCTTGCCTGTAGCTTTTCCTCCAGAAGTGGGCCCCGTGAGATTTCTCCCATCCACGTTGGTATTTCGACTGGTATCATCGTGCAGGTCTTGTTTGGGCAACTTTAATCTGTTTTTAATTTTGCGTTTGAACTTGTGTAGGTGAAAGTCGGTGATAAGGAATGTGACATCATGGACACATTTAAACTTTACATCACCACGAAGTTACCGAATCCTGCCTTTACCCCCGAGATCAACGCCAAGACATCCGTCATTGATTTCACTGTCACCATGAAGGGACTTGAGAACCAGTTACTCAGGAGGGTCATTCTAACAGAGAAACAGGTAACTGCTCTCAGCGTAAAAGTTCTAACTCACAATAAGTGTTTGACATTGATTAGGAGGGTCGGTGAGATGGCTCAGCAGGTAAAGGGGCTTGCTACCAAGCCTGAAGACCTGAGTTCGATCCCTGGGACCCACATGGTGGAAGGAGGGGATCAACTCTTAGGTTGTTGCATGCCCCTTCCAATAAACAAACAAACAAATAAATAAGTGTAAAAAATAAAATAGGTTAGGATGTTGTTATAGCAAATATATGGAAAATAAAGGCCAATCATATTTCCTCGTGTTAGCATAAGAAAATATTTCTTTCTCAGTGGTAATTTCTATTAGAAAATTATATGATTCAGTTATCCTCCATCCCCAGATAACACACATACACACACACACACACACACACACACACACACACACACACACACCCCACTTCATGCTTCTCTTCTTATATCTTCAGGTATATTGATTCTGCACATTTTAATCCATAGTGCTGTGTATTGTCTGGAGACACCTGAAAAATTTAATAAAAACAATGATCCCAGAGAAAAGAAAATTCCCCTGGATGGCCATTACCCAACTGTTGGGATTTCAGATATTACAGTGTAATAATGTAATGATATAGGGAACAATATTTCAAATGAAATTTGCATTGGAGGGGGGGAAATCAATTAGGTATAACTAAGAGTATTGGTGAAGCAAAGAACACCTTAGGCCCGTAATATTTTAAGAGGTAGATATGAGACCAGTGTATCTTTTAAGATGTTCAGAAAACTCAGTTTTATGCACAAAATATATTTGCATATATTAGCTGTATTTGCATAAAGCACAAGATAGTTTACACTTACTTTGATATAATTCATTTTAGTTTTCAAGGAAAAGGCAAGGTGAGAGATAATATGAGCAAAGAGGCATAAAATGGGGGAGGAGACGTGAGGAAGAGAATGGCCGGGGAAGAGAGGGAAGGGGAAGCATGGGTAGAGGGCTGTGGAATGAGGAGGGAGACTCCAGGAGGTAAAGAGACATGGTACCAACTCTCCTTCATAAGCAAATAGCAACGGCATCCTCCTTGCTTACCTGGTCCCCCCAAGGGGCAGACCGTCCCAACCCCTAACCTTCCTTACACCTCCATCACCTCCCAGGCACACACGGTGTCAGTTGTTGAAAACAAGTCTCCTGCGGTCGCCCAGGTGCTGGTCTCTTTTGAATGTTTCTGGTTGGTATAGCGCTCCCATGAGGCGGTGTCACCTGACGGTCTCCACAGTGCCCCACATAACCTCTTCTTTAACTTGGATTCCTCTTTGAAATGCCCACTGGCATGCTTGGACCAGCCTGGCCGGAGAGCGCTGAAGACACACTGCCTAAGCAGTGTGTCCCCTCCTAACAGCCCTGCTCCGGAACCTCCAGAGGGCAGAGAGGATGAGGGTCCCCCTCCGTGACAACAGGTGCATTTCCCAAGGCCTCCTGGAAACTCCTCAGGAACTTCACATAGGCCCACTGTGCCAGGACACCTGACTGAGTGTGACTTCATTGTTTGGGTTTTCCTACATGTGTTTGTGTTCAGATGTGTGCACACATATGTGCATGTGAAGGGGTGTGTGTGTGTGTATGTGTTCATATATGTGCACATATGTGCATGTGAGGGTGTATGTTCATATATGCGTACACATGTGCATGTGAAGGCCAGAGACCAATGTCAGGTGTCTTCCTTGGTTATTCTGCTTCTTATTTTTTGAGACAGATTCCATCACTGAATCTGGAACTCACCAGTTAGGCCAGGCCAACTGTCCAGCAAGCCCCTGAGACTCCCACCCCCCCACCCCCGGTATCCTGTGCTCCAGCACCGCAGTTACTGGCACGCTCCACTGAGCCCAGCTTTCTACACAGGTGCTGGGGAACCCGGCCCCAAGTCCTCATGCCTGTGTAGCAGGCACTTGGCCAGCTCAGCCACCTGCCATCCCCAGAGATGATCATCTCAGTGCAAACAGCTCTTTAACTGGTCTCCCGCAAGCATAGCCACACTCCTCAGCACCCCAGCAAACCCCACAGTCTGTCTGCAGGACGGTGGGGACACTAGTCAGGGTTGGAGGACAGCCTGTGAGGTCCATCTCGGCAGTGAGGAGCCGTGTGTGGTACTGGGACACTCACTACACAGGGTCTCGCCTTGCCCAGATGCACAATCAGGGATGTGAGTGAAAGTCAGCACGTTGTTGGGTGAAGCCTCTGCTCTCAAGAATTTAAGTGCTCCTGCCTGTTAGATGCCACATTCTGGATGAAGATAACCTTTCGGCAGACTGATTGAAACCGTGGCAGACGTTTGACTCAGAGCTGGGCTGTAGCTTTTGATGGTCTGTTTGCTTTCAGAAGACTTCTCGAGTTAGTGGGGTTTCCGGAGCAGTTTTGCAAGGAGCGTTCTCAAGTTAGCGCTTTGATTTACCGTGAAATATAATGCTAAATGCAAAGTGTGATTTTGCATATAGATGAGGACAAACTGCAATGAGAGTGTCACAGAGGGCTAGGGTGTGGCTCAGTGGGTGGAGCACTTGCTCAGCCCGCACAAAACGATCAAGTGCAATGCGTAAACAGAGTGTGTGTGTGTGTGTGTGTGTGAGAGAGAGAGAGAGAGAGACAGAGAGAGAGAGAGAGAGAGAGAGCACAGGCCCGTGATCCCAGCACGAGGGAGGTGGGACCAGGAGAATCAAAAGTTCAAGGTCATCCTCAGCTCCATGGTGAGTTCAAGGCCAGCCTGGGCCCCAGGAGACCCTGCCTGAAGAACAACACACACACACACACACACACACACACACACACACACACACACACACACACACAAGAATATTGTTAACATTATTTTCATTTAGACTCTATTAATGTCAGATTTCTGGGATGTGGGGCCAGGGAGGTGGCTCTGGGGTTAAAGTACTTAGAGAGTTCAGATCCCCAGAAGTGCAGCACCTCCATGGTTGCCCACCCGCTGAGTAGCAAAACTAGCCACATCTGTGATCTCTGGGTTCAGTGAGAAACTTGGCTTCAGTGAAACTTTACGGTAGAAGAGCAATTCAGGGTGATCCCAAACATCAACCTTGCATGCACACCCACACACATGCACCAGCCACAGCACATGCAAAAACAAACATATGCACACATGCACACCCCTTCACGTATGTGAAGAAATGATAAGAAAAACGATGAATATTATTAAGGTCACTTTCATTTAGACTTTGCAAGAATGTCTGTCACTGTTAAACATGCTGGGCGTGAGAGAGGACTTTGACACTGCAGGAGGACAATGTCCTGGTTCTCAGGTTAGGAGTCAAGTCTCCAGGGATCTGAACTCAGGTTCTCATGATGGTCCACTAGGCAATTTACTGACTGGGCCGTCTCTCAGCCCCAGCACTATGACATGTTAGTGTCACTGGGCATCGTGCTCTCAATTATCCCAAGAAACAGAAATATAAATTGGTTTGACTGATGATAATCATTTTGTCCGTCATTCAAAACGCAGTTTTGTTTAGCCCTTTGCCGTTGCTGCTAGAACGCCGGCGAACCTGGTTTTCTGTAAGCCCCGGTGATGAGGAGTCCCAGGTTCGTCTGTTTGTGTCTTAATGACAGGAGCTGGAGTCGGAGAGGGTTAAGCTTCTGGAGGACGTCACCTTCAATAAGCGGAAAATGAAGGAGCTGGAGGATAATCTGCTGTATAAACTGAGCGCCACGAAAGGTACCGGGTCATTAAGAGGAGATCAAGCCACGGCTCCCCGGGAAGGAGTGTGTTTACTTGCACTCCCTTCAAGGCCACCGGTGACCACAGATGTGAGGAAATAGCCAACTTCCCGATGCAGAAGCAGGCGGGGTGGTTTCCGTGTAGACATTAAAGAAGCATCCCGGAGAATCTGATGTCTGAATTAGCAGCTGGAGTCAGCGGATGAGACTAGCACCATCTTGTCGATACAATCACCCTCTCCTGAGAAAAACAAGGGCTCCTGAGTGGGACCCAGGAGCTCATGATGGCCTCATTTGCTTGCCCAAAGGACACTCGTGTGTTCCATCTTTTTTATTTTTATGTTTTTTTTTTTATCAATCAATCAGCTCTTTCATTTAGCGTTGAAATGAAGTGACTATGATGGGTCACGTACAGCACATGCCATTTGTGTCAGGAAAACGTGGCTACCCAAGGGCCTGGCTCATCTCCGATGGCTCCCACTTAGAAGTCAAGGGTAGTGCCTCCTCTGGGTAGCCAGAATCATTATACCGCACCCCAGATGGAGGAGATGCCCTCTCTGTAATACACGGCAGAAAAAAGATTTTTCTGTGTAGACCTGTCATCCCAGCCCTTGGGAGGAGTACCCGAGGAAGGAGGATGGCTGAGGGCAGCCAGGGCTTCAGAGAAAGCACCAGGTCAGTCGGGGCTACCCGGCAAGATGTTGACTCTAAACAAACCAACCCCCAAATTTTATGCAAAGAAGAGAGACTCAGCAACACAGTAGCGTTCTTATAGACAAATCACAGCGGCCCAGTTCAATTCTCCCCTGAGGTGTGAGTCCATCCCCTTGTCACTTTAATCCCTGGATCGGAAGAAAACAAAACCTCAATGTCCTAGAATGATGATACCATTAGGAAGCCCTCAAGGCCAGGCATGGTGGCACATACCTGTAATCCCAGCTACTTAGGAGGCTGGAGCATAGGGATTGAGAATGTGAGACCAGCTTGGGGTATATTAATGAGAACTTGTCTCAAAACCTTAAAAAAGGAGCTATGATTCTGGCTATGGGATAGCATGGCCCAAACACACGTTACACACACACACACACACACACACACACACACCTACCCACATGCATGCCTACCATGAACTCAGCGGAAAGCAGGTCTTTGTTTCTCTGCTTTTGCTGGTGAAATTGGACATCTGTTGATGCAGTGACTTCTGCCTGTTCTGAATGCTAGCAAGTGGAGCCAAGGGCAAGTTCCCTTGTCTAGCTAAGAATGTTCTAGAGCAGGGCCTTCCTGCTGTAAGGCTAATGATGTTGGTCTCTCACCTTAGACATGGCATGTTAGCCAACGTCACTCAGCCTTTCTAGACACCTGTCAACCTCCCAGAACTTCCTGCTGCTGTTTGCAGATGTGGAGCCCATGAGCTTAACATGCCACCGATGCTTTCCCGTATCCTAACGGAACATGTTGTGATAAATGGGTTATTTCCATTAAGAACAATAGTGAAGGAAAACTGAAAATTAGATTGTTTTTTCTTGGTGAGACACTTCCACTATATCCCAGTTTATTCTTGTTAGAGGCATAGAGTTGGTTATACCTAACAAGGACTCTTTCACTCAAGAAGTGGGGAGAGAATGTCCCACTCATCTGTCAGCTCATCAGCCTGGGTACAGTGCATGCATCAGCTTGCACCCTCAGACACAGGATATATGACCGGCAGACACCTTGGGGAGAGTTGCCAAGGTGATAATAGGGTGAAAGTTGATCTCACAGGTGACGCTGATACCATTGGAGACATGTCGTTGTCTTAAAACATTTGAACCTATTGGGCAGGGGAGATGGTTCAGCCAATAATGTGCTTGACTTGTCAAGCAAGAGGATGGACCTGAGTTAAGTCCACCAGAATCCATATTTAAAAGGCCAGACGTGGTAGTACATGCATGTAACCTCAGCGTGGGGAGGTCGAGACAAGCAGATTTCTGAGCCTCACTGACCAGACATGGTAAGTCTCAGGCCAAGTGAGAGACCCTGTCTCAAAATACAAGGTGGTGGTGGGGGGGGGCAGACTCAGAGGGAACCACACCTGAGGTTGTCATGTACCTGCACACAAGTGAACGAGAACACACACACACACACACACACACACACACACACTTGCACGCACGTGTACACACACAATCAAAACAGAGATTGTCCTATTGTCTTTTGCTTCTGGTTTTCAGGTAGAGGAGGATGAAGAGCCCTCAGTGGGAATGTCGGAGGATTCAGGCTCTGAGTGGTGGTTGGGCCAGGGACCCTTTGGTGTGTTGAGTTCCTTCCTGTGGTCTCTGGGTGAGCCAGGTTAGACAATGGCGTTATGTCTGAAACGGCCCTCTTGTTCTTCGGTAAGTCCCTTCTGTGCCTGCTTCTTTGACGCTCAGGTTCCTTGGTGGACGACGAGTCTCTCATTGGTGTCCTGCGCATCACCAAGCAGACGGCAGCCGAAGTGAGCGAAAAGCTCCACGTGGCCGCAGAAACGGAGATCAAGATCAACACAGCTCAGGAGGAGTTCCGGCCTGCGGCCACCCGTGGCAGCATCCTTTATTTCCTCATCACAGAGATGAGCATGGTCAACATCATGTACCAGACCTCGCTGGCTCAGTTCCTGAAGTTATTCGACCAGTCCATGGCCAGGCAAGTCCTTCCCACCTTCCCCTTGGTCATTTCCAAAGTGGTAAGTTAAAGTTTTGTGTTGGAGGCCGGTGTGTGTGTGTGTGTGTGTGTGTGTGTTTGTGTGTGGTGTGTGGCTCAGTCTATGAAGTCTCTGCCACAGAAGCATGAAGACTTGAGTTCAGGCTATCAGCACCCACATAAATGACCTGGGCGTGGCAGTAGACGTCTGTAAACCCATGCTTGGAAATAGAACTGGATTTGGATCGCTGGAGCTCCCTGGCTAGCCAGTGTAGCCAATCAGTGAGCTCCAAGTCCAGTGAGAGACCCTGTCTCAAAAAATAAGGTGGGGACTAGAGAGATGGCCCAGTATTTAAGAACATTCTGTTCTTACAAAGGACTGGAGTTTGGTTCCCAGCACCCACATCTGGTGCTCACAACTCGCTCCTATAACTCTAGTTTTAGGTGATATGATGCCCTCTCCTGGCCTCCATGGGCAACTGCACACATACACTTAAAAATAAAAAATAGTTCTTAAAAAAATATGGTGGTGATTGATTGAGGCAGATACCAGACACCAGATGTCAACCTCTGGTGGCATAGACATACCTACACACACACACACACACACACACACACACACACACACACACACACACACACACACACGTTTTATTATTTCTAGTCTTTAAGAAATTGTTTTTTTAATCTCTTTGATTTTAAAAATGGATTGCAGATCTGAAAAGTCCCCACTACCTCAAAAAAGAATTACAAATATCATCGAGTACCTGACGTACGAAGTCTTTACATACTCAGTGAGAGGCCTGTATGAAAACCACAAATTCCTCTTTGTACTCCTCATGACGTTAAAGATTGATCTTCAGAGGGGGACAGTTAAGCACAAAGAGTTTCAGGCTCTGATTAAAGGTAACATGCTTGGAGTGTGGCGGGGTCGGCTTGGAGCGTGGGGGGGGGGGGGGGGCGGGACTCTGGCTCTGATGGGCTCTTTGAATATACTTCGATGCCATTCCAGGGATGTCAGAGGGAAACAGTGTGGTACCCGGATGAAAGCAGGATTGTTCCCCTAGTCTCCCTCTCGCCCTCCTCTGCCCTCTTCCGATTTCCATTAATATAGTTCTGTTTACCAAAAATTTGGGCTAGTCCTAACTCTGCGTTTTTAGTTACATCACCGTGTTTGGTTTCTTCTTTGTTTGTGGTGGTGTGGAAATATGGGGCAGGCTGGCACGCAGCAGAGACCTGTGCTCAAACAGGATGCTGTGGAGCAAGAGAATGTTGTGCTGGAGACTAGGTGACTGGGATGCCGACCACAGCCTCCCGTCCTACTAGTCAACTAGTCACTGATGAAACCAAGAGGGCCCGGGGGCACAGCCGGTGACTGAGACACATGCAGCTTTGAGATGCTCTCCCATTCAGACAAACCCTCGCGCTCTCTCTTCACTCCTCATTAAAGGCACCCGGTCAGACCAGGAAGATTTGTCAAAAGAGGCAGGCCTCTTTGAAAGAGGGTTTGTGAGTGAGAGGCGCCAAGACGCGGAAGGACACGTGAGGGGTGGTTTCCTGGGATGGGGGCGAGTACCTTACCACAGGAAGATGGGCGCTCCCCTGGGCTGTGGTGGGGGCATATTTGTGAGCCCATTTCATCACGGTGGAGAGCGAGATTGCAGAGGGCCAGCACAGCCGGCAAGGGGACTTCGGGTCCAATTCAGTTGGCAGTGGGGAGCCTTTGAGTGTTTTATGGGCAGGGATATGGCAGGAACAAAGCAGTGCTTTAGGAAGATTAATTTGGAATTGCGCGATGGGTTGATTGACAGAACTACAATAAGTTCAGCAGAAAAGGAGGGTATTTTCTGGACAAAGCTGGTTTATTGTACGGTCTGCTTTAGTTTTGAACTGGCTTACATTTTGATGGAATTATTTTTTAAAGGATAGTATGGCTTATTTTTTTTTAATGCTTTTTCATAGAGTTAACAAATAGACTCTTATATCATGGACTTTTTTTTTTTATCATTGTGAACTCCATACTCAAGGGAGAACTAGTGATATTTATGGCCACGGCAATGTTTGATTTCCCAGGAGTGACAGTTCTTAGGTATCAATTATTTCTTGTTTTCTGTGGTATTTGTAAGGTGCCTTTGACTTTCTTCTCTAGCTGAGGATGTCAGGGCACTTTGGAAAATGGATACCGGGGGCAAACCTGCGCTATGGATCAACGGACAGCTCTGTTTCCTTGCCGGTTTATTCTAGAAAGATAGTATCTTTGTTTTTGCAATAGAACCCCAGGGGTTCTCATAAGCTGCTCATAGGACCCGAGTCTTACAAAATATGAGGAGGATACAAATTAAATGTCAAAATAATCACTAATGATGACATGGCTTTTTGTAACCTCACAGCAGCCACATGGTAGAGTCCTGCTACTCCATTATTCTGTTACTCTCATCTGACAGATGAAAAAAGGAGAGAGAGAGAGAGAGAGAGAGAGAGAGAGAGAGAGAGAGAGAGAGAGAAAGAGACTCAAGGTTGTTGGGTAGCTCATGACTGCCTGTAGCTCCAGCTCCAGGGAGTCTGATGCCTCCCTTTGGCCTGTTTGGCCTGTGTGAGCAGTTGTGCATATGTGTGCCCCATTCACACACACTCACCAAGCTAGTGTAAGAATCACTGTTTTGCATGCATCTGACTTAATAATAGTGGAGCTTCAGTTACAAGACAATGCCACTAAGGACATCCAGCTAAGAACTTTCAAAACTGTAAAGATAACCCTCTATTTTGCTTAAGAATGCCCATCTTGCGTATGCTCACTTTGACTGATGATTTGTTTTTGTTTTTGTTTTTGTTTTTGTTTTGTTTTGTTTTTCGAGACAAGGTTTCTCCGTGTTGTTTTGGTGCCTGTCCTGGATCTTGCTCTGTAGACCAGGCTGGCCTCGAACTCACAGAGATACACCCGGCTCTGCCCCTCGAGTGCTGGGATTAAAGGTGTGCACCACCACTGCCCAGCATGGTGATGCAGTTTTAAACATGGCCTGCTGTGGTACACTCACATTCTTTGGCGGCCTACAGGCTCCATGACGGCACTGTTGAACCCTCTTCATATTCTTTTAAGTCTTTGCTTATCTGTAAGCTGTCCTTGCTTCCCCTTCTCTTCAGTGCCCATATCATGAATGAATGAATGAATGAATGAATGAATGATTTGAACACATTGCCACTAGAAAGAAACCTAACTCTGATCTTCCTCCCTCTTCCACTCCCTTTAATTTCCTCCCTCTGTCTGTCTGTTTATCTAACCATCTATTTAGCCTGGTGGGAAATATTATCGAGTGTAGAACTGGAGGAGTGATGGGGACTAAAAGACAATTATAAAAGTCACACAAAGAAAGGTCATCCTATCCATTGGCAAAAATTTTACAACTCTCAGGTGGCTAAATAAAAATGTAAACCACCACACCCATTCAAGAAGAGCTCATTGGTATCTCACTTTTGTGACTGGGAAAATAAATTTCTAAAAGTGAATAGCAGGCTGGCGTGATTGACGTGTCTGGTGTGATTGACGTGTCTTTCATGTCTCCCCAGGCGGAGCCGCTCTGGACCTGAAGGCGTGTCCCCCCAAACCCTTTCGCTGGATCCTGGACATGACGTGGCTGAACCTTGTGGAGCTCAGCAAGCTCCCCCAGTTTGCAGAAATTATGAACCAGGTAAAGGAAGAGGGGCTGAATAAAAACAGGTCTGCAGATCAAAACACAGTAGGTTGGTCAACCAGGGCCTCCTAGTGACAGTTTCTACCCCCAGAGGAACAGCAAATAAAAGTATGGATTTAGATGGTTGCGGTGGGACCCACCTACAATCCCAGTTCACCGGAGACTGAGGCAGGGGAACCAGGTGTTCAGGCCATTCTGACTGACATAGTGAGACCCTGCCTTGAAAGCAAAACAAAGATTAAATCAGTGGTTCTCAACTTTCCTAACGCTGCGACCCTTTAATACAGTTCCTCATGTCATGGTGTCACCCAACCATAAAGTTATTTTCATTGTTACTTCATATACTATAATGAATCACAATGTAAATATCTGTGTTTTCTGATGGTCTTAGTTGATCCTTGTGAAAGGGATTCAATCCCTAAAGGGGTCTTGACTCACAGGCTGAGAACCACGGAATTAAAGCCAAGACTGTGGCCTCCTGGGCCGGGGACGTGGGGTGTGGATGGACGGACTTCAAAGGGAGCTCTTCATAGGCATTGGGAATAAACCTTCCTTCTACATGGTGGACAGAGGGTTTGTGTGTGTGTGCTCAACTATGCATGCACATGTGGGCACATGCATGTAGGAGCCAGAGGTTTACCTTGGGTGTCGTTCCTCTCGCTCCATCCGTCTTACTCACCAAGTAGGGTAGGTTGTCTGGGACAGAGTCCTAGGGATCTACTGCCTCTGCTTCCCCGGTGTTGGCATTATAAGCACAGGCCTCCACGGCCAGCCTTTTACATGGGTGCTGGGGATTAACTCGGGGCCTCATGGATAGCTTGGCAGGTGCTTTACCAGCGCAGCTGCCCCCAGTCCATCCCTTCCGGCCTATTCCCTTACCCCAGCCCCCAAGGGTTCTTTCTCCAGTCCTGCTTGAGTTACACCCAGATGTATAAGGATTGGGTGAGTGGACCCTTCCATTGTATCAATGCTTTTGCATTTTACTTCTGCTTGCGAATTCGAATTGGAGTCAAATCAAGAGGATGGTGTACTTTTACAAAATATCAAATTAGCTTATTGGTGCAGACATAAAGTGACCTGGAGTAATGGCTCAGTGGTTAAAGCGCTTGCCACGTAAGCAGGAAAACCAGAGTTTAGAAGCCCAGGCAGATGCCTGGTGGGCCTGGCAGCCTCAGAGGACAAATGCAGAGTCCCCAGGGTACACTGGATAGAGATACTCGCCATATCTAGGACCTCTGGGTTTGATCTACCCCTGAGAATAAGGTGGAAGAGCAACAAGTCACTGCAGTCTTCAGGGGGCTGTTTAGATGCACTTCAAAACCCCTCCCTTATCTCATACTGCCCCAGGGACAAGGCTGAAGCAATTGATCTGCAGAGTTTATCGAGTCTGGTTAACAACCCACTCTCTGCCGTGTCCTCTTCTATGAATCTCACAGAATGCACAGCTTTGAGTGGTTTCCCACCTCTCTGGGCCCCAGATAAGAAGGGTAGAAACCAGAGGCTGGGCAGATGGCGCAGTCCGTGACGTGCTAGCCACGCACGCAAGGGGACCTGCCATCAGACCCTCGGGACCTACGTTTAAAAAACAAACCCCTCGGCTGGAGAGATGGCTCAGAGGTTAAGAGCACTGGCTGCTCTTCCAGAGGTCCTGAGTTCAATTCCCAGCAACCACATGGTGGCTCACAACCATCTGTAATGAGATCTGGTGCCCTCTTCTGTCCTGCAGGGATTCATGCAAGCAGAACACTGTATACATAATAAATAAATAAATCTTTTTTTTTTTTTAAAAAGAATCCTTTAAAAAAAAAAACAAACCCCCAAAACAAATAAACAAAAAACCCAGGAGACTTGGTGCTGTGTCCACAATCCCAGCGCTTGGGAAACAGAGACAGCAGGACCACTGGGGCCTGCAGGCCAGCCAGGCCAGCTGAAATGGTGAGTTCCAGGTTCAGTGAGGGACCCTGCCTCAAAAACTGAGATGGAGAGTGATGGAGGAAGTCACCTGATAAGGACTTGTGCCTGCTGAGTGGCTCAGATTCACAACCCATATACCATACATGCGGGGGAGGGGGGTGTGAAGGAGAGGGAGAGGGAGAGGGAGAGGGAGATAGGGAAAGGGGAGAGAGAGAGAGAGAGAGAGAGAGAGAGAGAGAGAGAGAGAATATCTAAGAAAAAGTTCAGTCTGTAGGCCTGGCACATAGGATCTGAGATGTGAACTTCTGCCGTCTGCTTTTAATGCTCACCATAGGTTTCTCAAAAGTGCTGACAAACCATATTCCGAGGACCCCAGCCTGGCCGTTGCTGAGGATTATGGGACAGGCTCAGCAGTGCAGGGTTTATAATTAGACTCAATGGCTCTTGGGCAGCAGGGGCACCTTTTAATGCTTCTGAACCCCCTAGGTCCGCTGCATGCGTCCCGATGAGCAGATACTTGAGACCACTTGGAGAGACTTCGCCCGCTCTCAGCTTTAAGGTCTCTCTAGGAAAATAAAAGTTTGGATTTTTGGCTTCTCTTGCTATTTTTAAGTAGAGATCAGCATTCGGGGGAATTGGTCCACATCCGTGGTTCTCAGTGGAGGGCCATTTTGTGCCACCCCCAGCAGGGTATGTGGTAGTGCCTGGAGATATTTTTGATTATTCCAACTCAAAGGCAGGGATGCTACTGGCATCTAGTGGGTAGAGGCCGGAGATGCTCCGAAGCATGCTTACTGTTACCAAATCGATTAGGGTTAGAGCCTGTGCTCACAGGCTCAACCGCCTGTCCCAATAAGCCAATTAAAGAGACGAATTAATAGTGGAAAGCAGAAAAATGAGATTCAATGTAGCCACATTGAGAAGAGGGACAAAGAGATCTGGTGACTCCCTGCTCCCAATCTGTCTTTAGGGGTGTGATATAGGATTCAGGTTTAAACTGTCGACGTCAAAATGTGTGCCTGAGTGAGCAGGCTAGCTCACAGTATGAGCAGGCTAGCTCACAGTATGAGCAGGCTAGCTCACAGTATGAGCAGGCTAGCTCACAGTATGAGCAGGCCAGCTCACAGTGTCAACCTGCCCGTCACTGACTCCACCACTGTGTCAGCTCCGGTCTCGGCTGCACGGTGGCCTAACAAGTTGTCAATCATTCTCCGTGAGGCACATTCATTCCTCTGGCTGCTTCCAGGACCCCAGCCCTCCCTTCTCCTAGCATGCGGTTCCTGGGTGAAATTCCAATTTCTAGGGTCCCGTGGTTTGAATATGTTAACCATAGGGAGGGACACAAGCGTCTGCCTGCCAGTGTGGTTACACTACCATGCCCAGGACAGCCCTGCACTTTATAAAAAATGCCCTTCCCCGAGTGTCACTGTGTCATGATTGAGAAGCCTTGGTCTGTTGTCATCCTGGCTAACCATTGTGTCGCTGATACGTTGTTCTAACTGTAGGGAACAGCCCCGGAAGGCAATTAACAAAACTGGAAGCAGTAGTTACACTGTATCTGTTAGTCAGGCCTTTGTAAACAGTAGTGGGTTGTTGGGCTTTGTAAGGGAAGAGCGTGCAAGAGTGGCTCTCTGGGGTCCTTTGGAAGGTCTGGCACATTCCCATCTCACGCAGTCTTGTGGCTTGCTTATCGGCTTTTACTCGTAGATATCTCGGAATGAGAAGGGGTGGAAGAGCTGGTTTGACAAAGATGCCCCGGAGGAGGAGATCATCCCTGATGGATATAACGATTCCCTGGATACCTGCCGCAAGCTCCTGCTCATCAGGTGAGCACAGAGCCAGCAAGACCTGGAAGCATCACTCACTGTCCCTCGTCCCAGGTCTGACCTCCGCAGTCAACATTGTCGCGTCCCCACTGTTCTGTGTGTTGCGTGGGGGAGCAGCCCCGCAGTTCCTTGACAATGAATGACGGCGGGGAAGGGGTCTAGTTCAGCAATATATTAACAGTAGTGCTTTGTAGTGAACACAGGAAAGAAAATGTTTTTATGTCTCCTTTATCCATTTGATATTGGGTGAATCATTCATTATTGAATTTACCTCTGTAAAAAAAAAATGATGGAACTTGGGCTGGTGAGAGGGCTCAGTGGGTAGAAGGCTTGCTGCCAAGCCTGACCAACTGAGTTTGGTTCCCTGGACCCACACTGTAGAAGGAGAGAGTCAACTCCAGCGAGTTATCCTCTGATCTCCACACTCTTGCTGTTGTTTGTGCACAAGCACACGCACACACACACACATACAAATACACATACACAAATACACACACAAACACACCTACACACACACACACACACACACACACACACACACACACACACACACACACACTATGAATAACAGAGGTGGATTATTTAGGGACGTTTTATGTTTCCTAATGTAGCACATTAGAAAATTAGAGCTTGCCGTTGGAAATGCTGTTTGCTGGCTTTTGTCACCCATGAGGGTGATCAGAGTGGCCGCAGTGGTGACTTCCTGCTCAGCAGAGTATGAAAGGGTTACTTGTTTTCACTGAAATAAGCACATTTGTCTTTTACCCATCATTTTAAAACTGGACCCATGTCACACGAGCCGTGTCATTAACTGATAAGTGAGAATCTGTTTGAGAGACAGCACCTCGAATCTAAATGATCAGCTGTCTGGCATCTATTTATTCGGTGTGTCTGTGAGTGTTGAGTCTGTCAGGGTGTGTGACACACAGATGGCCTGAACACAGATGCTTGCTGAGAGCTTACTTCTGGCCTCTTGGGCACCTCCATCCTCTCTGAAGACAGCAGAGCTTCAGAGTCCGTGGCAGGTCAGCCTCCACCACGGACTGAGGCTGGCAGAGGACACTCTGTTGTTACTGACTCTACCCTGCTCCCTGCCAGTGCCTGGCACCAAAACCTCACACGATTAAATCTGTGCTCATCCAGGGATGGCAAAGCTTGCCGCCCCTCTCACACAGCCCGGTGGAAGGGAGGATTCGCTTGCTATCCCTGTGTTAATTAAATGTGTGACCTTCACACCTTCGGAATTAGATAGAGACAGAGGGGGAGCATGTTGAACTTACTTCTTCTAATTTTTTTTTATTCATTTCAAGATCGTGGTGCCCAGACCGCACCGTTTTCCAAGCAAGAAAATACATCGCTGACTCTCTTGAGGAGAAGTACACAGAACCAGTTATCCTGAATCTGGAGAAGACGTGGGAAGAGAGTGATACACACACACCTCTGATTTGTTTCCTGTCCATGGGCTCTGACCCCACCATCCAGATTGATGCACTGGCCAAAAAACTGAAGCTGGGTATGAAATTTAACAGCATACCTGTGTTTGCTCTGAATATCACCATTCATAGGTGATTCTTAGAGAAGTATCTATGGCCAGGCTTGGTGGTGTACATCTTTAACCTGGCACTCGGGAGGCAGAGGCAGGCAGATCTCTGTGAGTTCAAGGCTACCCTGATCTACAGAGTGAGTTGTAGATGAATTTCTAAGTGGTCTTATTAAATAAAAAACACGGAGCCAAATATAGGGGTGAAAGCCTTAGAGATCAGGGAAGTAGGAATAGCTACCAGCCAACCTTTCCTCACCATGCCGCAGCTTCCAAAGTGCTACTTCCTGTCTACCTACGCCTTTATTGCCTTGCTGTTCTGCCCTCTCATTGGCTCTTAGTCCAGCTACCTCACTTCCTCATCACTTCCTGTCTGTACAGACCTCCAAGTCTATGGTTGGTACTGGAATTAAAGGCATGTGTCACCACACTTGGCTCTGTTCCTTAGTGTGGCCTTGAATATACAGAGACCCTGCCTGCCAAGTGATTGGATTAAGGGCGTGTGCTGCCACTGCCTGACTTTTGTGTTTACTTAAAATGGCTTGCTGTTTCCTCTGATCTCCAGACAAACTTTATTTATTAACATACAAATAAAATATCACCACAGTGAGTCTCAGGCCAGTCAGGGTTACATACTGTGACCCTGTCTAAAAAGAAAGAATGAGAAAAAGGAAATTGTGTATGAAACAAAGCTATACTTAAAAATTGAGCTTTTCCCCCTTCTTTTTATTCATTTGTACCTGAGACACAGGTGTCTTTGAGCAGCCAAGGAATAAAGCTATATCTATTACAGATTGTTTTATCAGCAGATGGCCGTACTGTCGGCCAGCAGGTAGCAAGAGCAACGAGGAGCAATTGTCTGCTGCTGCCATGTTTATATAAAATGACACCGAAGCGTATTTTGTTACCAACTGAAAAACTGGAACCATTACTGTAATGTCTGATGACCAGGGATTCATTTGTTCACGCTTTCGTTCAATAACAAGTCAGTAATGAGTCACTCAGAGGTTTGGGGATAAACAGAACACAGCTGGAGAAGACAGATGTGAACAGAACTGAACAGGATGTGCGACAACTGTAGTCACATTCTGTAGGAGTAAGTGATGGCTCATAGGTTCATAGCTGCACAGATTCTGGAGAAAGCACCACGTTCTTTAAGATCTTATTTTTAATTGTGTGTCCATGTGTGTCTGTGTGTAGATGTGTGTGTGTGTGAATGTGGGTACCCACAGAGGCTGGGAGAAGGTGTTGAATTGCCTGGAGCTGGACTTACAGGCAACTGTGAACTGCCTGATGTGGGGGCTGGGGACTGAACTTGGGTCCTCTCTGAGAGTAGCAAGTTAGCAAGTTAGCCTCTTAGCCTCTGAGCCATCTCTCCAGCCCTGACCCCCTATAAAGGAGCACCACATTCTTGATATTAGATATATTTTTTCATTACCAATAGGAGACAGAAAGAATATTATCCCAGGGAGGGGAGTCAGGACAAAGAATTGTAGCGCCTAAACATGTCAGCAGTGATGGAGTCAGGGGCACTCAAGGATGGGGACATGGTAACAGGCTTGCACTATCCTATATCCGCGTACTCAGGGAACCTGGGTGTTGTTGGCATTGGTATATAAAGTCACTATAACTGTACTTACAGAGTTGATTCCTTTACTTGATAAAGATTAGAAAGCATTTCATGGTCAGTGAGAGGGCTCAGCTGAAAAAGGTGTCTGCTGCCAAGACTGATGATCTGAGTTCAATTCCCGGAACTCACATAAAGGTGGAAGGTGACAACCAACTCTAGCAAGTTGTCCTCTGACCTCCACACTTAGGCCAAGGCATACATATGCACACACATGCACACACACACACACACACACACACACACACACACACACACACAGTCAGCCAGAAGGACACACACACACACACACACACACACACACACACACACACACACACGATAGTAAGATCATTTTTTAAAAAGTTCAACATCCATATTTGACTTTGCAAAGTTAGGAGCAGACTACCCTATGAAGTGATAGATGTGTCGCAGACATCAGCCCCAGACTCGCTGGTGAACAACTGAGACATACCCATTAAAGTCAGACTTGAGACAAAGATGTCTGCCCACTGCCACGGTGATTAAACGTCCTTGCGGAAGATATAGCTAACGTATTGTGAGGATCATAAATAAAAGATGTAACTACTGAAAAGGAGGGACCAAAAATGCCACCATTACTCTCAGACAATGTAATTGTCTAGCTTAAAACCACAAATGAATCAACTGAAAATTATCCTACTTAATAGAACAGTTCAGTAAGGTGACTACTCACAACATAAATATTTTTTAAAAAAATCAATTGTGCTTTCTTGTAAAAATAAAATGTAAAAAATTCCATTAACTTCGCAATAAAGATGAAATGGGTCATTTTTAAAAATACCCATTTAAGGAAAAATATAAAACTTTCTCAGTGACATAGAAAATTAATTCAAATAAATAGAGTTAAAACTGATTCCCAGCATAAGAATTCAATATTGTAAAGGTGTCAATATTTTATAGATTAGTCTATAAATTGAATATAAGTCTAATTGAAATTCAAACATCATTTTCCCCTAATTGGATCCCAGGAAGATATTAAATCATCAGAAGCATAGATGGACAAGAATAGCCACAAAAGCTCGAAAAGAAAAAACAGTAATTGGAAATGAACACTCCTAAATTTTTAAAGCTTTATCAAATGGCAATAATTTAATCAGTATGCAGCTGGCTAAAAGCAAGTAAACAAATCAAGAGAGCAAAATGAAAGACCCCAAATTAGACACACACATACACACACACACACACACACACACACACACACACACACACACAGGAGCGTGCGCTCACATATGCACACATAAACACATGCATACATGCATGTACACTCTTTTGGAGTCCAACCTGTGTCTTTTGCCGTCATATCCCACCCTCCCTCTGGTTTTGGTATCTTCATTTCTTTGTGCAGCACATTTTCTGGTCAGCACCATGGAAAGCCAGGTCCTTCTGAGAGGAAAGGAGGGAGGGAGACCGTGGTAAAATTGACATCTTGTCATTGTGAGCTTCTTGTGTTGCAGAATGTAGAACTATCTCAATGGGACAAGGGCAAGAAGTGCATGCTCGAAAGCTGATTCAGATGTCCATGCAACAGGTATGCAACCAGGAGCCATCACCATTTTGACCTAAGTGTTCCAATTCCTCCGTCCATCTGGTCTACCTTGGAAAGCCATGGTGATTGGAAGCTTCCTTCCTCTGATGTTCTTTTCCCATTCTTGTTGATGCAGAGTCAGACCTTTGGTTGTCTGTGAACCTTACATCTCAAGGCAGTTTCCTCCTTAGAGCTCTATGGGAAGGACTGTTTTCTATGTCCTTTTCAAGCTGGCTGTTTTCTATGGTCCACATTCACCTTTGTTTTTCTGTTTCATTCCATCCATCTACCCATTCATCCATCCATCTACCCATCCATCCATCCATCCATCCATCTATCCATCCATCCATCCATCCATTTACCATCTGGAAGGAACAACATCTGGTTCCTAAGGTTACAGCTCCAGCCATTTTGGAATTTCATGATCACTATTAATAAAGGGACAAATCAGGACAGTTAAATTTCAATTTTCAGTTAAAGGCGGGCTTTCATTTTTCATTAATGGATCGTTGCGGGCAAATAAGAAATAGTTGAGGACTTTCTGTTTAAATATTGATGATGATTTTTATGGAAGTGGAATGTTGAGAAGTGGTTGGCGTTGTGCCTAATAAATACACAGATCGTTAACTTTCTAGAAATGCTTTGCAGATAGCCATCTCAGCTGTAATAAGAAAGGGTGTAATTTATAAAAGTAAGACAAAAATCTTGGTTTGTTTTAAAGTGTTTGGTCTCATCATGTCTGTGGCGACTTTGTCATGGCTTTCCCCTGGGAATTAATGACCAGTGAGGGTTAATGGTCCAAAGCTCTACTTAGCTCATCAAAATTTCAAGCTGGTCATTAATTCTCAAGTGCCCTAAGCCTTAATCTTTATCACCTAATTAAATTCAATAATAAATTATATTTAATTTATATATCAAGGCAATGATGTGCAATTATTTCTACGTGAGTCAAGTCTTCCACCCCTTTGGGTGATTTGTCTCTTCTACTTTGGGCAAGAGTGATCCTTTTTGTAGTTTCAGTGAATGGGAAAATTTTAATTTAAATATTAAATTTACTTTCAGCTTCTTTGGGGTGATAGTTTTTGTAACTTCCATATCTGTTTCTCACAATGTATTGATAATGGCATTATCAGAAAGAAAAAAAAATAACAAATACAAGTGTGGCCGTACTGTGACCTTGAGAAACCCCAGATTTCAAACACGTCTGATGTTGTTGAATACCGAGTAAAGGACCAGGAAGTACTGCATTCATGATGCTGAGTTCCATCTTCTCCTAGAGAAGTCTCTATGAGCCCAGTGCATCCATCCTCTTTGCTGCGTGAGCCAGCTCGACTCAGATTTTTTCCTCCCAGTTGAAGGCACGTTTTAAGTACATTATCATGCATTACTGCATTTGACAGTTTATAGATGCAGTTATCTAGTCTACCATAGTAGTTACATCTAAATATTAAAATGTTGATGTACTGGGCACGGTGAAGCGTACCTGTAATTTCAGTACTTGGAGGTCAGGAGAAAGAGACTTGAGAGTTCAAGGCTAGCCTAGGCTACACGATGAGTTCAAGGCCAGCCTGAACAGTAGAGCCAGGCACTGACCCAGCAAGTGAGTGGCTGGTCTTGTTTTCATAGGGGGAGCGATTGTTTCTGACTGACTGACGGTTAAAAACTGCTTTATTTAACCGTTTAGGTGGAGCTTAATAAATTATGTTCTCAGGAGTCCCTGGGAAAAGTGATGACGATTTAGAGCTCGGTTAGCAAATGGCCACCACATACATCACCTCTGACTTTCAGAAGGTGACAAGCTCTTTTATGGATGACTGTGAAGCTGTCTTGGTGGTTTGAGGCTGCATGGATTCTGACATACGTTAAGCAAGGCTGTGCAAGTTACCAACCTCACCATTAGATGGCGCACACACTCAAGTTTTCATTTCTAATCTCTGAGGAGCCAGGTGCAACATCGTCACTCCTTAGCCACTTGACTTCAAGTCACCACATTGGGCCAGGGACAGATGACAGTATTAACATGCAGCTTTTTTTTTAAATTAGTAAATATAGGCTCAAAATAAAACAATCATGCCGTAAGCAAACTTATTTTTGAAATGGTACATTTTGTTTTGGTAAAATAATCACAAGATATAAAAAATAAATATGAGCTCTTTTTTGTTTTGTTTTGTTTTTGGATACAGGGTGGTTGGGTATTACTGCAAAATTGTCACCTTGGTCTAGAATTCATGGAAGAATTACTAGAGACGTTGTTGACCACAGAATCCATGGAGGACTCTTTCCGAGTATGGATAACCACTGAGCCCCACGACCGATTTCCAATTACATTACTCCAGGTTTGTGACTGAGAGTTAACCAAGTCCACGGCATGATTCATGATCGACGGCACTGAAGGGTGGGTGGGAAGGGCAAGAGGATTCCTTAGATAAAGGTGCTTGTCACCAAGCTCGACAGCCTGAGTTTGCTCTTCAGAACCACGTGGTAGAAGGAAAGAACAGGTTCCTACAAGTTGTACTCTGACTTTCATGTGCGCACTGTGGCATCTGCTGGGCCACCCGAAGAATAAATAAATGTCATGAAACTTTTAAATGAGGGAACACAACAGGGCATATTAATCTTGACCAGAATCATCAGGCTTATATAGTACTTCCACAAAAGAATTCTAAGGCCATATTAATTTGTTCACCAATCAAATGTAATTGGCTTTTACTCTGACGAATTCCAGCCCACTATGCTACAAGCATGTTGTTGTTGTTACCTAACATATCATGATTTCTCTTTTATTAATTAATTGATTCATTATATGTATATGGTTGTTTTGGCTGTATTTACGTATGTGTGCCACATGCATGCAGTGCCCATGGAGACCAGGGATTGGGGTTATAGAGACAGTTGGAAGCTACCTTATGGGTGCTGGGAACTGAACCTGGGTCCTCTGCAAGAGCAGCCAGTGTTCTTAACCACTGAGCCATCTCTCCAGCCCCCATACCATGATTTCAGTTGCATTCTTTATAGTACTTTGTAACAGTAAGACAACTACTTCTCCCAACAGACTTCTCTCAAGTTTACAAATGAGCCACCCCAAGGTGTTCGGGCAGGCCTGAAAAGGACATTCGCTGGGATCAACCAAGACCTTCTGGACATCAGTAACTTACCCATGTGGAAACCCATGCTCTACACAGTGGCGTTTCTGCACTCCACCGTGCAGGTAACCTGGAGAGCAGTGTTCACTAGGGGGCGCTAATGAGTTGGTGTGGCCACCATGGGAGAAGTTCCTGGAAGGATGGCATCAGCCTCCCACCCCTCACTTCCTCCCTGGGAGTTCACCCCATCTGGCTTAGTATGCGTTTGTCACAGATTCCGCCTGCACCCCCACTGTGCAACTGCCAGCTTCTTGGGTACAGAGGTCTCGCCTTTGATCCTGCCGACTTACTCTCCTGAGGTCACAGCATTGTGAGGGCATAGTCACAGTGCCTTGGTCATTTTTTTCCTTACTCTGAGACCTACCCAAGGGAAGCAGTTTAAGGGGGAGGGATTTACTTTGGTTCACAGCTGCAGATGGTTAAGTCAGATGACTCGGGGCACTCGACATCAAGACAAGGAAGACACATTCGTGTCAAGAGCATGTGGCAGAGGCTGGTCACCCTGTGGTGGCCAGGAGACAGAATACTGCCACAGACCAGATAGCCCTCAAATTCTAAACCCTCAGGGACCGACTCCCTGCAACCCAACCCCTCCAAAAATGGCACTGCCAACTGGACACTCGGCCTTCACCACATGAGCCTGTGGGGGGCGTTTCCTACACACACCATAACACGGAGCAAAGTAAATGTTTGTACAATGAACAAAGAGATTATTAAGAGCCAAACTTAGTCTTGAAAGTGCCTGGGTTGGCCAAGAATTTGATCCACACCCTCTCGGATAGTAACAACTACTGCTTTTCAAGATAGGGTTGCCACCACGTTCAAAAGGAGGCAATTGCCCTGGGGAGATGGCTCAGTCAGCCCAGTGCTTGCCCTGCAGCAGAGGGACCCGAGTTCAACCCCCAGAACCTGCGTATAAAGAGCTGGGCGTGGTGGCACACACTTGTAGTCTCAGAGCTGGGGAGGCAGAGGCAAACAGATCCTTGACATTCACCAGCTAGCCAGCCTAGACTACTTGGTGAGTTCCAGGCCAGTTAGAAGGTTTAAGTGTCAACCCTCAACAGTTGTCTCCTGGCTTTCATGTACACACACACACACACACACACACACACACACACACACACACACAAAAAAAAAAAAAAAAAAAAATAAGGCAATTGAGTCTTAGAGAGCCTGTATCATCTATGGTAGATCTGGGGTGTCTTGGCTGTAATTCTTAGTAGCTGACGTGGGGGAAGGGTAACCATAGTCTCCACCCTGTCAGGCTGTGCTTTCACATACTAATTACTTCTGTTGATTATTACTAATTGCTTATTTTAATTATTAATTGCTTATGTTGTAATTTTATAGTAACTAAGAAACCTACTTATAGGATTTTTTTCTTTTTTTCCATATATATATATATATATATATATATTTTAATTAAGAGCTTTTCTATTCATTTTACATACCAACCAAGATTCCCCTGTCCTCCCTCCTCTTGTCCCCGAGTCTTTCCCCCCAACCCACTCCCCATTCCCACCTCCTCCAAGGCAAGGTCTCCCATGGGGAGTCAGCAGAGCCTGGTACATTCAGTTGAGGCAGGTCCAAGCCCCTCCTCCCTGCACCAAGGCTGTACAAAGTGTCCCACCATAGGCACTAGGCTCCAAAAACCCAGCTCATGCACTAGGGATAGGTCCGGATCCCACTGTCTGGGGGCCCCCTAAACAGTTCAAGCTAAAAAAATGTCTCGCTTATCCAGAGGGCCTGGTCCAGTACCATGGGGGCTCCTCAGCTATTGGTCCACAGTTCATGTGTTTCCACTAGTTTGGCTAGTTGTCTCTGTACTTTTTCCAATCATGGTCTCGATATCCCTTACTTATAGAATCCCTCCTCTCTCTCATCGATTGGACTCCTGGAACCCGGCTGTGGATCTCTGCATCTGCTTCCATCAGTCACTGGATGAGGGTTCTATGATGACAGTTAGGGTATTCAGCCATCGATCACCAGAGTAGGCCAGCTCAGGAACCCTCTCGACTATTGCCAGTAGTCTATGGTGGAGTCATCCTTGTGGATTCCTGGGAACCTCCCTAGCACTCTGCTTCTCCCTGTTCCCCTGGTGTCTTCATTTATCATGGTATCTCTTTCCTTGCTCTCCTACTCTGTTCCTGTTCCAGCTCGAGCCTCCCGCTCCCGTAAGCTCTTATCCCCCATCCCTTGCCCTCCATTACTCCTCTCACCCCCAGTTTGCTCATGTAGATCTCATCCATTTCTCCATCCCTGGGTGATCCATGCATCCTTCCTAGGGTCCTCCTTATTAGTTAGCCTCCATGGAGCTGTGGGTTGCAATCTGGTTATCCTTTGCTTTACATCTGGTATCCACTTATGAGTGAGTACATACCATGTTTGTCCTTCTGAGTCTGGGTTACCTCACTCAGGATGATATTTTCTATTTCCATCCATTTGCCTGCAATCCTCATGATGTCATTGTTTTTCTCTGCTGAGTAGTACTCCATTGCGTATATGTACCACATTTTCTTTATCCATTCTTATGTTGTAATTTAATTATTTTATAGTAACTAAGAAACCTACTTATAGGGTTTTTTTTAAAACTCTTGTTATTTTATGTATGGCTCAGTGTTGGAAAATGTCATGCCTTTAATTCACACAGGGTATTCCTTGGTTTCACAAGGGCTTGAGGGGGCTTCTTCTGTGTCTCTTTCCTGGAGGCTTGGGAGAAAGACAAAATGAGCCCTTGGCCATGTCCTAGCAGGTGTAGTCTCAGCCGTACCCATATGGAGTACAGAAGAAGTCCCTTTATCTCCTACAAGGAAGTAGAGAATCTACAGTCTCCCCACCCCCACCCCTGCCACCCCCGGGAATGGCTGCTTTCCCCTGGCTCATCTCCCCTACCACACTAGGTCCTGTGCAGCCACCAGAGAGGGCAGTGGGTATCCTCCATCCCCCGAGTCTGGAAGAGTGTACCTCGGCTTGCATGCTCTGTGGATAATTGTTTTTACTAAGTTCCTCAGTGGCTTTTGAATTGTAAATTGCAGCTTTCCAGAGACCGATTTCACTTGGTCTCATCTGAGGACTGTTCCCCTTATCATGCCCTAGTTCACATACTGCCCTGACCCTATTATTTGATCCCCCATTCACAGATAACGATATTTTCTGACTGTTCCCAATCACAGTGACTCAACTCTTCTGCCAAGTTCACCCTGGAGAGTGGCTGTGGGGACAGGTTTTTCCATATCGTCAGTGTGCCAACCCCTGTTTTTAGTGGACATTGTCTGAGTGCCGAACAGAAGAGTCCAAGCCCATGATCCAGTCAGGGGCCAGACTGTGCTTGCAGGGAACAAGATGCATATTTAGGTTAAAACAGAGAAAAAGCGGTATTTTTACTCCAGGGCTGGGAAGCTAATAGTGGAATGTCAGTATAAAAAAAGATCGAGGGCCGGGCGGTGGTGGCACATGCCTTTAATCCCAGCACTCGGGAGGCAGAGCCAGGCGGATCTCTGTGAATTTAAGGCCAGCCTGGTCTACAGAGTGAGATCCAGGAAAGGTGCAAAGCTACACAGAGAAACCTTGTCTCGAAAAACAAAACAAAACATACAAACAAACAAACAAAAAATCGAGAGTCTGGCAAGATGGCTCCAGTAGGTAAAGGTGCTTGCTGCTATCCCCGACTACTAGACTTCCGTCCTTAGAGCACATGGTGGAAGGAGAGAACTGACTCCTGAAAGTTGTCCTCTGCCCTCTACCCTCAAAAGTTATGCTATGCCATGATGTGCGCGCGCGCGCACACACACACACACACACACACACACACACACACACACACACACACACGAGAGAGAGAGAGAGAGAGAGAGAGAGAGAGAGAGAGAGAGAGAGAGAGAACATAAAACAAAATATAATTTTTTTCAATTGAGAGCTCAGTCTATGACGTGCTTGCCACCCAGGCATGAAGCCCAGAGTTTGATCCTGGAGACTCATGTGAAAAATCAGAGCAAGGCCACATGTGTCTGCCACCCCAGGAGAGTGAGGTGGGAGGGGTGAGAGTCGGGGGAAGGGAGGTGCAGAGAGATGGATCTCTGCATCCCTTGACCATCCGCCGGTCTGGTCAGATTGGTGGATTTGAGGTTTCATGAGAGAATCTGTCTTTAAAAAAAAAAATGCCTAAGTGTGCTTTTAGGTTTTTGTTTTGTTGTGTGTGTGTGTGTGTGTGTGTGTGTGTGTGTGTGTGTGTGTGTGTGCACATGCGCATGCATGCAGGTGTACAGATGCCTGAGGAGGTCAGAAGAGGACATCAGATGTCTTGGAACTGGAGTTATTGATGGCTATGAGCCAACTAAGTGGGTGCTGGGAACTGAACTGTGGTTCCCTGGGAGAGCAGTATGAGCTCTTAACTACTGAGCCATCTCTCTCTCTCTGTGCACGTGTGTGTGTGTGTGTGTGTGTGTGTGTGTGTGTGTGTGTGTGTGTGTGTGTATGTATGAATCTTAAGTGTAAAAGATACCTGGGTTCTGATGCACACAGGGAAGCTTGAGATGTAAATTCTCAAAGGAATGCTTGTGGCTAAGATGCAGATGGTGATGCTGATGGTGATGATGATGGAGCCAGTCGTGGAGGATGGGAAGACTCGATTTTCACTGAAGAATTTCCGATATGATTCTGATATACAACAAAAATTGAGAATGATGCTAGCCAAACAGCCACTGCATTTCAAGGAGGAGTCTGCTGCCATTTGGAGAACGTTCTCATGTTTGGGAATTCCTCTCCTCATCCTTGGGTTTTGCCCACAGAGTTTCTAACACCTGAGACCTTTCTAGTGGTTCACCCACGGAGGTTTTACTGTTTCTTTGCTATGGTCATTCTGCTCTTGGTCCAGGATAACAAGCCCCTGAAGGATTCTGGGATCTCCAGAGTCCTGCAGTGGTAGTTGTAAAGGTGAACTTTTTTTTTTTTTTTTTTAAATCTCAGCCTTTAAAGTAATTTAAACATTCAATAAACACAGTCGTATCACCAGGGCCCAGGAAATGCCACCACCAACGTGTTTTCATTCAGGAAAGTGTTTGCGTCCTCTGTGCTTTGTTCTGTCTGGGTGAAGTCTTGACCAAACACCCCTTTTCAAAATTAACAGTGCACGTAAAAATTCTTGCTTTGGCAAGCATGCTTATTTAGAAGATCCTTATTTAAGTGTTTCTGAATTAAAGCAACATGATGCAAGCTTCTCTTTCCCATTCCCCTGTCATCATGACTCCTGCTGGTTCTGACCATCTTTGTGATTTTTAGCCTCTCATCATTACGTTCGTATTGCCTAGTATGGACTGTATCTTTCATTTTATTGGGTACTTCATTTCCCTACTTTGCTAGGTTTGATGGTTAACTACAGCCAATGAAGTGCATTGAGCCACACATAAAATCAGGGCGAGCTTCAGCCCCGTTAGCATAGCCGTTGAGCATTCTCTCGCCAATGATCTCGGGACGTTTCCGTATTTCATAGGTAGTTCCGTTTTGTGTATTCCTCAGGGGGGAAAGGAACTCTGCAAAATGCTTGCCATGAGGACTTGAGTTTAGATTCCCAGAACTCCTGTCAAATGCTGCCTGTGGCAGCCCATATCTGTCATCCCAGAGCTGGGGGAAAGCAGAGTCCGGGATGGATCCCTGGGGTGTGTTGGCCAGCCCATCTAGCCTAATCAGGTTCGATGAGAGACTCTGTGTCAAAAAATAATATTGAGAGTGATACAGGAAGACATCCAGCTTTGACTTCTACACCCACCCACACACACCCACACACACACACACACACACACACACACACAAGCACACGCACGTGCGCACACACACACACACACACACACACACACACACACACACACACACACACACACACACACACACAGGGGAAGAACTAGATGGTTCAAACTGTGTTCGGAGTACTCCAGCCCTCTTAAAATCATCGCATTCCTGCTTACCAATGTCTTTAGTTGGGGGAGCTTTGTGTTCGAATCTATCTATATCCCTCCCACCCTGAAGGAAGTGAGCCTGGGTCCCTGCTGCTCCCAGAGCTCGCCCTGGACTACAGCACGACCTTCTGCCTGCCGTCCTCTCCACAGACTTTGTGCTTCTGTGTTTTCTCCATGCCTTCACCAACCCTGCAAGCCTCCTGTCCATTTTCACAGAGCAGCCTCATTTTTGCTGTGAACTGGAAGCCTTGGGTCGAGTGTCTGGGTTTTTTTTTTTTTTTTTTTTTTCCCCAGGCTTATCGTCCTGGTTAATTTCAGCAGCTAATTGCATTTGCTGTCACATTGTCCTTTTCTTGTTTCTGGGTCTTATTTTCTCAACTAGATGAAAACTTCTTGAGAACACATGTATTCTAATGTTTTTCTATTGTACTGATAAGACCTTGGCCCAGGGCTTCCAAAATACTAATTGGACTGAAGAGGTTCAACATTCTAATTAAACCTCAAAATCTCCCTCATCCAAGATTCCAGATGAGCTTCCAGCCCCCACTGCTTTGATAAGCTGAGTGTATTTTTTTCTCTTTTCTTGATTTTGATGCTTTTTCATTACATTTTTGTTTATTTGAGGGGGGGGGCTGTGACATAGCATGCATATGGACCGAGAACAGCTTCAGGGAACCGGTTCTGTCCGCCCACCTTGTGGTTCTCAGGGATCAGCTTAGGTCGGCAAGGCTTTCGAGAGCATGTTTATCTGCTGAGCCATTTCTCCGGGCCTCTTTCTTTTTTCCTTTATTGTCATTTAGAGAGATCAGTGGGTGGGCGGATGCATATACAGATGGACATGAGACCTTGAAATTATTTTTGTGAAGGAAAAAAAAAAGCATCCACCAAGATCTTGTCTTTTTTTAAGAGAATATTTTCCCCAAGATGAACTCACCTGTCTTGGGCTTCCATGAGCCGACCTGAAAAGAGAATGCTTTCAATGAAAATGGGTGAGAAGCGACATGACAGGAGGCAAGCCTTGGTACGGGGCAATTTCTGAAGATGGCATTGAAGGACCAGCAGAATTGCCATCGCTCTGTGCATATAAATGGAAGTGTTTCCATGGAGCCAGTTCGAGCATCCCCAGTAATTGTAAAGAAAGAATTACGTCTCATTCAGCCCTCTGTCTAATTGAGCCTTAAATTTCAAAAATTAAGTCAAATGCTTAGGTGAAATTCACTGTAGATTTTTATTTATTTTTGCAAAAGTGGATCATGTTCCCATTTTACTAAGTGACTTAGGCTGTGCTGTATGATGCTTACACAATGGAAGAAACCACAGAAACGGTTTTCTTGTGGCTATCTGGAAAGCCCCATGCCACCCTGGAGAAAAATCTAGAAGAGTCTCACCTCAATGTTTCTGACATCTACTCAAGAACTTCAAAACTCTGAGTCAGCCTTGGAATCGACCTCACTGGGGGGTGGGGGTGTTTCCTTCATTAGGATAAGTGACTGACCCCAGCATGGCTCAGGTAACTGTGAGTCTTTTCTCCAAAAGGAAGACAAAGACGGAAGACTTTGGCCAAGCTTCCAAATCTGGTTAAAGGACCAAATATTTTAGCATGAGGCAACAAGATAAGCCAAGTCTCTTGGTTAGTTTTGCTGTCAACTTGACACACTTGGGAAGAGATAGACCCCAACTGAGGAACTGTCTCTATCAAGTTGGCCTGTGGTATGTCCAGGGGGGCATTCTCTGACTGCTAGTTGATGTAGGTTCCACTATGGGTGGTACCATCCCTAGGCAGGTGGGCCTGAGCTGTGTAAGAAAGTTAGCTGAGAGTGAACCAGGAAGCCGACAGGTAGGAAGTGTTCCTCCATGGTCTCTGGTACCGTTCCTGCCTCTAGGCTCCTGCCTCCAGGTTCCTGCTGTGGCTGTCCTTGATGATGGCCTGTAACCTGTAAGGCAGATAAATCCTGTCTTCCCTCAAGTTACTTTTGGTCATGGTGTTTATCACAGCAACGGAAACCAAACTCTGTGGACATGAAGGGAACATGAATGCTGAATCTGGAAGCCATGGAAAGAAGCACACAGTCTTAGGACCGCGGTCTGCCCTCTGCCAACAGCATGCCCCTACTCCTTGTCACCTTCTCTGTGGACACGGTGGGACGGCGTGCTTTAGAACTCTCAAGTGTGCATGCCTTCCTAGTATACATTGCAGACGTTTTTAACTCAGTCCAAATTCCTGGGATTGTCTGGTCAGCTTTTAAAAAATTATCTTTCTAATTAACAAAGTATCGGACTTCTTCGTGGCATTTTCAAACAAATTTTGTTTTCATTGACTCTCCCCACTACTTCACGCCTCCACACTAGGTCTCCCCCATCTCCTCTCCTTGTAGCCTTCTATCCCCAGTAGCTCCCCTTTGCTTTCCGGTCACGTGACTCCTGTCCTTCCCCAACTCCCTTTTCAACACCTCTTTATCCTCTCTTGTATCTCCTTTAGTTTCATAGCCTATATGCACACTCACACCCACTTAAACATATATGTGTGTGTGTGTGTGTATATATGTATGTATGTATGTATGTTTATATATGTGTGTGAAACACAAGCTAGGATCTGTACATCCATGAGAGAGAATATGTGATATTTGTCTCCCTGGAGCTAAGGTACCTAACTTAATAGTAAACTTTCCAGGTACACTTGTTTTCCTGAACACTTCAGGATTTTCTTTTTTTCTTGAAGGCTGAATAAAATTCCGTTAGGTATATGCCACATTTTCCAGTATCCATCTATCTGCTGATGGACATCCATGCTGCCCCCACTTGCTAGCTATTGTGAGGAGAGCAACAATGAACATGGATGTGCAGGTATCTCTCTGTGGCAGGAAACAGAGTCCTTTCGGTGATGCCCAGGAGTGGTGTGGCCTGGTTTCCAGAATGGCTTCACTAGTATGAGCTCCTCTTTCCCTACACCCTCTCCAGCCTCACCAGTGTTTGTTGTCTGTTTTCTTGACAGCCGCCGCTCTGGCTGGGGGTGGGGGATGGAATCTCACAATAGCTTTTCTTTGTGTTGCCCTGATGGCTAGGGATGTTGAACACTTTTTAAAATACTCATCGGCCGTTTGTGTCTCTTCTTTTGAGATCTGTTTATTTTAATAGTCCATGTATTAATTGGCAGGCATTTCTTTTGGTGTTTAATTTTTGTCGTTCTTTGTATATTCTCTGTACTAACCCCCTGTCTGAAGTAGAGCAGGCAAAAGCTCTCCCCCATTCTGTAGGCTGTCTGTTTGCTCTGCTCATGTCTTTTTTCTGTGTAGAAACTCTTTTTCTTGGGCTGGTTGTCCTCCTTTAATCAATTAGTTAAGTGATGGGGATGAGAGTCACATTAACGTGACAACCAAAGCCAAGAAGTACAGGTCAAGAAGTAATGGGCACACCTCCCCGTTTTTGAGAGGGCTCTGAATTTCTTTGTTTTCTGGCCTTCTTCTTCTCCCTGAGGGTCAGAACAACTGGATCTAAATTAATGCTAATGGTTTCGTTAATAGTTTAAAAGCATACCTTCGAATTCAGCGATTAAAACCTCCTGGCTTACAGAATTTCTTCTATAACTTGTTCATGATTTTATCCTAGCTAATAGATTTCCTCAAAAGGTGGGCTTGTGCGGTAAGTGAGGCTTGGAACAGCAGCAGTAAGAAGAAATGGCTTATGAAGACTTCAGTGTGTGTGTGTGTGTGTGTGTGTGTGTGTGTGTGTGTGTGTGTGTGTGTGTGTGTGTATGCGAGGGTGCATGTATGCATCCTCAAATGTGTTGGAGAAGGCAGAGGAGAGAAAGAAGAGTTAGTATATATTCAGAGAAGCCGAATTGCTGCCCATGTAGATTCTTAATCTAGACACTAGTATTGAGGCTCCAGAGGATGTATGAGACTCTCCTTAAAGATTCGCATGTGCCAGGCAAGGGCAGCTGATAGCATAGAAACTGTACTCATCTGTATGACTTTATGGGTTTACAGGACTGGGAGTTATTTGGGCTACCATTTATATGCCTTCAAAAGGGCCTCCAGGGCTCTGGGGTGGAGATGGCTTAGTCAGCAAAGCACTTACTTTGCAAGTTTGAAGATCTAAGTTTGATCCCTAGGACCCATGTTCAAGTCCTAGGCATGGGGACATGTGCTTGTAATCTCCACTCTGGGGAGGTGGAGGCAGGAGGGTTCCTGGGGCTTGCTGGTCAGCCTGTCTAGCCTAGTTGGTGATCTCTGGGTCAAGGAGAAAGACCTATCTCCAAGGAGGTAGACAGCCTTCCTGAGGTTGTCCTCTGGCCTCCACATATTCACATGGACACAGAGTGACACACAGTAGTCTCCAGAATATCAGAGCAGCTCCATCCTTTGAACTGAGTCCAGTCTGATGGTGCATGGGCGATTTGGCAACTTTGAACCGCCGTGGTTCCGCAGGTGTCTTCCAGCTCTCACTCAGGTAGGCAGTGACAGTGGTGTGAAGGCTGTGTGGGAGTTTGAAGACAGCTGTGTCGTGTGTACAATAAAAAGTCTTAGTTTTCAGAACCCGAGATGGACAAATTACAGAGCGAAGCTAGCAGGGAGTCATGTTCATGAATGCGTGAGTTCTTCAACTTGAAAGATCTCAGCCCCTACATTTGACTTCCCAGACTCTCAGGAGGCAGACTTAGAATAGCAACAAATCCAACAGGCATTCATTAAGAGTCTCCTGCAGTTCCCTGAGGAGTTGTCAATGGAGACCTAGACAAGTTTGTCTTTGTTCCAGACAGGTCTCATGTAGCCCAGGCTGCCCTTGAACTCACTATGTAGTCAAGGATCACCTTGAACTTCTGATTCTTCCTGCCTCCATCTTCCAACTAAGATTAGAGGCTTGTGCTACCATGACAACCTACTAGACTTAACTAAAACAACAACAACATCCCCCCAAACCAAATAGCTACAACTTGACGAATAATTTGGAAATTGTTTGTAAATCATTAGCTAGAGCCATAAATAATATTTAATGGCTACTATATCTCAAATTATACATAATGCTTATTTTTGTTTTTGTTTTGAGACAAGGTCTTGCTGCGTAGCCCAGGCTGACCTTGAAGTCACAACCCTCCTGTTTTAGCCTCCCAAGTGCTGGGACCACCTTGTCCAATTATGTACTGCCCTTTAATATGTATTAATTTGTATTTTTAAAAGTATTTTTATTCTTTGAGTGTGTGAGTGAGTGTGTGTGTGTTAGAGAGAGAGAGTGTGTGTGTGTGTTAGTGTGTGTGTGTGTGTGTGTGTGTGTGTGTGTGTGTGTGTGTGTGTGTATACACATTCCCACACTCGAGTGAGTGCCAATGCCGCAGTAGAATGGAACTCAGGCCATCAGGCTTGTTGACAAGCCCCTTTCCCCACGGAGCCATCATCTCACTGACCCCTACTGTTCTTTTTCAAAGAGTGTCAACTTGCCTTAGTAATGATGCTTTTGTTTTTCTTAAACTTTATTACGCTAGCAGTAATAGAGGGATTACTAGGGCCGGGGCTGTAGTTCAGTAGTACAGTACTTTCCTCTCATACCCAAGGGTCCACAAACAAGGGTCCAACTACATACAGTGTTTGGCTCAGTGGTTGGGAACACATTTGGTAGCTCATGGCTGTCTGTAGCTCCAATGCCAGGGGATCCGACACTCTCACACAGACATACATGCAGGCAAAACACCAATGCACATGAAATAAAAATAAACCATTAAGGAAAAAATCCCAGCTGAAGCCAGGCAGTGGCGCACGCCTTTAATCCCAGCACTCGGGAGGCAGAGGCAGGCAGATCTCTGTGAGTCTGAGGCCAGCCTGGTCTACAGAGTGAGTTCCAGGACAGGCTCCAAAGCCACAGAGAAACCCTGTCTCGAAAAACCAAAAAAAAAAAAAAAAAAAAAAGAAAGAAAGAAAAGGAAAAATCCTAGTTGACACTGACTTTCTTTACTCTTTTTAAGGAGCGACGAAAATTTGGTCCCTTGGGGTGGAATATTCCCTATGAATTCAATTCTGCCGACTTCTCGGCCAGTGTCCAGTTCATTCAAAACCACCTCGATGAGTGTGATATTAAAAAGGTGAGTGCAATTGTTGGGCTTTTGCCTGTCTGTTTTCTAGTTTATCGTTGCAGCCTATGACATGGAATGAACTAGCTGAGGTCTCCCTGGGAACCTCTTGCAGAGGGACAGGGACATTACTCTCATCAGCTGGTCCACTCACTCTCTCCTCCCCTAACCAACACACTCACATCTTGTTTCCCTCTCCTGAAGGTGCCTGTCAGTATCATGATGAAACTCTGTGCTGCAAAAATACAGGCATGTCCCTATTGCCACTCCTGGGTCCCACAAGAAGTGGGATGACCTCAGTCAGGACTGCCTTCTCTGATCTTCCTCCAGCTAGCGATGAGGCAGTTCTTTTTTTTTTTTTTTTATCTTAAGTCCCCTTTCACCATTAAAAAAAAAAAAAAGTTAATTTATGGATTTACTTATGTGTGTGTGTGTGTACTCAAGTATGTACCCTTGGAAGCCAGAAGAGGGCATCAGATCCCCTGGACTCGGAGTTACAGATGGTTGAGTCACCATGTGGGCGCTGGGAACCGAATCTGCGTCCTCATCGAGTGCTTGTAAGAGCCGAAGCCATCTCTCCAGCCTCTGGCCCCTCCACTGTGTTTTGTGGTGGTACTAGAGATTGAACCCAGGGCTTCACACGTGCTCAACCATGCTGTCACCAGACTACATTCCCAACCATGAAGTCACTTCTTTTCTTAACTTGTTACATTTGTTTGTTTGTGGATTGTGTGTTTGTGATGTATGTGCATGAGTGCAGGCATTCATGCACCACGGCACACATACGTCGGCCAGAGGACAATTTTCACGAGCTTGTTCCCTCTTTTTAGCTTGTGGGTCCTGGGATAGGAACTCATGTCTTCAGGCTGGATACCAAGTGCTTTTACATGCTGAGCCCCAAGAACTTAGCTCATGTCTTAATTTTTAAGTTCAAGCATATAAATAGCAACTAAATTTTTTTTTGGCAGTACTGGGGATTGAACTTACAGCCTTGCACATGCTAGACAGTTTCTCAACCACTGAGCCATACCTCCTCCCCAGTGGTCACTTCTAGTGATGGTTACTAATCATCATGGTGTAGACTTCCCAGTCTCCATGGTGCTTATGTATGCATTTTTGCCCATACCATCATGAAGTTGACATAGAAGGTGTCACCAGTATTCCCATTTAACTGAATGGGTGGCTTCCTCGAGGTCACGTAGCTGGGAGCGCAAGCCTGGTTGTCTCTACTCACAGGGTGCGAAGGGTTGGAAATCTACCTTTTCAGGCTCATAGGTAAGTCAGTGAGCCTTTCGACCCATTTCCTCCTCCATAAAGTAATGGTAGCATCTTTGAGGAACAGAAGAATTAGTGCATAATAGAGGCTCAGTAGAGACCACTTTCACTCTGTGTCTCTCTCTCCCTGCCCATAGCAGGACTCTTCCAGGTTACTATAGCCACTGTGGTAGCGTTAGGATTCTGGTGAGCCATGATGAATGTTCACCTGGGGTGGACAGAAGTTAGAACCAAACTGTCGTTTTCTCCTGAAATGGCAAAAGGACAATAAATTAAGACTGTGGCAGTGTGATGAAAAATTATATTGTATAGGATCATATTCTGCAGTTATTTATCATGTCAGCATATATAAATAATAGCTGCCTTGAAATGGTTGCTTTGAAAGGCAACCACGCTGAAAAATACACAAGTTTAACCAATAAGTAAATAAAAACAAGAATCCCAAATCCGACGCATCCTTACTTTTCCTTGACTCCAAATACACTGAGTTGTCTTTTTTAAAAATATCTATGAATAGCAGAATTATATTGCTAGTATAAGATTGCTAAGAAATTAATGACTACATCGGTACGGTTTTAGCTTACAGAATGAGACAGCCCAGGATTGCATCGTGGAAAAGTCTTGGGAATAAATATTTTCCTATCTGTTCTCCTACTGATTCTGGAAAAATCTATTGCTAGGAAAGAACATTAAAGCTCCCCGTCCTTGATCTTGCTCCTCTCTTCATTAGGCACCACCCCGGCCCCTCTGTCACAGAGCGGCGTTTACTGTAATGAGGGTTACCGGTGATCACAATCAAGGAGAGGACAGCACTGTCTTATATTTCAGTTTGACATAACCCACAGTCACCTCCTCTTCCGATGCTTACCATTGTCGATTTTTCTTTGGTGAACGAACTGGAGCGGGTCCAGCCACGTGGTAGTGAGTTATTCGTATGAGATGAAGAATAATTTTCGATGCAGCCGTTCGAGTTTCATTCAGCGGCTGTGATCAAAACGCTCCTACTGGAAGCGACTTGGGGGGCGGGGGAAGGCTTACTTGGTTTACACTTGCAGGTCACTGTTCATCGTTGACGGATGTCACGGCAGGAACCTGGAGGCAGGAACTGTGCTGGAACACTGCTCGCTGGCCCACTCACTCAGCTCATGCCTCGCCGGTGTTCTCACACAGCCTAGGGATCCCTGTGTAGGAAATGTCACCACCTATAGTGGTCCCCCATAGAAATGCCCACAGAGCAACTCGGTAAAGACGATTACTCAATTGAGACTTTTCCCCCCTCAGGTACTTGTAGCCTGTGCCAAGTTGATAGTTAATGTTAACTGGGACAACAGCCTAGCCGGCATTCTCTTTTCCAGAACTTTCCTACAGTGCTAGGCCCCGAGTGTTCTCTCTGGCAGTGGATAATCCTACCTTATTTATAATACAGGGTGTATCGTGGAGTACGGTCCGGTATATGATTGGAGAAGTACAGTATGGAGGCAGGGTGACAGATGATTTTGACAAACGGCTGCTTAACTGCTTTGCCAGAGTAAGTCAATTCTGGGGGGGAAAACGTGTGGAGATAAATTCCGTGGTGTTTTCCTTTTTAAAAAAACTATGCATTTTATTTTTAATTATGAATATGTGCATGTGACTATGTGCATGTGAGTGCCAGTACCCGTGAGGGCCAGAAGAGGGTGTCAGATACCCTGGACCTGGAGTTGCAGGCTGTGTGTGTGTGTGTGTGTGTGTGTGTGTGTGTGTGTGTGTGTGTGTGTGTTGAGAACCGAACTCCAGTCTTCTTCAAGAGCAAGACTTGCTCTTTACCACGGAACCATCCCTCCATCTGAGGAATACTTTTTGTTTACAATGAGTGTGACAGATCTGGGGGTGGGGTGTAAAGGAGGGGTGCTTATGAATAGAATTAGCCAAGCATCCCTTCTTTCTACCATACTGCCCTCACACACAGCAGTAAACTAACCATCACCCATCCCATGGAGCTCCCAAGGATTCTCATACCCCATCTTCCCACGGCCCTTGCTTCATGGTCTCAGTTCTCCAGAACCTGCCGAGAAAACACTGCCCATCTCTCTGTGCCTCTTCCTCTCGAGTGCAAGACACGGTGTGACTCCAAGGCTGAAAATAAGAGCTTGGGGAACGTACATACAACATAATGTTGTAATACAACGTACAACATAATGTCGATGGTGTCATCTTTTCTGTTAGAATAAACTATTGAAAGTGGATGGGGTGGTAGGGGTTTTTCCTAATAGACTCCACATAAGACTTGTGAATAAATATTTTCTAGAGGATATTGTTCATTGGCAGCAATGACTTTACCATGAAGGATAAATAGCATAAATCACCATGCACTGGACACAGACTCTTCTTAAATATTTCTGTGTATTAAAGAAACAATATACATTTACCTTTGGGAAAAATCAGATATGTGACTATTTTACAGTTGTTGAATTCTTTATATTAGGAATTCGATTAGTAATTCTGCTTCAGCAAATTCTCTCCCTCTATTCTTCCTCCTTCCTCTTCTTTTCCTGCCCCCTTCCTCTCTTTCTGTTTGGCATAACATAGTTGAGATCACAGCAAATCTATCTCTTAGAAGCTATTCTTTTCTAATGAGAGACAGAAAGGGAGTGGGTCTGGAGGGTAGGGTAGGTGGGGAGAAAGTAGGGGAGTGTGTGTGTGTGAATTATAATTAGGATATAATGTGTGAGAAAAGAATCTCTGTTCAATTAAAGGAAAGAAGAAAACATAAAAAGATAGAAAAAAGTTACAACAAAGCCTACAAAGTGTTGGGATAATCTGGTAAAATGGAGGTAGACCAGGTATCCAGTTTTTTGTGTTAACCCTTTAATTAAGTTGCACATGGAAAATAGCAAGGTTGGCAAGGTTGTATAAAGGTAGAAACACAAGTGCTGAGAAGTTAAATAACGACAGACCTCCCAGAGTGCAGTCTGGTGATACTGGCTGAAAACAAGTACCCAAGCAAAATCTATGTCAGAACATTTCAAGGAAAGACCCGCAAATGTGTAAGTACCAAAATGTCCATGGTGACATTGTGTGTGGGAGGTGCAAGCAGGCTGTTTTTTTCTGGAGAGAGACTCTGACATGGACCTCTCTGTTCAGGTTCCCCATTTCTTCCCTATTCTCCTACGGTTGACCTTAGCTAAGGCAGCTCCCATCTGCCAGGGCAGTTCCTAGGAAGGGTCTGTACTGTAGCACAGTAGCCAGTGCTTTAGCCAGCTGGACAAGTGAGTGCCTGGGTCCTGATGGAGGATAAGATGGTGCCTCCCAGCATCCTAAGACTCTGAGATGTAATGACTCAGCACAGTGGCTTCTGTTGCTTACCCTTTGGGGGCACAAGCTAGCAGCTCTTGTCTTTCTCAGCTCCAGGATGTGACTGCTGTCCAGACCGGAATCCTGTTCCTGAGTACAAGTTCCAGATGTGTTCTCAGAACAGATATTATCCATAGCATAGTTTGAGGTGTTGGGAGGCAGCTTCTGTAGTTATCATGGGGAAAGAGATGAGTCAATGATAGTGGTGTATACCGCAGAAGACATGGTCTATGTGATACCCTGCAGAGATTGTAAAAACATTTATCCAGTGAAGCTGGAAAAAAATACAAAATGAGATCTATAAAGTAAGCTGTGTATATTTCACAGGGAGAAATACATACATTAAATACATTTAAATAGTCACAGAAAGAAGACTATAGGCATATATCAGAGCTGAATGGAGAAAAACTGAAATAAAAAGGGACTAACGTGTGAAAATAATAAATATGGTATGTGAAAAGCTTAACTGTGACTGAAATTCAAAGGAAAAATATGTCTTAGTCAATGAACTATTTTTGAATGATTGTAGAAGTACCTAAAATTGGAGGATTTTAGGATTTACTTTTATTTTTTAAATTATGGGTATATAAGGGGATGGAGAGATGGCTTAGTGGTTATGGGCACATGTTGCTCTTGCAGAAGCCCAAGGTTCTTTCCCAGCACCCACATGGTGACTCACAACTGTCCCTAACTCCAGTTCCAAGGGATCTGGTGCCCTCTTCTCACCTCATGGGCACACATGTGGTGCAGGAGCCCTTGGAGTTGAGGAGTTGGATCCCCAGGAATTGGCATTGAAGGCAGTTGTGAGCCATGCTGTGGGTGCTAGGAACAAAATCAGGGTCCTCTGCAGGAGTATCAAGTGATCTTTGCAGCTGACCCATCTCTCCAGCCCCTTGATTTTCCTTTTAAGTGTGCGTGTGCGCATGCGCGTGCGTGTGCGTGTGCGTGTGCGTGTGTGTGTGTGTGTGTGTGTGTTTTGAGTTTGTGCATGTGAATGCAGTGACCAAGGAGGCTGGTAGAGGGCATGAGATCCCCTGGAACTGGGATTGGGGACAGTTGTACACTTGATCCCATGGGGCTAGAGTTACAAGCAGTTGTGAGCCTCATAATTGTGGGTGCTAGGAAGTGATTTGAGGACCTCTGGAAGAGTAGCAAGTGCTCTTAACCACTGAGCCACATCTCCAGCTCCTCTATACAATATTTTTAAGTGTATAAAGCATGAACATACTAATGCAGAAAATACGCAGATAACTGATAAGGAATTGTATTAAAGGATTGTATTGGGGGGGGGGACTCACTAATACAGGATAAGGCAGATTCAGTCTCAGAGTCCTGGAAGACTGAAAACCGATCCCACACTACTTCACGCCTCCACACTAGGTCTCCACCATCCAAGAGTGCACAAGAGAGAAGTGACCCATGAGTGTGCTCCCCAGGTCTTAAGCTAGCCAAGAGGCCACGCCCTAGAGGCTGGTACCCCAAAGTCATAGGTGGAATGAATACCTACTATAACATACCACATGATATATTTACTCACAGGTTCCCTGCTTCAAGCTTGGAGTTGAACCCTGGGCTATGCTCCTAGCCCCTCTTCATAGGAATTCACTGTAGGCCTTCTGACAGAAATTGTCCATATTTATGTGAGGTATGTGGGCTCGCTGTGTTTACCCCACACCTACATTACTCACTGTAATAGACTTTGCAAGCAATACCTATATTGATCCACACATACATGTGTGTCGTAGAATATTATTTTAAGGTGTGTTACTTTTGTTTATGTTGCATTTGTTTAACTCTGTGAAGCTGTGTTACTGTGCCTGTCTAAAACACCTGATGATCTAATAAAAAGTTGAACATCCAGTAGTGAGGCAGGAAAAAGGATAGGCGGGGCTGGCAGGAGAGAGAATATATAGAGGGAGAAATCTGGGAGAAAGAAAAAGAAAGAAGTAGCCAGAGAAGGAGGAGGACTCCAGGGCCCACGCACCCAGCTACACAGCAGGCCACGGAGTAAGAAACAAAGGAAGGTATACAGGAATAGAAAAGGAAAAGCCAAGAGACAAAAGGTAGACGGGGTCATTTAAAGTTAAGTAAAGCAGACTAGCAATAAGCCAAGCTAAGGCCGGGCATTTATAAGTAAGAATAAGCCTCCATGTGTGATTTATTTGGGAGCTGGGTGGTGGGTCCCCCAAAAGAGTAAAAAACAAACAATACATGTGCCTGTTGGTTTGCATGTTGTCCTCATGTTCCCCTGCCCCCCTCCTGGTAGAAGGAAGGCATTCCATTCCTTGGGGCAGGGGTGAGTGCAGATGGAAGGGACTGTTGGGTGTAATGGGGGGTATGAGGGTATTTTCCTCTGACTTTGTCTGTATTCCAAGTGAAAAAGAAGTGAGGGTCTCAGCTATAGGGTGGCAACAGGAAGTCTTAGGATGTTTGAAGAGGGAGGAGAAAGTGTTTGTAGTTGTCTAGGAGAGCAAGGGAAGAGAAATGAGACCCCAGTAGATTTCCTCTAGCACCCACACTGGACTGCAAGCCCCTTGGAAAGAGCCACGTGTTCCTGCTCTCCAGGTGGCACCTGCAGCGCTCTGAACACACTCATGTACCTTGGTTGATGGCAAGTGATGTGTAGTCTCAGCACAGATGGCTCTAAGGTCTAAGATAGAGTCCACTGGACTGAGTTGTTGACGTCAGAACACACCCTGAAAATTAGACCTATTAAAAAGTTCAACACATACATATCAGCTTTTCTCAAAATCCCGAGTTGGCCATCTTAAACTTCAAGATCAAGAAGAGTCCCTTTGTGGCCACCTCCCTCCCTTCCTTTGTCTTCGTATCCGTGGGAACGGCCTTGCCCACGGGTGACTGGGACATTTGGTCGGCTGGCAAATGGAAGATTGTTGAAGACCCCTCTGTGCTTTCTAGAGCCCAGCTCCAGACGTAGCTGAGAGTCACTGTGATCCCTGAACAGGTGGATGGCTGATCCAGGAGCTCAAGTAGGGGACAGTTGCTGGTAGCTCAGCCCCCTTCTCCTCCAGCCACCTGTCCGTACCCTGACATAGGACACTCAGGGCCATAGAGGACTACTAACTTAGATGTCAGCTCTCTCCCCAAGATTCTGCCTCCCTGTGTGTGGGCTGGCCTGCAGAAATGCAGTGGAGCTGTGTCTCAGTCCTGTAAGACTTGCTGGTCTGGGCACAAGGTTCCCTTTCCCACCCCCAGTGCAGTGGTTACTCACGATGACCACAGCTTCTGCCCCACCTGTTCCCAGCTCCTCTGAGCTCTCCTCTGCATTTATTGTCCTGTTGTCCCACGCTTGTACCCCTGATCGACAGCCCTCTGCACTTGAGGACTCAGAATCTGTGGTTCTCTGACCTCTGCCAACCTCTCTCCCGTAGTCACTCAAAGCTGCTCTCTGCCTTCCCCACTCTGCAACCTCCATCCTCCTCCTGCCTCTCTGTCCCTTGTTCCTCCCTTCCGTCTTTTCTTAAATTCCTCTCGCTTACTCCTCTGTTAAGCTCAGACTTATTCCAGCTGTCCCCTCAGGAGCACAGGCCACATAGCTCTCCTATTCAGCCACGTCTTTTAAAGGCCCCACCACTTCCCAGTGGTTCCGTGGACTGTGGCCATTCTGGACCCAGATGACGGCAGCTGCTTTCCTTTGTACCTGCCCAAATCTGTGATGGCTTGAAGGAGAAATGTTCCCATGGACTTGGATATTTGAATACTTGGTCCCCAGGAAATGATTTTTATTTAGTTACAAAACCTTTAGAAGACACAACTTTGCTAGAGGAAGTGTATCACTGGGGTGGGCTGGGAGGGTATATCACCTGGCCCCACTTCCTGTTCTCTGTGCCTCCCCATCCCTCTCTTTCTGCTTCCTGTGTGTGGATGGAGTGTGATCTCTCTGCTTCCTGGCAACCATGCCAGCCTCATGCCTCTTGCTACCGTGACTTCTCCAACCATCATGGACTCCATCCCTCTTTGGAACGTTAAGCCAAAACAAACCCTTTCTTCCCTAGTTGCTTTTGGTCAAGGTATTTCATCATGACAACAGAAAAAGAGAGTGAGGATAATTCCATGTGGATCTCCTATTCCGTTCTTTATTAGTAACCTTGGCGTAGTCTCCGTGCTGGTGAACCTCAGCGATCTGGGTGCGTCACCTCCGCATGCTTGGGTAGGTATGAAGAAAGCAGTGGGAAAGTGCACGGCTAAGTTTCATTTTGCTTCTGTAGCTACATGTCACTTGGCCACTTGGTGTGGTCATTTGTTAGATAACAAATGTGCTGGGGACCCAAAGCCTTCCTCCGGGGATGTGGTCCCGCGACCTAAGCCACCCACGCCATCACTAAACTGCTCGTTTGTCTTCGTGACGACTGTACGTGCAGCGCCACTTTCTTTAATAACTTGAAACCGCTCCCTAACTCTTGGACTAAACTCTGCTCATCAGCCCCACGTCCAGTCATCCATCACAGAACCCCCTGGCTTTCCCTTTCTTCTCCCTCCCGTCAATAATTCATTTACTCTCGGCTTCATGACTTCTGTCAGCCCACCTCACACTTTGGCGTCTGACATTCTGTGTCTTCACCAGTGGTGTGCCCCCCTGCCTTGCCCCCGCCAAGTCCTAAGTGCTCTTGAGAAGAAAAAAAGAAAAATCCTCTCCTTGGAAACTCTTCAAAAAAAAAAAAAAATCTCATCCTTGCTAAGCCCTTCCCTGATACCCACCTGGCCATCCTGGCTCCAGCCCTCTGTGCCCTTTGCTTGTTTTTATGCCCTTCTGGCTCTTTCCTCCATGTGCCTCATATTAGGGAGGCTGTTTCATAACTGGCTTGCCCCTCTCCCGGGTCATGAGCTCCTTGAGAGAAAGGACTGTGTGTCTCTCTCCTTTGCGTTCTGTTCTGGATCCGAGCTCTGTACCCTGCGCTGAATAAAGTGGAACTGAAGCAAATAGAGCCACGGAGAAAAACCAGGGCACAGTATTTCAGAATAATCACTGCATCTAAAAGGAGCTGCGAACGGCGACGGAGTTACCCTGCCAGAAACAGCGGGGCGGAACGGGCAAGGCACAGTCCGGTCTCCTCCACCCTAGCCTTGCTGCCATTGCTGTCCCCTCGCCTCCCCTCCCTGCTAGGAAAATCACCCTGTTAGGTACTGTCGCCTCGAACCAGCTCAGGCATTCCACATCTCTTTTTCCCACCTTTTCAAAAGAAGCCTGTTCACACCGAGTGTATGTTTGTTCTCTCCCTGTTTTTGTTACAGATGATCAATCAGTTCATAGGGGTGAGAAAAGGGTGTCTTCAGGCTAGCAACCACGGAGGCTGGGCCGCAGATGCACTTGCTTCTGGTGGCTAGGGACAGAACTTAATTAACCAAGGGAGCTCAGCGTGGGAGGTCGGGTGCTGAGCAGTTTTTGTGGCTGCATTGTTAGTGCTTGGTGTCTGCGAGTGAAACTCTGTAATTCCGCCCCTGAGGAAGAGCTTTGCCCAGGGAGATGTGAGGCCAAGAAGATGCTCGGGGCCTTCATGGCCGCAGGCGGACCCAAGGTAACCAAATTACTGCTATGTAATATGGCGTGAACTCACCACGGAGTTCAGCATGACCTTGAACCTCCGACCCTCCTGACTCTACCTCCCAAGAACTGCAATTATGGGAGTACACTGCCACACATAAGCTGGTATAAACCACGCAGGAGATAGAACCCAGGCTTTTGTGCATGCTACACAGGTACTCAACCAACTGAGCTACATCCCATCCAGTTCCCTCCGCCATTTTTTTTGTGTGTGTGTTGAGGATGGAACTCAGGGCTTCCTTCATGCTAAGCACTGAGCCTACTTCCAGCCATGCTCCAGCCTCCGTACTTTGGCTGGATCTCCTCTTGGGTGCCAACCAGAGTCCCTGCCTAATTGTCTCCGGGCAGCCAGCCTTTCTTTTGTGGATTATCTTTTTCCTTCCTACAGGTGATAATTATTCTGTTGATAGTCTTGTTAAGATGCTTTCAGAAACCAACAGTAAAAGAGAGGGGGGGGGGAGAAAGAAACCCTATTAAAATGGAAATAAGCCCCCTTCTTCCAATCTTGGGCCTTTTCATCAGTTTTATTTTTCTCGCTCCCACACAGGTCTGGTTCAGTGAGAAGATGTTTGAGCCCTCATTCTGTTTTTACACCGGGTATAAAATCCCCGTGTGTAAAACCTTGGACCAGTATTTTGAGTACATCCAGTCTCTGCCATCCCTAGATAATCCGGAAGTCTTTGGGCTCCACCCTAATGCTGACATCACGTAAGTTCTTGGCATTTTTTTTTTCTTTTTTTAATTTGCAGGTGTCATTTGTAACTCAGCCTGGCAAAGACTATGCATTTCATTTTCTCCCCTAATCTCTCTCCTTTCCCTTCTTTTTATTTTACTGTGAAAAATAGTGTTGCTTCCTGTCTTCCAATTACAACTCTGTCACAGCTCAGCCTGCCCTCCCCTCACTAAATCCCGATGGCCTGGCGTTTATGACAACCCGAAAGCTGTAATTTATGCGATGATTACTTCTCTGTCCTGTCATAAAACCAGTTATGTTTTTATTTTAATTGATGCGCTCCACTGATAGTCATCTCCCGGCTCCTTATCTCTTTCTCCAACTATCCATTAGAAATATACCACTTGGGACTAGGTGACTCAGTGGTTAGAAGTGCTTGCCGCTCTTATAGAGGACCCAAGTTCAGTTCCCAGCACCCATGTCCAGTGGCTCACAACCACCTGTAACTTCAGCTCCAGGGTGTCTGGCTCCCTCTTCTGGCCTTCTCGGGTAGCTGCGCTCATATGCACATACCCACACATAGACACATGAAAGGACAAGGCACATACAGTTAGAGTCCTGTCTGACCCTCTCTATGGTGGAACATCTCTTCTTATGCTTGTTCACCTACAACCTTATGGTCATGAGCCCCTCATGGGCACATACCCCAGAGCTCTGTGTGAGGTCCCTGATCCCACAAAGCCGTAGAAATGCCCACCCTGTTCTACCCGCTGACTCAATTAGCCCAGCCAAGTCATTCCTTTGCAAGGTGTGGCCTCTGTGGTACACTGGAGCTAGCTAGGAAGAGGGGCATGATTGCCCATCTCCCAGTCTCTCAGCCATGGCTGTAATTTTAAGAACTCTTTGGTCATGCCCAGGCACTCCCCCCTTTCCAGTACTTTGTTCTTACAAGTGCATTGTCTTCCCACCCAGACACAGCATAACCCCCTGGCATGAGATTCTGTACCCACACTGGGCTAACTTCCTCTGTACCCTCCGATCTGGCCCAGGACGCTTTCCACCTTCCGAGAAGCTGTCCCAGCCCATGGATGGGTAATGCTCATTTGAGGCCCTGTGATGGAGCATGATAGTTCTTGGGTGTTGCCTCTGGACTGCTGCCCTGGGAGGCTCTGTTTAGTGAGCTGAAATGCCAAGCAGAGCGAAGCCGTGGAAAGGGCTTCTTTGGGGGTCAGTTTGAGAACAAACAGTGAGAGAGGGAGCCCAAGGAAGTGGTTTTGCTTGATCTGAGGCTTTTAAAATGTGAGTTACACTCTACAGATCCTCTGCTCAAAGTCCTCCTGAGCTCCTGCCTTGTCTTGGATCAAGGTCAAAGGTGCCCTACATACTTATAACCCAGACCTCTGTTCCCTGTCTCCATCCCTCCCTCCTTCTATCCCTTCTTCTAGCTCAGCTTTAGCTCTCTATAACTTCCTTTTACTTAGACCACAAGCCTCACACTTGTACTTCCTGGAACATACCCCCCCCCCCCCAACACACACACCCTGAAATGTCACTGTGGTTCTCTTTTACCTCTTCTGGCCCTTGCTTACATGTCATGTTTTCAATGATGCCTCCCCATAGTCACCCTAAGCACAAATGGTGACCCATTTTCAAACCCCACTCCAGACCCTACCCCCCTGACCAACTTTTTTCTTGTATCAGCCACAGACATACTCTATTCTCATTATTTATTTGCTTTTATTTATCAGCCACTAGTTAAAATATAAATTGGATACAATCCCATTGCATCCAAAACCTGTGTCCATTTTCACTTCTGTACCTTCATGGCTATCGTAGTGCCCAGTGCTCAGAAAACTTTGGATGGTTGAGTCAGTAATGCTCAGTCCTTCTAGATTCTAAGGAGTCTTATCAGTAGGGCTAATCCATAGAATGTGATGGTTTTCCATGGGTGGGAAGAAAAATAGTGGACAGAACTCCATGCAATTATAATTATGTAATAAAAGATACTGCTATGTGGGCTGGGGATACAGTTCTGATAAATACCTTCCTAGCATGCACCAAGTTCTGGGTTCAGTCCCCAGTACTGGGAATTTTTTTTTTAAGCAGGGTCTTGTGTAGCTCAGGCTGACCTTGAACTTGCTCTATTGCTGAGGATGGCCTTGAATATCTGATCTTTCTACTTCCATCTCCCAAGTGTTGGGATTGCAGCCATATACCACCATGCACCAGCCAGTGATGGGCAGTGTTCTGGAACTGCAAGGCCTTTCCTCCCCTAAGTTGCTTTTGGTCAGAGCGTTTTGTCATAGCAACAGAGATGAAACTTGAACAGACACTCTTTCTTATTTTGAGTGAATTTTCTTATACCGAAGCATTATTGGTGTATAACTTGTCCACGCTTCTCCAGTAGCCATTTTAATGCTTTTTTTGTTTTTAAAACTTAATTATATATATAAATTGTACATGCATGTACATACACACACATACACAATTTTACTTGGGATATATGTTAACAATACTATCTCCTGTTTTCTCATTTGGTTTTGCCCCTGCTTTTGAAGGTGAAGTGTTGCTTGTCATTTGGTTTTACTGTTGTTTTATGTGATCAAATGATGGCATGCGCTGCTGTCTCATCTGGGTCTATAGTAATCGCAACAAGGCCTGTTCTCATATGAGGTCACACGTGAGCAATCCCCTTCTAGTGTTTGCATGGTTTTGTAGTTCCCACTTAACTCTTTAGGCCATCTAGAATTTTTGTGGCATCCAAGTATGGATGAAGCCTCCCCTTTTTCCAAATGACAATCCAGTAATCCTTTATCAGTGATGTGAGATGCTTCCCTAAATGTGGGCAGAACTTTGATGGGTGTGTGGGCCCATGTCTAGACCTCCTTTGCTGTAATGGTCTGTTTAAAGACTCTCATGTTTTATTATCTGGTCAGGTCCCCTCATTGCATCCCTCCCCCTGGTATTTCTCCCAGATATCATTGCATGTTTATTTTTTTCATTATTATGAATAAATATTGGATCCCGAATTTTATTCAATACCTTTCAGTATCTATGGACACATCATATGGTTATCCTCCAAATTGCTAAACAATATATAATGGATCTTCTAATCCAAGTTATCCATTCAATCTTGAAATTGACTACCACTTTTTCCTGGTCTTTTCTTGTTTTTTTTTTTTCACGTGGGTAAACTGTCAACAATTCACTGGGAAGATATTTATACCAAGGCTCATGAATAATGTTGCTCCAGAGCTTGTGTGTGTGTGTGTGTGTGTGTGTGTGTGTGTGTGTGTGTGTGTGTGTGAGATATCTTTACCCAGTTTCATTGCTAATCAATGGTTATGTTTGCTTTATAAAATATTGAGTATTTCCTAATCCCTCAAACAATTTCTGTGCTTAAAAATCGAGTTGTGTTCTCCTGTGAAACCATCAGCACCCAGTGCTTCTTAGTGTTGCTATTTCTTTGCATGTCTAGTCACTTCTATTTCCCTTTGCAATTGAATTTTATAAATTGTATTATCAAAGAAAATCATCTGTTGAATCTGTATTTTTGTGTTTGCTTACACGGAGTTTTGCAAGGTAGTCTGTGCTTGAATGTGTGCATACAGTGCCGAGTACGTACAGTAAAGTGATTGTGGAAGTGTGTGCATACCTCTAGCTCTGTGGGCCTTTGGTCCGAAATCCAATGGCTTGCAGCCACTCTAGTCTCTCTCCAAAAGGAATATTCTAGCTCCCTTAAAATAATTTGTCAAGCAACTATGGCCAGCCACTTTGCTACTGTTAGTCAACGTATCCCCAGAGAAACCAGGGGGGGCCAACTTGACATTAACGCAGGTGTATACCACACCACAAACCAGGGCTCCTCTTGAGCAGGACTCAGCTCAACAGGTCCTCAGTCACTGATGGGAAAAGCACACTGTGGCAAGGAACCAGGCTAATTTGCAAAATGCATGAGGATTGTGGTCATTCTCTAATGTAGTGCTCTGGTAACAGTATGACCTCATGTCTTCTTCCTTTATTCTTTCAGAATTTCATACATGAACACAGTGTATTTTGCTCATATCAACCCTCTGTTCTCCTGTCCAGTCCCTCCCACACCCTCCTACCGTGTCTCCCTCCCATGTCCATTTTTTGATAGAACCCACTAAGTCTAATTAGTGCTTTAGTATGGGCATGAGCGTGGGGCCACCCACTGAAGTGTCAACAGCTTACCACCACCACCCCCAGAATTATCTTTCCCTCCCCCAGCAGCCCTCAGCTGGGAGCTCTTTAGCTGTGGGTGGGTGGGGCCTCATGATCCCCTCCATCCATGCTGCAGTGTTGACTGGCTTGATCCTGGGCAGATCTTGTGCAGGGACCCACAGCTGCCATGAGTTCTTGAGTGCGGTGTCCCCATAGTGCCCAGAAGACGTTGTTTTTGCAGCAGGCATCCCTGGCCGCTGGCTCTTTCAGACCACCCGCTCCCCTCTGCCTGGATGTTTCCTGAGTCTCAGGGAGACGGTGTGATACAGATGTGTGCTTTAGGGCTGGTTGACGGTGTCCACTGTCGTTTCTCTGCGTTTGGGCCAGTCACTGAGCCTCTGGGTTAACCGCCACCCACTGCACAGAGAGGCTCCTCTGGTGAGGACTGAGGACTTCACTAACCTGTCTGTGATGGGAGTTGGGGAGGGACAGGGGGCGCTTCAAAAGTGTTCACCGGGGACCCCCTACCTATCTGCACCAGGAGCTGAAAGGGGGTAACAAAGTCACACCACAGTCTATGATTTCTGTCAGGTAACTCAAGCCCCAAACTGAACCCATGACCACCAACCCCCAGCACCCCCTCCAGCACACCCCTCCCCCGCTTCCATCTCTTCTCTTTCTCAGTAGTGTCCAGGGCATGTAGGACACAATGCAATCTCTCTCACCTCCCCAACCTTATCTAGAGCACCTCTGAAGCCTCAAACAGCATCTTAGAGATCCAGACCCAGTGGGTAAATCCAGGGATGTGTGGATGCAGGCCTGGATCAGGGATGGTGGTGGGATGGGCCAAAGTGACAGGGCAAGTTATAAAACAGATTTGATGGGATTCCCTGAGTATGGAGCAAGGTCTAGAACTTTCTTCTATAGCCTATGTTCATTCATTGCTGCTGATGGGTGGTAGAGAGGGTGTGGGAAGCCCTCTGGCCAGCTCACTCCAGGAAGCCTAAGCTAGCTTCTCCCCAAATGGTGCCAAGATCTTTTTAATCTTTTCTCACACTCCGAGGGAACTGGTAGAGAGCCCTGGGTCTCTCCCACTGATGGACAACTCTTCCCACTGGAGAAGCCTTTTGGCCCGTGACAGCAGTGCACTTAGCTCCTCTGGTCTGGCTGGATTCCCATCCTCCCATTTGGTTCTCCTTGGGGTTCTCCCATCCTTAGTCCCTTCCCGTCTGCGCTTTATCCCCCATTTCTATTTCCTGCTGCGTCCCACAGCTCTGTGTTTGGAAGGTTTCCTGGTCACTGTTTTGGGCCTAATTCTTCCTTTCTCTAGACCCTGAATGTCTGGTGACTAGAATCCTATCCCAGAGTCTCCTGCTCTTAAAGGATAATGTTTTATTTTTTCATTTGCTCCTGCCTCCTGCTCCCTGGTTGTCCCCCAGCGGCCACCAGGAGGCAGTAAACGGTAAGGGACACAGTTTCCCAAGGACAGCCTCTCCTTTCCCACCCCAGCCAGTCTCAGTTCTTCGAGGTCTGTGTAAAATGGTGTGATCTAAGGTGCTGCTGCCATCTCCAGTCGGGAAGGGTGGAGATAACGTAGGCTTCGAGAAGGGGACAGCTTGTGAGGGGAAGTTAGAGTCCCGTGTGGGGTGTGCTGAGGCAGTGGTTGAAGCCCTGAGACAGGAAGGACTCTACAAAGCAGTGGCTTAGTCAGTCTGTGTGGATGTTCCCAGCCAGAGGGATCACCGCTTTATCTGCCTGGCCATGCCGTTCAACAGTAATCTTGCTTCTCCGTAGTCCCATGGGTGTCATGGACCGTGGTGAAGAATTGCCCCCTGTTTATGAGGATCTGCCTTCTGAAGTTCACATCCATAAATCTCTAAGGAGAGAAATTTGTAGAAGGGCACCACAGGTCTTCCTCCTTGGTCTTTGTTTCTGAATCTCAGAAGGTGGTGGTGGGGGAATCACACTGAATTAAATGCTTTAAAATAAGTAAAATCTCTCCCAAGAGGGTAGATATCTTGGTGACAGACGCTATAAAAATGCACAGTGTATTCACATTTTATTATCTAGATTTATAAGGTACCAAAGACTCCGCAAATTCCTCTATCTCGATGTCAGAAGCAGTTATTTATTTTGGCTCTTTTTCTCATTAGTGGGTTATGCATATTTTTCTACCTTCCGAAATTTATCAAGTGCCTCATTACAACTTTTCCATTCATTCCTATGCAGGGCAAATGTAAACATGCTCCTTTTGTAATTAACTGGCAATTTTTGAGTTTTAGATTTTTTTTTAAATTATGCTCATTGATATTTCATGTGATGATCTGGAAATAACTGTGCGCTGATACCTCATTAGGTGTTTGATTGTTTATTTTATAGGCAGTGCTGTCTTTGAATGGCTTTGCATTTTTGTTATTTTCGACTTCCAGCTCCCTGAACCACTAAGCTACAGTGGCCGAATAGCTTCTTTTCTTGCCTTTACTCCAAAGACAAATCTCCAAGAAGTAACTCAGGATCATGACAGTCTTCATGCTTCATCTCAGAGCATCTGTGGAGACTGTTTTCCCTAAAGCCCTTGGGCTTTTGAGGCACGGAGAGGCGAGGGATTTGCAATTCTCCCTCCGAGCCAGCTGACTAGGTGCTTTGCCTTTTGTATCTTTGCAAACATAAAATCACATTGTGGAAAAGGAGCTGTACATCGTACAACCCTGGAATGCTAGGGAATGGTATTCTCTGTCTAATAAAATGGGTGATGAAGGGACCTGGGTGCTTGGCTTGCTGTCATCTAAAGTGGGTCAACTCTTGAGGGGTCCTTAGTAATACCTGTGTTTTGAGGACTCTTCTTAGCCTCATAAAAGAATAAAATTATCCACCGTGAAAGTGGTTTTGTAGGGAGGTGTAGCAGAGGCAGCTGCAGCCTTTCCATCAGGTTCCTCATCCGGGGGCTCCCGTGGACTTACCAGAGCCCTCAGAAAACAGGATGGCCTGCCCATGGTGGCGTACACAGCTGTCGCTGGTGTGCAGAGCGGGCTTAAGACAGCTGAGAGAGCTCCTACAGGCCCTCAGACACAGCAGGTCATTCCACATTTTATTTGTAGATAGACCAGGCAGGACAGAATGACCTTCTTAGCAAGAATGGAAATTTACTGTGGGCTTCTTTCTTTAGCAATAGAAGATCCGTGTTGATGATATAATTACAAAATAGCTTCCTTCGTTTTGAAATTCGACTCTCTGATTCCCCTGTGGTTTGGAGGGATAACATGTAAAGATGTTTGCAATCCATTCCTTGAATTTTGAAGTATGGCACAATATACGGGTTTTTGAAAGCCATGTAAAATATGAGAAAAGTCCAGATAACTCGGAGGGAGGAGGAAAAGCCTATGAAAACACGAATTTAAACTACTAACAGTTAAGGAACCAATGATATATATTTACCTTTTTATATGTGTGTGTGTATATATATATATATATATATATATACATATATATATATATGTGCGTCCATGTTTTTCATCTCTTGTTTTAGGTGGAGAAATGTCAGGAAGTGGAAAAACTTGTAGTAATAATGCTCTAAATGTTTACCATAAGACGGGGCAGATAATTAAATTTTCATGCCCTTTAAATATTGGAGAATTGCTCTCCTTTGTATTTGAAGTTTAATAAGATTCTAACCAACTGGCTTCAGTTCAACAAACAAATATTTATTGAGAACTTACTGTCTGGGCAGCTTGGGAACGTGAAAATGAGGAAGACGCAGTTCTCATCCTCCGAGTTCATTGTCTATTAGGGAAACGGATGGAGGGTAAATACGTAAGACAATCTGATAAACTCTAAAATCAGGTTACATATACATTGCCATGGTGTATATGCCCCATACAGGCAAAAAAAAAAAAAAAAAAAAAAAAAAAGAAACCAAAACTCCAATAAATCCCAATTTTAGAGATCAAAGACAGCCAACAGCAGAGGCCATATTCCAGTTGTGCGTTAGAGGACGTGCTGTTGTGGGGAGGCAGCTTCATCACGGGAGAGAAGGAGGGAACACGGGGAAGAATACAGTGGGCAGTAAGGACCAAGACGCCGTGTATGGAGCAATCACGGAGTGGGGTGAAGAAATAAAAACGTCAGGACATCCAAAATGTCCAGCTCATTCAGAGTGTGGGGAGCAGTGCCAACAGAGAGGAGGTGTGACCCAGGCAGTTTCTGAAGGTTGGTATATTAGGGAAAGAGTCTGGGCTAATTCTGTAGGTGGTAGGGAGGCTGGAGGGATGGACCAGCAGTTAAGAGGACTCGCTGCTCTTTGTAGAGGCCCCGAGTTTGGTTTCTAGCACCCACACTGGGCGGTTTACAACCACCTGTAATTCGGGCTCCCGGGGATCTGATGCCATCCACAGGCACCCGCAGACAGGTGTGCACGCACGCCCAAACACACCTAAATAAAAATAAAAGGAATCTTTTGAAAACAGTAGGGGAGAGGATGGGAATGGATGCTGGAAGTGATGAGGCAGCAGAGCTTGGGAGCCAAGAGCACCTGGAAGTTCCGCCAGAGGAAGCCACGTCTGAGGATTCTAGGTGGCCAGCAGCGAAGATGTTAGGGACAGTTCAGGTGGGGGCAGAGGCGAATGAGGACGGTAGATCTGCCTTGGAAGTGTTTAGTGTAGGACACAGAGGGCTCTAGGGGCGTGGGGAAGTGTGCATGCAGGATGTTCAGGAGAAAGTGGGGGGTTGTGATATTGAGCAGTGCTCTGTAGTGTGTCAGCCGTGGTGGCCTCTCCATTTCTCTGAGAGTGATTCATCACGTCCTTTGTCTTTACTGTACCTACCCCCAGAGGGAGGTGATGGACTCGTGTGAATCACACACAGATCTGAATGTCTGAAACCCCGGGGGTAAAAACTCGTAGATATCAGGCTGTGACGCATTTCCCTCCGTTGACTCCGCAGCCGTCTGCATAGACTTTGCCCGAGTTACTCGTATTTTTCTTAGACTTTATATGACGTTTAAACTTGAATTGTGACCGGTACTGTTGTTATATGTCAAGAGAAGCAACCACACACACACACACACACACACACACACACACACACACACACACACACACACACACACGGATTGCACTCCAAATTCAGGAACGGCTTGCAGATGCTATCTGAACCACTTTATTAGAGTGTTTCTTTCCTTCCTCCTGTGTTCGGTTACATGTGTGTTCCCTAGATTCCTTTTTCCACTGTTAAAATAAATGTATTTTGATACATTCTAAAACCTCCAATATCTAAGTAGGGTTCTCTCTCTCTCTCTCTCTCTCTCTCTCTCTCTCTCTCTCTCTCTCTCTCTCACACACACACACACACACACACACACACACACACAAAATAGGTTTAAGTAATAAATTTTCATTTATTAACAATCAACTTTGGGGACTGGAGAGATGGCTAGGTGGTTAGAAGTGCTTGCTTTTCTTCCAGAAGACCTGAGATTGCCTCCCAGCACCCATGTCAGGCAGGTCACAACTTCCTATTACTCCAGCTCCAGGGAACCTGATGCCCTCTTCTGGCCTCCATTGGCATTACACACACACAGGCAGACATACACACACATGGATGCAAATAACAAGTATTTATTTTTTATGCACGCCTTTAATCCCAGCACTCGGGAGGCAGAGGCAGGTGGATCTCTGTGAGTTTGAGGCCAGCTTGGTCTACAGAGCAAGATCCAGGAAAGGCACAAAGCTACACAAAGAAACCCTGTCTCAAAAAACAAAAACAAAAACAAAAACAAAACAAAACAAAAAAAACCCTCTTATTTTGAAATTCACATATGTAAAGGGTAAGATGGAGACAATTTCCAAACGTTCATTCTAACATGAGCACTCTTACAGCGACCACACGGACAGAAAGCCCAGTGTATAAAATGTGATGCCATGTGCATTTACTGTGGTTACAACTTCCTGTAAGGTTGCATACATGTCTGGGTCCACATGTGGTATTGTACCTGTTCATCATGTCAAATAGAAATGCTGGAGACAGGGTCATGTCCTTCTCTTCAACTCCATTCACAAAGGAGGTCAAACCCCGGCTCTGCAGGATCCTTTGGTTCCTAGAGAACACAGTTCCTCCACAAGTGGAAAGCAGGATACTGCTATCAGGAGCTCCTTGGGTGTCTGACAGTTACTGCATCGGGTTCCACAGAAGGATGTTTAATTCACGCTTAGGAATGCTGAGAGAAAATGGTGTCATTCTCTCCCTTATGTGAAGAAAAACATCAGCCGTCAGCTGAGGGCCTTTCTGGCTGGTGTGGTTTGTAAGGTGTGTTTTAATGTCCCCCAAACATGTGCCATTGAATCATCTCTGACAAGTTCTTTGCACTTGAGATGGGCTTTGCCTATGGAGGTAGGAGGGTGTCTATTTCTAAAACAGAAGATGGTTTGGCAATTTTGTTATAAAATCATATGTTCCTAGTACACCATCTTGAAAGTCATACCTTCTGAGACTAAACAATACAGAAGAATATGAAAGAAAAAGTAATGGTTATAGAAAAAGCTTATCATGCAGAAATACCACTGTCAAAATATGCTTCTAGACCCTTCTATATTCTAAAATATACCTTTTTAGTACCTCTACACAAAATACTAAATAAATAAAGATAGGAGCCTAGTTACTTGTTTTGTTTGCTTTCTTGTTTGTTTGGTTTTGTGGGTTTGTTGTTGTCTGAGATAGGGTCTCTGTAGTCTGGAGTATGCTGGAACCCGCTATGAACACCAGGTTGGACTTAGGCTCATGACTGTTTTCCTGCCTCAGCCTGCCAGGTGCTGGGATCATAGACATGAACCAGCCTGGGTTCATAACTGGTTTTTGTAGCACCCTATTTTATTCTGAATTCTAGATGACATCTCACTTTAACAATGAAGCTAGAACTACTTCCTCATTTTTATCAAATATATAGCTTTTTATAGGTCTTTAGTTGGATTTATTGTTAGAAATACAGTTACACGATTATTTATTTAAAAACCTCTTTATTGCATTTGGAGTATATATGGAGTAAATATAAAAGAATATTTAAACTGTTTAAAATAAGAAGAATCAACATAAGATGTTGCCATTCTTTTGCTTTTAAAAATAGTGTGTGTGTGCGTGTGTGCGTGTGTGTGTGTGTGTGTGTGTGTGTGTGTGTGTGTGTGTGTGTGGTATGAGCATATGTGCACAAGTGTGTATGGTGTGTGCATGTGTGCCTTGTGGGTTCACTTGCCCATGTATGGAGGTTAGGCGTCAACATCAGGATGTCTTCCTCAATCATCATCTACCTTATTTTTTAGACATCTCTCTAAACCTGGAGCTTGCCATTTTGGCTAGACTGACTAGCCAATGAGCCCCGGAGATCTGCCTGTCTCCACCCCCAACACCAGGACTACAGACACACAGAACCATGCCGGGTTTTCAGTGTGAGTGCTGAAGAGCAACGTCAGGACCTCGAGCTTCCATAGCAAACTTGTCGTCCGCCGAGCCATCTTCCCAGTCCCAGATGTTGCTATTTTTATACCGCTTTTTTTCCTGTTTCCCTTTCCCCTCCTCTTCGGCCCTTTGCCGATTCTATTTCTCCTCTCTCCAAATCTGAAAGTCATACATTTATTTTAAATGATCATAACTGCTTCTGAGTCCAGCTCCAGGGGACCCAACACTCTTTCTGGCCTCTCTGAGCCCTACCCTCACATATGTATATATACACAGACACACTAACATATACACATAGATATAAATAAGCAAATAAATTCTTAAGGAAAATTAACCCATAGCACTCCCCTCCTGACATTTCAGGATTTTAATTTTATCTTGTTTTTTAGCCCCACAACTAGTCTTATAGTTGTTGTTTACCCTACAGTACTTGTTTAGGTTCAGCCAAGCATTGGCCCATTCTTTTCTACATTTCAAAACTTGCAGGGAATTGCCTTTCTCCTCTCTGAACTGTGATGTTTAGAATCTTCTCAAGCAGCAGCCCGATGATGGCTCACTCTTCTGTGCTTCTCCAAAGATATATTATTGTTGTCCTCCTTGGTTTTCTTTTAAATCCTTTTAACAAAGTAATCTGACCCTTAAAATCCCTAAGTTTAAATGGAGAATAAAAATAGAGTAAGTTTACAGAATTGTGTGAGCATCCCCACAGTGAAAATCTAGGCCATCTCTATCCCCCAGAAAGAAACCATGTACCCGTTTGTAGTTAATCTCCACTCCTACATCCAGCTCCCATGCAACTGATGACCTGTTTTCTTGTCCCCTCCCCTTGACATTTCCTATGCTGACGTACCCAGCATTTTATGTGGGTGCTGGGGATTTGAACTCGGCTCCTCATGCTTGTACCATAAGCGCTTTACCAACTGAGTCATCTCTTCAGGCCCCAAGGAGTGAACCTTCAAGATGGGCAGCTGCATTTGAGTAGGTGGGACAGATGGACAGCAGTAGATCACCATGGGAACCAGAAAACCAAACAGACCAGACCAGAGAGATTTGAGTAGCACATAATCCAACGAGGGAAAAAAAAAAAGATGGTTCTGTTCCATGTAGTGGACTGTCATATTCTGATAGATGGCTTGTGCGCAGTTCTTGAGCTGGGGAGGATAGACGTTGTACTCATGTCCAGCGCAAGCTGCTGTGTAAGCAAGAGACAGTCAAGGTAATTTGGGTCACCAAAGGCACTTAAGGAATCTCTTTATCTGGAGGTGAAGCACTACCACTGTGATGCTCTTGACGCCATATTAGAAGCCAGCAGAAACCCAAGTGTTCCCGTTCCTGCAGGTTGATGGTGAAGTTTCTTTTCTTTCCTCCTTTCCCCCCTCCCCTTCCTTTTTCTTGCAGCTGGCTTTGTTTTAAGAGATCCCACGCTTTAGCTTGGGGGCTTATCTCCAAGGCTGTGTTTGCCTTCCTCATTCTGAGCGGTCGGTCACTCTTTCCGTCAGGTATCAGAGTAACACGGCTTCTGATGTCCTTGAAACCATCACCAACATTCAACCCAAAGAGAGCGGTGGTGGTGTGGGCGAGACGCGGGAGGCCATTGTCTACAGGCTGTCTGAGGACATGCTGAGCAAGCTGCCGCCTGACTATGTGCCTCATGAGGTAAGACATACCCTTCCTGCTGGGCGAGATCCTGGGAGGTGGGGCGTGCTCCCCCCCCCCCCCCCCCCCGTATACCACATACCATCCATGTGGAGGTCAGAGTACACCCTACAAAAGTTGTCTGTCTCCTCCCATCGTGTGGGTCCTAGGGATCAAACTCAGGTGGTTTAGGCTGCAAGCATCTTTACCCCTGGAGCCATCTCACCAACCCTTCTTGTATTTGATAGAAGCATGTTATTGGAAAACGAAATCTGTAAATTGAGACCCAATTATGCCATTAGCTTCCACAGTACAAATGGAGTCCCATTACTGTAGACAGCTGCTCCCAGAAGCATTGTGAGAAGCATGCAAGAGACCACAGCAAGTCTTTGATTTTATTAATAAACAGTTTAAGCTGAACTATAATCATGCATGAAATATAGTCAGCATTAAAATTATACTCTTTTCTAGGGTGTTCCCCTTCTGTTACAATTATTATTATATTTTAATTATGAAGAAATAGGTCATGATATATTGCCTGGGCCAGCCTAGAATTCTTGGGTGCAAGTGATCCCCCTGACTTGGCCTCCTGAGTAGCTGGGACTATAGGTCCAAGTTATGCTCAACAAGGTTCTCTATTAAAACCTGGAGCTGGGAACTGGAGAGACAGCTCAGCAGTTAAAAGGACTTGCTGTTCTATCAGAGGTCCTGGGTTCAGTTCTCAGCACTCACATCAGGTGGTTCACAACTCCAGTTCCAGGGAACCTGATTCCCTTCTTCTGACCTCTACAGGCACCTGCGTGTGCATGGTACACATACATATATGCCAGGATGTTCCTCATGTCCTGTTTGTGGGACTGAAGTGGTCTTTTTATAACGTCTTGTTCCCCAAAGAGTGAATTGCCACAGGGTCGTCATGAACAGAGGATGCTGTGTGTGCCGTCCTAGGCTGACATGTTCAGGATGGAGACAGAGCAGAGCACTGGAGACTGAAAACACAATAGGAATGTGGCTCGGTTGGCAGAGTGTGTGCCCAGCATACATCAGGCCCTGCGTTGGATTCCCAGCCCTGCATGAACCGGGTGTGGTGGTGCACACCTGTAATCCTAGCACTCAGGAGGTCGAGGCAGGAGCATCAGAAGTTCAAAGTCGTCCTTAGCTCTATCGCAAGTTTAATGCCAGCCTGAGATCCTAGTTCTTAATAAAATAAAATAAAACGAAGGTTTTTAGGTGCTAAAATTTAGAGACTGGAGAGGTGGCTCATTGGTTTAGAACACTTGGCAGCTCTGACAGAGGACCTGGGTTCCGTTCCCAGGACCCATGTAGGGCAACTCAAAACCACTTGTAACTTCAGTCCTGGGGAATCTTCTGACTGCTGGAGATACACACCCATACATGCACATACAATGCGTGCACACACACACACACACACACACACACACACACACACACACACACACTTTTTTTAAAAATGTAAATGATGGAGTTGGAGACACCCAGAAGTTAGTATGTGGGACTGAGAGCCCTGGTCCTCCACTGGTTGGCGGGATTGTGATGTTGGTGTTATCTGCTCTGCCCTGCTCAGGTGGCCCCACTCAGGCCAGTGGCTTTTATGCAGTTGTTTTCTCTGTTCATCCGTGACTCCCTGGGGATGTCACAGCTGCTGTACAGTGGAGATGCTTGCAGCTGGAAGAACTTTACCATCCCATGGCACAGGAAGGGCTGTAGGCAAGAGGGTCCCTCAGCTGCTAGCCTCCTCATGGTTCTTTGGAGTCCTCCTTGGGTCACATCTTCTACTTTGTGTCTCCATCACCCTTCCACTCCCAGAACCTCTTGGACTGTGGCCATCAGAAAGTTCAAGACCTCTCATGGGTTCCTGCTGGTTTCTGTAGTCAATCTCTTCTTGGCATGTGTCACTAAACCGAAATGTGAATGTATATTGGCTTATTAATTAATTAATCATTATATTTTATAGTTCCCACCATGGGAGGCTTTGGTATTGATCTCTTTCATGTGGTCAATAAATGATATGCCAACAGGAACAAGTGATAGGTCACTTAGTGGCTCTCCCACGAAGCCAAATATTTTCACTGATTAGATTAGGGAAAGCCATTTTTAGCCTCCATAGCTGAGGCAACCATGATCTGCAGTTAATTGTATTCACCGGTAACTGTTCTGTAAAGATTTGGGCTGTATTAACTTTTTGTGACATTTCTAATAACAACTCTGTAAGGGTAATGGGAACAAAAAGTCCTGCTGTACTCTTGTGAAGGTTAGATTGCAAAAGAATATTGAGCTGACACTTAATACATTTGAAAGAGGAAATAGGTACGATTTTATTTCAGCTTTTTAAAGAACATTTCCAATTATCAACTAAGTGCAATCAGTAGGATATAAAAATCATTTAAGTTGAACAGAAGTTTTTGAAGCTCAGAAAATGGGAGATTTAACAGCCAGTCTGGTTCTGCAAGAGATAGTTTCTAGTTCATTGGGTCTAGTGGAGACTCAGCCAGAGAAAGAGAAAGAATAGAGAATGGGAGAGGTCATTTGGAAGGGAAATGATGAACGACTCTCTAAAAAAAATTATTGTATGCTATCCTTTGTTTTAGGTGAAAGCTCGGCTGATGAAGATGGGACACCTTAATTCAATGAACATATTTCTTAGACAAGAGATTGACAGAATGCAGAAAGTCATTTCCATACTCCGAAGTAGCCTGAGTGATCTCAAATTGGCTATTGAAGGGACAATCATCATGAGTGAGGTAAGCGCCTCCCTCTTCTGGTTTCCTCTCTTTCTTTCTTTCTTTCTTTCTTTCTTTCTTTCTTTCTTTCTTTCTTTCTTTCTTTCTTTCTTTCTTTGACAACCTCAAATGTCATTCCTCAGTCACTATTTATTTATTTGTTTGTTTTTTGAAACAGGGTCTCAGCCCTGGATGTCCTAGAACTAGCTCTATAGACCAGGCTGGCCTTGAACTCACAGAGACAGACACTTTTACTTGTGAGGCAGTCTCTCGCTGGGACCTGTGTCTCACCCAGTGATCTGGCCAGTGATCACTAGAGATCCTCTTGTCTCTGCCTCTCCAGTACTGGGATTATAATGCACACTCCCACACTCAGATATTTTTATGTGGGTTCTGAGAGTCTCAGGTCCTCATTCTTGAAAGGTAATCAGTTTACTAACAGAACTATCTTCCCAGCTCCTCAATAATGTTTCCTATTCATGTATTTCTAAAGCCATTATTTTTTAATATTTATTCATATTTTTATGTATGAGTGTTTTGCCTGCATATATGTACATGCACTATATATGTGCAGTACCTACTGATACTAGAGGAGGGTACCATATCCCCTGGAACTAGAGTTACAGACAATTGTGAGCCACCATGTGGGTGCTGGGAACCGAACCCAGGTCCTCCAAAAGAGCAGCAGGTACTCTTAACTGCTGAGCCATCTCCAGCTCACAAAGCCACTATTTTTAAAAGATATGATTTTCCATTTTAATCATGTATATGTCTGTGTGTCTGTGTGTCTGTGTGTAGTATATGCACATGAGCACAGGTGCCTGTGGAGGCCAGAAGAGGGCGTTGACCCCCTGAAGCTGGAATTGCAGGTAGTCATGAGCCACTTGACACGGATGCTGGGAACCAAACTCAGGTTCTCTGCAAGAGAAACATGTGATCTTTGGTGCCTAGCCATGTCTCCCACTTCCTTAGTCACACATCTTACCCTTGTCTTCTTCAGAACTTGAGAGATGCGCTGGACAACATGTACGATGCTCGCATACCTCAGCTCTGGAAGAGGGTGTCCTGGGATTCCTCCACCCTCGGCTTCTGGTTCACTGAGCTTCTGGAGAGGAACTCTCAGTTTTCAACGTGGATATTTGAAGGGAGGCCTAACGTGTTCTGGATGACTGGTTTCTTTAACCCCCAAGGTAGGTGCTCCCAGGGGAGTGGGCTGACTTAGAAGTTCATGAGCAGCTGGATGGCAGCATTGCATGCTGAAGGTATACTCCATAAAGCCGTGTGGTCCTACAGCTGGCAGGTGCTGGGTACAGCCTTCCAGAGGTCCAAGAATACACAGAAGCCTTTAAAATCCTTTCTGTCACTTTCTTCCCACTGTGTAGTGGCAAACCCCCTCCCCCCCCCCCCCCCCCCCCCCCCGCTTTCCTGTTCACCTTCGTGAGTAAGCTATGGCCTGTGGTGAAAGGGTTAAAAAAAAATCTTCTCTCAAACTTCAGTTTTTAACTGTTGATGGGAAAGTCAAAACAGGGCTAAGGAGATAGATCATTTGGGAATGTGCTTGCCATACAGGCATGAGGATCTGAGTTTGATTCTCAGCACCTGTCAATAAATCCAGTCCTGGTGGTGCTGGGAGGCTTCAGACAGGAGGATTCTGGGGGCTTGGTGGCCAGCCAGGCTAGTCAAATAGACACACTCCAGGTTCCGTGAGAGACTTCATCTAAGAGAATGAGGCGAGGGCGATGACCCCACTGTTCGCACTGGCTGCTCTTGCAAAGGACCCAGGATTTGTTCTCAGCATCCACACAGTGGTTCACAACCATCTGTAGCTTCAGCTCCAGGGGACCCAACATGCTCTCCTGACCTCTGCTTGAACCGGGTCCACATGTGATGTACATACATCCAGCAAAACACTCATATACATAAAATAAAAATAAAGAGATCCCTAAAATGTTGAAAAATAAGGTGGAAATAGAGGAAGATGCCTGACATTGACCTTTGACCACCATTCATATGTGCACACACTGTAACGTGCCCACACACACAAATAATGGATAATAAATAAAATAAAGGCAAAGTATGAGACTCTGGAGATGTGCCCCAAATTGCTCATTTAGGTTAGAAAATTAAGCTTGGAAAAAATTGAGTGAGCTTTGGCCGGGAGGGTAGGGGTAGAGGGTAGAGGGTTCTTTCTCCCCTCTCCCTGAAAGCACACTGCTGTTCTGCGTCATCCATTCCTGCATTTTAGAAACATTCTCCGAGAAAGTTGTTGACTTGATGTCATGGAGCTTGTAGGGTCTAGAGAGCTAGCAACATTTTGTGTCATCACGGTGTAGGTAGTTTTACTTCAAATCATTCTCAGCTAGAGGAAGGGATTTGGATGTCTATATGCTTGGAACTCCAATAGCTTCACCTGTCAGTGAGTTAAGAAGCATTCATTCAAGCTGGGCCGTGATGGCGCACACCTTTAATCCCAGCACTCGGGAGGCAGAAACAGGTGGGTCTCTCTGCGAGTTTGAGGCCAGCCTGGTCTACACAGTGAGTTCCAGGACAGCCAGGGCTGTTACACAGAGAAATCCTGTCTCAGAAAGAAAAAAAAAAAGAAGCATCCATTCTTACTGATTTGAGAGGAATCACTGCTACATACAGCAATATGGGTAAACTCATAAATAATGTTGAGTGAAGGCAACCCAGTGGAAACTGCAGCACCCTGTAGGAGCCCATCTGTACGAAGGCCAAGGATGGGCACAGTGAATGCAGGGTGATGGAAGACAGGATCATGGTCTCCCCTTTTATGAAGGCACAGCAGGACTTCCTGGGGTCTGGGATGTACTGTTTCTCACCCTGCATGTGGGTGACATGGCTCTTTCCTTGGTGACAATCTACTGAGCAGTACACTCTGTACACTCAGTTACTTCTTAGAAGTAGAATTTAAGCAACTATCATGCCTTTAAAGCATGCATTCCTTTGTCCTCTGTGTATATGTGTTCATTTGTTGGATGTACATTCTTTTTTAGATGAATTAATTAGTGTGTGTGTGTGTGTGTGTGTGTGTGTGTGTGTGTGTGTGAGGGGGGGGGGCATATATGCCATTGTGTGTAGGGAGAGTCAGGACAACTTTGTGGAATTGGTTCTCTCCTATCTTGATGTGGCTTGTGAGGATTGAACTCAGGTCATAAGGCTTGCTCAGCAAGTGCTATACTTACTGAGCAATCTTGCCAGTTTCTGCTCCATGCATTTCCAAGTGCCTTAACATTTTCTCAATTTATAGCATGAACCATGGCTATTTCTACCTCCACAAGTTACACAGAGTAATAGATCCAGGGTATCTGATGCCCTCTTCTGGCCTCCGCAGGCACTGTACCCACGTGCACAGATACAAATACACACATAATTAAAACTAAAAAATAAATATTTTAAAGATTTATTCTTATTTTACGTGTATACGTGTGGGCCTGAGTGCATGTAAGTGCACCACCTGTGGGCAGGTGCCCACAGAGAGTGTTGGCTCACCAAAGCTGTAGTTACAGGCAGTTGGAAGCCACTCAGTGTAGTTATTAGGCACTAAGCCTGGATCTTCTATAAGAATAGCCAGTGCTCTGAACCACTGAGTAATCTCAGTAGCCCCTAAATTCTTTTTGAAAAATTTGAATATAGATGGGCATGTCGGTACCACCCACCAACAAGACAAAACCCTTTTTCATCCTTTACTTCTGCGTCCATGGGAGACTCTTGATGGTTTCTCTCAAGGCTGCATCTTAGAAAGTCCATGCTGAATTCAAGCCAGCACCCTACCCTTTGCAGACACACACAGTCTCACACACCCACACCCTTATCTATGATCGCTTTCTTCTTGCTGCTTAGCAGCCTGGAGGTCACCTCTTTCTGCACAGAAATCACATCCATGCTTCCTTTTCCTCCTCCTGGCAGAAGGGACAAATTACTTTCCCGTTCCACATCAGTTGGTCATATCTGACAAACGGAGAGCTTCTCGGCCTCTTCCCTCCTGACGTGGGTCTGCAGGCAGTGTCCGAACAGATCCGGGTTCTCCGACATTAACAATGGATCCTCCAGTAGGAACTCACCTCCCGAGTCTTGCGTCTTCTTCCCAAGTCACTGCGATAAAAATCACCGCATTCTTTTAGTTCAAAACATTTAAGGGGATGGCGTTAAAAATAACACCCCACACATTTAAGTAAAAAAGCACACATTTGTGCTGTCCACAAAGAGGGTAAAGTTTACCACAACTCCAAGGAGTTTGAGGCCTGGCAAGTGAGCTCAGAGGGTAAAGGCCCTTGCTGCCAAGGCTGACGACCTGAATTCAAACTGCAGGACCCACACTGTGGAAAGAGAATAAACTGCAGTAAGTTGTCCTTTGACCCCCACACCTGTGTCCTGTGTCGTGCACCCCCCACGATAAATGAACGGAATGAATTTAAATTAAATTTATTCACATGTGAACATTTTTATCACCTCATAATACTTCTGTCTTGGGTATCTTACTCTGTGTGTGGTATATTTCCCATCAGGCCCGTTCTTCTCAGACTTAGGTGACTTGAGGTCCGTGCTACCATAACGACAGGTGACGTCCTTCATTTGCCCCCCTCCCACAACCCCCCACCCCCCCCGCACCCCCGCACCCCCCCATCCCACCCACCCCATCCTGTCAACATCCCAGCCAGCACTGTTTGCAGCATCCCTCACTTGTCTTGTGACTGGCTTGATTTTTATTTTATTTTATTTTATTTTTGGTCTGGCATATTTGAAGAGGCTGAGTCATACACTACAGAGCCTCACCTGGTATTTTCAGGCCCCTTCACAATTATTTCTGTGGCCATTGATGAGCTCAGCCACGTGGACAATTAGACTGGATGATTAAAATGGTCAAGCGCGCCGCATCGGTGACCCTGTTCTGTTTGTCTTGATGGCACTGTGTCTTCACTGGGTGGGGGTACTCTCCACTGGATCCTGCAGACCCGGAGAGCCTGTTTCTTTCATTAGCTTGCCCTGGCAGGTTTGAGCAAATGGAATTCTCAAACTCTTTAAGGCTGTGATTCTCAGAGCCCTCAAAGGAATTTTTTTGGTCTCCCTCCTGCCCCCTATACCATTCTCAGGGCATTATGTACACATGATTTGTATTCTGGTGTGTGTGTGTCCCCTGTATATGGGGATGTGTCTAAACCAGTAGGGATGAAATATAGGGAGGCGGACTTCAAGCTCAGACACCGACTCCTTTGTGATGCCTTCAAATTAATAGTCACATTTTGTCGTTTAATGCTGGGAATGACTCATAGGTGTGCTAATGACATGATGGTGGAGGCTGGCCATGCTCCCTGGGCCTCGCACCTCTGTATTAGATTGAACCCCACAGCAACAATCATTTTCCAAATGCTTAATTCAGTCTGGAGCTTGGTGCCATTTAGATACCTTTGTTTTGGTTCCTGTGTCTCCCTAAGCCATACCGGTCACTTGCGGCAGATATCAATACCAACTTTCTCGTTCACGTCAACCAAGATTTTTCACCTAGAAGGGCTGTCGCCGAAGCAAAGAGATGGGTCATTTTTGTCCCGTTTTCTTGCCCCTCCCCACCGTGTGTGTGTGTGTGTGTGTGTGTGTGTGTGTGTGTGTGTGTGTGTGTGTGTTCGAGAGAGAGTGTTTTCAGAGCAATGCAATTCAGAATGCTCTTTTTGAGAACAGCTCCAAGAGCTGCTGTTTGTCAAGGTGGAGAGTGGGCCAAGGGTTAATAGACTTTCGGGATTGGAAAGGAACCAGGAGAAGCTTCTTGTCTCGTGTCAGTTCTTTGGCTGTTTCCTCGTGCTCCTGCAGAGGGACCCGCTGCACTCAGTGAAAAGCCTCTGCGGGGGTGACAGGCGCTTCTGCCTGCCTTTGGCCGAGAGGAGCCTTTAGGCACTGGCCTTGGTCATAGTCACGGCCACATCTCCTAAAATCCTAGTCTTGCCCATGGCTACCAATGATTTAGTCCCTTGTAATTGGGCCAGCCATCAGAAACTACCAAAGTCACTCTCTCCAAGGCCACCTGCATCCACCTAATGACATTTCTGCTGACTTCATTCCCTTGACTGTAGCTAGGATGTCAAGTCTGGATTCTCTCTGTCTCTGTCTCTGTCTCTTTATCTGTCTCTGTCTGTCTCTGTCTCTGTCTCTGTCTGTCTCTGTCTCTCTGTCTCTCTCTGTCTCTCTCTGTCTCTCTCTGTCTCTCTCTGTCTCTCTCTCTCTCTCTGTCTCTCTCTCTCTCTCTGTCTCTCTGTCTCTCTCTCTCTCTCTCTCTCTCTCTCTCTCTCTCTCTCTCTCGTGCCACGTGCATGCTGGTGTCCACACAGGCCAGAAGGGGGCATCTGATACCCCTCCTCAAGGTGGAATTATAGGTTGTAGGTTCTGGGAACCGAACTCCAGTCCTCTGTACCTCCCTAAGAGCAGTAAGTGCTGGTAAACTCTTTTAGACCTTGGCTTCCCTCTGTGCCCTTCCTTGGTTCTCTTCCTGCCCCTCGGCCATCTTTGTGACTTTTCCCAGGCAGGCTCTGCCTTTGGGCTCGGCCGCTTCTTCTCACAGGTGTGGCTGTTCATCTCTCTGTGTGACTGACTCAATGTCAACAGCCACTGTAGGAAGTTCTGTTCTCCCGTGACCCCCTCAATGCACAGCCTGGCCATCTTTCCCCTAAGCCATCCTCATGAGGATTCTGCTGCCCCCTCGGGCATCATCCTCCAGAACACACAAACTTGGACCCTCCACCAAATAGCTTGGAAAAGGGGAAGCAGGAACACACGGGTCGCAGAAGAGACAGAGAAGGGAAGGTCATAAGTAATAACAGAGGCTGCCAGAGGTCAAGCCAGATGAGCTCCAAAGGGCTAGATGGATTTCTCAGTAAGATCACAGTTGGCATAGAAGTCCCTAGGGTGCAGGTGGGAACTTGAGGGGTCAGATTTTAAGATGAGTGAGTGAATCAAGGAAGTGGAGGGGGCCAGGGAGAGAGAGAAAGAGAATTTATATGGATGATTTGCTGGGAACTCTGAAGAAATCAGACTTTGAAGAAAAGAAATACATCAGAGGATATTTGCGAGAAGGAAGGATTTTCTTTCTCTCTTAACGATAAGAGTAGACCACTCAAATGCTGCTGGAGGGAAGGAGGAGGGGGCACAGAGGGAGAGAGAGAGGGACTGTAAGGATACCATCCAGGGGTTAGAAAAGGTGGGAGGGATGTGTCTGTCAGTGGAGAGACTCTGTGGGGCCTGTGGATGGGTTCCTGGACACCTCTCCAGTTATAACAAGAACAACAGGGAAGGACTGGCCATAGATGCTGTGCTGGATGGATGGTTGTGTGTCAACTTGACACAAGCTAGAATCATCCCAGAGGAGGGAGCCTCAATTGAGAAAATGCCTCCATAAGATCGAGCTGTAGGCAAGCCTGTAGAGCATTTTCTTAATTAGTGATTGATGGAGGAGGGCTCAGCTCATTGTGGGTGGTGCCATCCCTGGGCTGGTGGTCCTGGGTTCTGTAGAAAAGCAGGCTGAGCAAGCCAGTAAGCAGCACCCTTCCGTGGCCTCTGTATCAGCTCCTGATCCCAGGTTCCTGACCTGATTGAGCTCCTGGCCTGACTTCCTTGAATGATGAATAATGATGTGGAAATGTAAGCCAAAAACCCTTTCCTGCCCAAGTTGCTTTTTGGTCATGGTGTTTTCGTCACAGCAATAGAAACCCTGACTAAGACAGATGCTCACAGTGGATAACAGTCCAGTCTTGGTGCTAAGAGGTGAAGGGAATTTCCCATCCTCCACTTAAAGGCAGGGGCAGGATTATCTTGGGAGCAAGAAAATGTTGGGGGCAAGAATTTCAGGAAAGTGACAGAAGCTGGGGGAAGAGGGCTGGTGGGGACAAGGAAGGACTTCAGGGGCTTCTGCACAGCAGCTGTATGGTACTTGCTGGTATCCCCCAGCAGTGAGGTCCTGCTGTAAGAAGGGGGTCTCGCCGGGCGGTGGTGGCGCACGCCTTTAATCCCAGCACTCGAGAGGCAGAGCCAGGCGGATCGTTGTGAGTTCGAGGCCAGCCTGGACTACCAAGTGAGTTCCAGGAAAGGCGCAAATACACAGAGAAACCCTGTCTCGAAAAACCAAAAAAAAAAAAAAGAAGGGGGTCTCTTCTCCAAGTTTGTCTGTGTTTGGGGCTTTGTCTGACATGCAATGAGAAGGGAGGATCTAATAAGGCAGGGAAGAAAGGAGGTGGAGTTGATTAGTTACAAATGTTGTGGTCCGGGCCAGCAAGATGGCTCCACTTGCCACCAAGCCTGATGACCTGAGTTTGTCCCTTGGAACCTACACGGTTGAAGGAGACAGCTGATATCCACACATTGTCCTCTGACCTTCACGCATGCATCACAGCACATACATGTGTGTGCCTGCCTCCCTCCCCACCCCCCCACACATACAAAATAAAATAAATAAATATAGAAGTGATGAGGTCAGGAGCGGAGAGGCCAGACTGCTGGAGGGACCCTGAAGACGAACAGAGAGGTTGAGGAAATGACCCAGTAAAGTGCTTGAGATGCAAGCATGAGGACCTGGGTTCAATGCCCAGCACCCACAAAGAAGGCTGAGGACCTTGGCCCAGACCTAGCATCCCTTCACCCGGCATGCAGAGACAAGGAAGATCCATGGGGCTTGCTGGCCAGCTAGTCCAGCTCCATCAGTGAACTCCTGGTTCAAGGGAGAGTTCCTGTCTCAAAATGTAAAGTAGAGAGCAATTGAGGTAAATGCATGACATTGGCTTCTGGCCTTTGCATACACCTCTCTCCCTCCCCCCTACCCCCCACACACGGAGCAGATGTTGGTGGGTTACTGAAATGATTGGGGACAGATGGCAGGGATGGGGAAGGGAAGAAGGGCTGGTTGCCCCAGCCTGTGGTTGTCAGGGCAGCAGAGAGGTTCTCATGATGGGTGGAGGAATGACTGGGAAGTGCTTATGTGTCCAGGGTTGATTCCCGTAAAAGCAAAAAGGTAGAGAGCCTATTTTGTGTGGAAATGGAACCATGCCGGAGGGCATAATGGGAAGGTTTGGAGGGAGAGAAGAATTGATACTGGAGGGGTCCCAGGAAAACCACTTGCTCCGAGAGAAGGCTGGCTGTGTCAGGAGTTAAACTTCCGAACACCAGCCATTTGGGGTGGAGGGTCCCAGCCTTACTGTGTTCATGGATTCCGACAGAGCCTGTCATTTAGAGGAGTGACACAGAGTACCCGTGTTCTCTAGAGTCCCTGCAGAGAGCCAGCTCATCCCACTGACAGCCTTCCAGATACTTGACTTGTGCTCAGAAGTGTTTCCCTTCCCCTTTGTCCACCCGGTTCTTAAAATAAATGTGGGTCGGGGGCCGGCAAGTGGCCTATCCTGCGAGAGCGTTTGACAGAGTGGCAGTCCTCAGGCCTGCCTTCCACGGCAGAATCATCTGGGACATTTTTAATACATACTAATGGCTGGGGCCCAAAACCAATCGTGTCTTAATCTCAGGGGTTAAGACCTCAAGACTCTAGAGCTGAGAGCCTCGATGATCAGTTTTCTCAAGAGTTCCCTTAGTCATTCTAATGTGACAAGAACCTTGACTTTAGACCCTGGATAACTGATGTGTGGTCCTCCTGCAGCGACTGCATCACGGAGATACAGAACCCCAGGTCCCAGTCTTGACCCACCCGCCAGATGAGAACCTAGGTGTTTGCAGGAGTTCCTTCCCCAAATGATTTCTGGGATCATTAACATTTGAGAGAAAGGGCTGGGAGATAGGGCAGCCAGTAAAGTGCTTGTCGTGCAAACAGGGGGCCCAGGGTTCAGCTCCTCAGGATCCACAGAAAAAACTGGGTGTGACTGTATGTCCCTGTAATCCCAGCACTGGGGTAGCTCAGAGGATGGGACCCTGAAACTCGACGGCCAGACAGTCTAAGCAAATTGGTGAACTCCAGATTCAGTGAATCCTGTCTTGGAGAATAAGATAAGAGGGTGCCTGAGGAAGACACGTGACTTCAATCTTTAGTTTCCACACACACACACACACACACACACACACACCCTAGTTGGAGAAGAACTCTACTGTAGCACCATGGATCCCTCTTGCAGCAGTTCCGACTTCACTCCTCTAGACCACGCTGCCCTGGCATTTCAGATTTTCAGCCATGCCGGACCCCGGCCCTACAGCATTTAGCCAACACTTCTGTGAAAGGTGCCCAGTGTGTGTTCGTTCAGTTCGGCTGACCAACCTCATCGTTGTCTGATGATTTCTGTCTTTTTATTTAACTTACCAATGAACTGCATTTGCTTCTCATTTGGGGGAAAAACTGCCTGTCATCAACCCGTGGCAGGGACATCATTTCTCTTCATCTTTGAAGATGCTGCTGGGAGGTGTGGTAACTGTTTAGACAGGAAGTAACTGTGCAAACCCAGGCCCATTACAGAAGGACCGGTTCATTGATTGAAGAAGAAAATGCCACCTGGGAGCCTGGGGAGACTCAGTGGGGCACGAGGGCCTGAGTTCAGATCCCTAGCTTCTATGTAAAGTCAGGCATGGTGGCACACATCTGTAACCCCAGCTCACTGGCCAGCCATTCTAACTGACTTGACCAGCTCTGTGTTCAGTGAGAGACCCTACCTCACAAACAAACAAACAAACAAGATGGAAAGCAATCGAGGAAGATACCTGATGTTGAACTCTGGCCTCCAGGCACACAGACGTATGGTCACACACACACACACACACACACACACACACACACATGCCACCTGCCATTAACATAGGCCCATCATTACAGAGTACCATCCAGCTCTTGGTGAAGCTGAGGAGCCCACCTTTCCTGACCATCTGTTCCTTTCCCGTTTTCTAAGACCTGGTAGGGAGGACCACTTAAAACACACCGCGGCTCTCTTGAAGCCCGCTGATTGCACAGGCCAGGCGGCGGACATCAGTTTGCTTTAGTGTTAGCTGGCTCCCATTGCAGGACTTAATACACAGCAAGTGTCGCTTCAGACCTGCCTTTCCACAGTATGATCCTAGATTAATAGTGAGCTTTTTAAAATCACCAACTTGACAAGTGTTTTAAGAGTTTATTATGCTTTATGAATTTGAAGGGAAGAATTGTTTAAACACCTCACCTAGAGCACATGGAACTCCAGTGTTCAGTCACGTCCCCCATCTTTCATGTGGGTGTTTAAACTGCATGAAGAATAGAAGGTTATTGCTGCCGAGGTCTCACTCTGACTGACATTTCGTTTCTTCTTTCAAGAATGGGAACATTTGAATCACTTTCAGAATGATTATAAGTAAATTCATGCCAAAACAAAAGTGTTTGATTTGCAAGCTTTTGTGGAGAAAACTATACCAATCGTCCTTTAAAAAACTTATGCAAACAGCAGAAAGAGCAGATTGTAGTTTCATTAGGGTTGACATCGGTCTCCAAGAAAGACAGCCATTCACTTCTTAAAACCCGGCAATTAATGTTTGAGAAGGTTCAATATGTTTTGAATGTGACAAGACTGTGTCCTTCATAGGAAGCCAGTGTCAATGCCTGAAAAAGCGGCCGGGGACGCAGCTCAGTTGGTGGACTGTTTGCTTAACATGCACAGAGTCCTGGGTTGGATTCCCGATACTATGTAAAATGAGTGGTGTTTGAGGAGGCAGAGGGATTAGAAGGTCAAGGAAGGTCATTCTTGGCTACAGATGGTGTTTGAAGTTAGCTAGATAACGAGACTCCATCTCAATAAACGGGCAGATACATCATAGATAGATTTGAAAATACATGTATCTTTTCTCTTCCATGTTCTTTGAGTAGCAGATATATCATAGATAGATTTGGAAATACATGCATCTTTTCTCTTCCATGTTCTCTGAGTAGTGGATACATCATAGATAGATTTGGAAATATATTCATCTTTTCTCTTCTATGTTCTCTGAGTAGGGATGGCTCACAAACCATTCCCTACCCTTGCGCTAGGTCTCAAAAGTGTTTACTCAACACTGCCATTCTTGGTTTCTGAACAGATGTGTGTACTGGATCCCACCTGCTGGCGTGCTAAGAATGCCTCTTAAGCATGAGGATGCTTACTGTTGGAGTCTGGACAATGTAATGCATGCTCCCCAGTAGGGCCAGACAGGAAATAGTGTCTCCTTAACTGTACTGGAGTTTAGCAGAACTCTCTGATAATGACTAAAATCTTAAAAGCAGAAAGAAGATATTAAAGGAAAAACAAAACAAAACAAAACAAAAAACAGTCAGCTTCCCTTCTCTTCAGACACTCTGGCATGGCCCCGAAAGCCGTACGGGGTGAAGTCAATTTATAGTTTAGTCATGACTTAAGATGTATAGAAAGAAAAATATCAATTACTCAACTAGTACGGAGGGAAGGTTAAGTCTGGGATTAGTGACTCTTAGCTTCATAATATCAGAGGAGAATTTTAAAATATTGTAAGCTAAGGTCAATTTAATTCTAGACACTCAAGTTGGATATGTAGTGTCTACTAGACACATGGATGAACACTGTGAGTTGAATTATGAAAATGACATTTTCTGCAGGAGAGATGGCTCAGCAGTTAAAAGCACTGGCTGCTCTTGCAGAGGACTTGCGTTTGATTCCCAACACACACACACACATGGCAGCTCACAACCATCTGTGGCCACAGTTCCAGGGGATCTGATGCATTATTCTGGCCTCCGTGGGTACCAGGACACAGGAATGGTACACACATCCATGCAGGCAAAACACTCATACAAATAAATAAATCCAAAAATGACATTTTCATAGACTGATTAGAAGGGTAAATTGAGTTTTCTTATTTTATTCATATATGTGTGTGATATATATATATATATATATATATATATACCACTGACCTAAAACTCATGAAATGTGTTACTGACATGTGTGAGTTCCCCAGTGTTTAAAATGAAAGTAAGGAGCTGGGGAGGTGGGTGGCTCAGTGGTTAAGTATACTGACTGCTCTTCCAGAGGACCAGGTTTTGATTCCCAGTTCCCACATGGTGGCTTACAACTATCTGTAATATCAGTTCCAGGGGATTTGGTGCCCTCTTCTGGTTTCTGTGGGCACTGCTTATACACATGGTGCACAGACTTACACGCAGGTGAACACTCATACATATAAAACAAAAATAAATGAATCTCAAAAAAAAAAAAAGGCCAGAGGTGAAGATGATTGATTGGTGATCCCATCACCTTCTGGGACTCCAGGAAGTGGCCAGCTGTTGTTGCCACGTGAACTTCCACTGTGTCTCCTGATGACTGTAGCTCACACTGTGAGTGCGTTCACTGTGTCTCCTGATGACTGTAGCTCACACTGTGAGTGCGTTCACTGTGTCTCCTGATGACTGTAGCTCACACTGAGTGTGTTCACTGTGTCTCCTGATGACTGTAGCTCACACTGTGAGTGTGTTCACTGTGTCTCCTGATGACTGTAGCTCACACTGAGTGTGTTCACTGTGTCTCCTGATGACTGTAGCTCACACTGAGTGTGTTCACTGTGTCTCCTGATGGCTGTAGCTCACACTGTGAGTGTGTTCACTGCATCTCCGGATGACTGTAGCTCACACTGTGAGTGTGTTCACTGTGTCTCCTGATGACTGTAGCTCACACTGTGAGTGTGTTCACTGCGTCTCCTGGTGACTGTAGCTCACACTGTGAGTGTGTTCACTGCATCTCCTGGTGACTGTAGCTCACACTGTGAGTGTGTTCACTGTGTCTCCTGATGACTGTAGCTCACACTGTGAGTGTGTTCACTGTGTCTCCTGATGACTGTAGCTCACACTGTGAGTGTGTTCACTGCGTCTCCTGATGACTGTAGCTCACACTGTGAGTGTGTTCACTGCGTCTCCTGATGACTGTAGCTCACACTGTGAGTGCGTTCACTGCATCTCCTGATAACTGTAGCTCATACTGTGAGTGTGTTCACTGTGTCTCCTGATGACTGTAGCTCACACTGTGAGTGTGTTCACTGTGTCTCCTGATGATTATAGCTCACACTGTGAGTGCGTTCACTGCATCTCCTGATGACTGTAGCTCATACTGTGAGTGTGTTCACTGTGTCTCCTGATGACTGTAGCTCACACTGTGAGTGCATTCTTTTCTGCTCTGGTTGATGGAGGGGCTTGACTTTTGGAAGGACACGGAAGCCTCTCTTTAGCGCCCCAGCTCCTGTTTTCATGGGTGCTTTGAATGAGCTTTCTTAGATGCAAGGACAGACAAGTCATTGGCTTCCTCTAAATGTCCGGTGCCTTTCCGCCTTCCAAGAAGCACTGTGGGGCCAGCGAAATGGCTCATGGGTAAAGTGTCTTGCTGCCAAGCTTGGCAACCTAAATTGGATTCCGGTACCCACATGGTGGAAAGAGAGAAGTACCTCCTGCACGTTGCTGTCTGACTTCCACGTGGGTGCCATGGCGTGTGTGTGCACACACACGTGCACACATGCACGTAAATAAATACAATAAAAAAGCACTCTAAAAGAAGCAGTAGGAACTCTGACCTGAGAAGCCATGCTGCAGCCTTTGTACTGTCTTTGTCTGGACTCACCGACTCCCCCCTTAACCCAGACTCGGCCTCTGTGTCTTCACACATGCTGTTGCTCGAGCTGGCCTTGTCCTGTCTTGCAACTTCTCAGGCAGCTTTCATGGTTTGCAGCCAGAGGCTGGAGAGATGATGATGGCACAGCAGTTGAGAGTGTGGACTGGGCTTGCCAAAGAGCCAGGTTTGGTTTCCAGCACCCACGCTGGGCAGCTCACAGCCGCCTGTAGTCTGGCTCCAGAGTAATCTGAAGTCTCTGGCCTCCCCTCCCCACTCCTACAATGCGCATACCTATAACTAAAAACAGCCAAAAATAAATATTGAAAAGAGAGTTGCAATTAACTTCCACTTTGCAGTTAGGACTTCCTGAACCTTTCTCACACCTTTGCCTGTGTCCTGCTAATGCTCTGCCTCCCTCTAGGGCAGTGGTTCTCAACCTGTGGGGTGCGACCCCTTTGGGGGGGTCAAACGACACTTTCACGGGGGCCACCTAAGACCGTCGGAAACCACAGATATTTCCATAACTGTAGTTTTGCTGCAGTTATGAAGTAGCAATGAAAATAATCTTGTGGTTGGGTGTCACCACAGCACGGGGAACTGTATTAAAGGGGTCGCAGTGTTAGGGAGGCTGAGGACCACTTGTCTAATGACAGACACTCTTAGACTTGAATGCAGTCAACGGGTGGCCTCTTCCACTTTGTGAGACCTCGAACTGTGCCTGGCACACTGTGGCCACTCTTAGGAGAGCTGACAAACGAAAGGATGGGTCCCTCTCCATGAACTGGAGTCCCTCGGTAGAGCCAGGCTGGGTGCTGTTCTTCCCTTCCATTCCCAGGGAGCTTAACCCCTTGCGACATCCCCTCTGTGGTTCTCAGAGGCCACTCAAGAGTGCGAGGGATGGGAGATGGGGATGGACATGATCTAAACACATTGTAGTCATGCATGAGATTATCAAAAAATGAGTACTGGGGATGGATTTTAACAGAGTCTTGCGATTCTTCCACCATGTGTATGAGAACTGAAAGATAGCAGGAGATCACAGGCAGCTGGTTTTCCAGCCAGCTTTAAAATTGGGATTTTTTTTTTCTAACATCAAATGCCAATCTCCAGAAAAGACTTCTCTTATTGAATTGAGTGGCTTGATTCCCAAATATTAAGTTTAGAGAAAGGCCACAAGATACGGAGCCACCCATTATCTTAAAATAACTGTATTATGCACATTAAAAGATGTAGCTTTCCCTTTCCGGTGTGATTGCTTTGTTTGATCAAATTGAAAGTCAGGTTCCTATTATGGTGTTTATGCCTTATTTCCTTAGACTAAATGAAATTGTCCCATTATGGCAAATAGAAGCTTCATAATGGTTTGATTCGGGTCTAATTGGAAGGCTGTTTCTCAGAATACTTTACCATTCCGGTCACACGTTGGATTTTGTGTTTTCCAGTAGAGACCGTGAGCTGGGACTAGGTTGAAACCCTTAAAAGGACTTGCAGTCCCAGGAGACTTCCAAACCAAGGTCCCTCTCTCTTCGCTGTCCTCCTGGAAACAAATCCCTAGAAGAAATGCCCCTTGCTCTAGGGTTCTGCTCTCAGCTCCTCCCAGGATGGACAGGCTATGTGGAGACTGTCAAGCCACCCTCAGTGTTACTTCCTCTGTGTTTCTGAAGTGGACTTCACCAAGAGCCTTCTCTCTCTTTCTCTCCCCTCAAGGCTTCCTCACAGCCATGAGGCAAGAGGTGACCCGAGCTCACAAAGGCTGGGCACTGGACACTGTGACCATCCACAATGAAGTCCTTCGGCAGACCAAGGAGGAGATCACCTCGCCCCCTGCGGTAGGTGCTGTGGGGAGCTGAGGGTAGAAATCCAAGTTCAGCTCAAGATTGTCGTTGAGGGCTGGGGGTGTAGTGCAGTGAACGATCAAACAGTTGCCTAGTGCACAAGGCCCCGGGTTCAATCCCCAGTCCACACAGGCAAACAGAAAATTAAAAGCTGACCTTGGCTTCTTCAGTGAAAAGCCTGTCTGCTTTTCAGGGAGGTTTTTCTCAGTTGTAACCAGACAACCTCAAGGCCAGTGCCTCCCCCGTCTGCTGAGTGGGAGGTTAATGACAAGGGCTAGTGAGCCCAGCAACTCCCTGGTGACCTTTCTTTAGAAAGGAAAGTTATGGTCATGTTTGCTTAGAGGGATTTCCATGTGTCTTCGGCTTGTGCGCTGGGCTCACAGGGTCCCCTGTAGCGGCTGAGGGCCATGCACGCCCACTGGACTAACGGTTGGGAGCTCAGTTCCATTGTGTTGTCCCTCTGTGTGTGTTGGGACTCCTGGGTGTGGAGAACCTGCCATGCTGTGGAGAGAGCAGGCCCCCTGAGCCACTGTGTTGACACGGATGCCCGTGAAAAATGTGTGACAGTCCAGCCTCTCTGCAGGAAGTCACAGGGCTGTAAAGGCCATCGTGTGAGCTTGGTGGCGGATCTGACATGGCAGCTCCATAAATCTTCGTCCTTCTCTTCTTCTCTGAGGGCCATTCTCTCAGTACCAAGGGGATTAGGGCAGATGGTTTTCTCAGCTCTGGGCCAAGTTTTCTGCCACTTTGTAACAGGAGGTCTTCCAGTTTCGAGAAGGTTCCTTATGCCTCTCCAAGCCCTCGTCTCACACACCCCTACCCTGTGTATTTCTCCCAGGCGCTCTGTAAGGTAATTTAGGCCCCACTATTACATATTCTGAGGTTCTTGCATCTTCTATCTATGATGGCACCCCCGCTCCCGTGTCACCCCCATGTTGTAAGTATCTGTGGTACCACCTAGCTTCCTGGTACCTCAATCCATATTTGTTGCCTAAATACTACAGATGGGGTTACTAAAATCCTTGAATGTCTTTCCTTCACAGCTAAGGAGTCAGGAAGTCCAAGAACCACTGTAGTCCGTTGGGAGAGTGCTGGTTTAGCAAGCATGGAGTCCTGGTGGGATTCCCAGCAGCACATAAGCTGGATGTTGTGGCATGCACCTGTAATCCCAACACTCCGGAGACGGAAGCAGGGGGATCAGGAGTTTAAGGCCAGCCTGGGCTACATGAGACCCTGTCTCCAAACAAAACAAAATGAGTCAGTGATTGGCAGTGTTTGTTTCTTCCAGAAGGAAGGTGTGAGAGACAGTCTTACTCTGTAACTCTCTCTTGGCTGCTGATGCCTGCTGGCAACCCTTGGCAAGACTGGTTGGTTTTGGCTGTCTCATTCCCAATGCTGTCAAGAGCCTTGTTCCCTCTGTGCCTCTCTGTGTGACCTACCCCTACACACACACACACACACATACAAACACATACAAGCTCATACACACACACACACACACACACACACACACACACACACACATAAACACATACAAGCTCATACACACACGCATACACACACAAACACATACAAGCTCATACACACCACATACACACACAAACACATACAAGCTCACACTCACACACACACACACATAAAAACACATACAAGCTCATACACACACACAAACACATACACACACATACAAACATATACAAGCTCACACAAACACATACACACACACACACACACACACACACACACACACACACACACACACCATATTGGATCTAGGGCCTTTCTAGATCCAGTGTGTTCATATCTAAACACAGTATATCTACAAAGCCAAACCATGCATCTGAGGTACTGGGTTGACATAAATGTGGGGTGACACTATTCTACCTGTCACATCTTCTCACTGTGACTCTTAAGGTCCCTAAGTTGCAAGGGCTATAGAAAAGGACACAGTTGGCTGTAGGATGGTTCCTAGTAATCCCCTTGTTCATGTAAATAATTGTCAACCACACTAAGTTAACGATGGGAACTCGTGTCTCCTGATCTTCTGGGACTGCCCAGGAGCTCACTGTCAAACCATGTGCTTCAGTTTGCGGTTCACAATCTATGGTCCTCATGCAGTTAACCCACATGAGCGAGTCCTAGAAACTCTGCAGCTAATCTCTCTGTCCTTTACCATGATCTACATTTACTTCCCCAGGTCCCATCTTCATTAGAAATAGAAAAACGGTCACCCTCTTCTACATAAATACACTTTATGAGCTTGCATGATTCTCTCTGGCCCTTTCTTGTTTTAATGAATACATGTTCTGTGGCTCCCCCGTGCCTGCAAGATAGAGTTCAGACACTTCAGCTCGGCAGATTCGTCTTCCATGGTCAAGTGATAACTCATTTTATTACCATTGCACCCTTCGCCAAGAAGTAAAATATCTTCTCTGCCCATCCTGTCTGTCTTTGTGGAGTTGCTCCGGCCCCTTCTCCCCATTTCCCTCTGCTGCTGCACCCCTTCAGGGATCTCTTCAAGATTCTTCCCCTCCGCAGTCTGCCCTGATGGCAAAAGCCCATGTGACCTTCAATCCAAAGTCACTGCTCTTTTCCTTAGAAGCCATCACCAGGCAATTCCATTAACAAATTTCAAACTGCCCCCTGTACTCAGCAGTCTTGGCTTCCTTGATTTAAAGGTGAGGCCCACGAAGGCAAGTCCATTTGTAGGAAAGAACATCGGGAGGATGGTTTGGCCATACACTGTGGAGCAGCCAACTCCTCCCCTCCATTTTCACGTCCACTTTGCTGTACCTCTCCAGACCTCTGGGGGTGCTCTCATCTTATTTCATCTTGTGAAGGAGATGGGCTGGAGCCCAGAGTTGGCTTGGTCAACTCAGCCTAAAGTCCCGTTGACCACAGCTCTAAGTCACAGCATATGCTCCCAGCTTGCACCAGCTCCAACTGGACTTTACAGCTACCTGCAGAGGTGACTTGGCCCTCCTGTTACCCAGGTTGACCACCCCACATCCCAATAATTCATAGCAGGGCATTTCCACCATGCAGCCAGACTCACTGTGTGCCCCAGGGGAAAACGTGGCCTGGTATCTTGTGAATGCAATTTCTCCAGTGGTGGTGCCTTATCTGTTCATGCTTTAAGACTGGCATGTGTTTTCTTTCTGAGCTGGCAGCCCTGATTACATAATGGATGTCTAGCTTTCAGCACTTCCTCTCTGTCCCTTGACCTTTCAGGAAGGGGTGTATATTTATGGACTGTATATGGACGGAGCATCCTGGGACAGGCGGAACGGGAAGCTCACAGAATCCACCCCGAAGGTTCTCTTCATGCAGATTCCCGTCCTGCACATCTTTGCCATTAACTCCACGGCACCCAAGGACCCGAAACTGTACGTGTGTCCTATCTACAAGAAACCCCGGCGAACTGATCTCACCTTCATCACCGTGGTGTACCTGCGCACAGTGCTGTCCCCAGATCACTGGATCCTGAGGGGAGTGGCCCTCTTGTGTGACATCAAGTAAGCTCATGTCTACCTGCCATGGGCACCGGAAGAGCCACCTAGAAGCCCTGCCGTTGAGAGACTCAGACACAGGTGTCTTTCTTTCCTGGTAGGTCTGTCATTTCTCTCCCTCAATTAAACAGTTTCTACTTCTCCCATGGCTTATCTGTTCTTCCTCTCATATCACTATTCAAAGAACCGGTCCGAAGTCACGCTTCTGATGCCAAGAACTCACATTATGCTATAATTGCTTTTTGAAAGATTAAACCCCTGTCTTCGTGTTCGAATACATTTTGGAAGGCTTGCATTTGAAAAGTCGAAAATGGGGTGCTGATAGGATCCGTCCTAAAAGGACCCCAACAGATAGAACTTTTCCCTCGGATGAAAACCACTCCTGGGCTGGCGATATGGCTCAGTGGGGAAAAGGCACTTGTCACCAAGCTTAGCAGCATGAGTTGGATACTCTGGGATCCACCTGGTGGGAGGAAAAAATCCACTCCCCCAAGCTGTGCTCTGGTCTACACATAGGCACTGTGGGGCATGCATGTGCTCTCGGGCGTGCATGCTCATGCACACATGCACACACACACACAAATAAATAATTAAAATATACAAATAAATATATCAAATAAATAAAATTAAAAAAGAAAATCCCTCCCAATAAATAATCTTCCCATATCTAGGTTTGTTCAAATATTACCCTTTTGAGTTTTCGTGTGTGTGTGTGTGTGTGTGTGTGTGTGTGTGTGTGTGTGTGCGCGCGTGCGCGTGCTGTTGGGGAATGTCAGAAAACCCACTGGGACAGTTGATCTTGTAATTGATTTTAATTTTATTTAGTATTATTTCCTCTTCTTTTTGTAGTACTTTTGAGGCTCAGGGAACTCTGGCTCCCTGGCTCTCCCTCCCAAGCCCAATTCTGCAGGAAATAATGAAACACATGTCTAGGTAGCAAATGGAGAAAGCAAAACAAACTCCATCAAATGAAATTAGGCTAGACGCTGAACATCTTAAAAAGCAGGCTTTAGAAAGTGAAGCTATTTCTTACTCAGTAGTTAGTCTGGAACTCAGTATGAACCTTGATTTCCTGCTGAAGGAAGTTGTCAATTTAACGAAACAGATGGGGCCTTCGACTGAACCGCTCGCGTAGCTCCGGGACAGTGAAGAAGTGTCTGTCTGTCATCTTCTCATCTGGAATCTTCTTGCTTGCCCCTAGCTACTTGCGCTAACTTCATCCTCTCGGTTCTGGAGGAGGAGTCATTCCAGATTGCCCCCCTCCCCTGCCGTCCCATCACCCTGATTGGAGATGGTGGTGGTAAACCCAGTGAGATGGTCCAGTGATACCTTGGATAAGGTATCCAGGGATGACCTCAGAGGAGACTCTGATGTACCTCCTGCCTGGGGTAGCTCCTGGAAGTAGAATACAGTAGCAACCTCTGATCTGTCCCTGAGGCCTGTTCAATGTCAAAGTCATAGAATTTAATAACTAAGTACCTGTCATGGTTTCCTTTCTATTGTGATTAAAAAAAAAAAAAACCCACCCTGACCGAAAGCAAGGTAGGGGAAGAAAGTTTTCATTTGGATTACATTTCCAGGTCACAATCCATCACTGTGGATTGTCATGGCAGGAGCTTGAAGTGCAAACCCTGGAAGGTCCTTGCTTGCTGGCTCACTCTGGCTTTTTTGCAGGCTCATGCTTACTCAGCTAGTTTTCTCATCTAGCTCAGGATTGCCTGCCTAGGGATGGCACTGCCCACAGTGGGCTGGACCCGCCTGCATCCATCAAGACAGACCTCACAGAAATGTCCACAGACTGACCTGAAAAAGACAGGTTACTCAATGACATTTTAAAAAATTATTTCAGGTGATCCAATGTTGTGTCAAATTGATGGTTAATGCTAACTAGAACGGTAGTCAAGCCCCTGGCCTAAGTGTCCTGGTACTTCTCATGATCAGGGCACACACTAAAGCAAAGGTGGCTTTCCCTGGGTGAGGGATCCTCCTGAAATGAAGCTAGACTTTGGAAGCACCCGCCTGTCAGTCCAGAGGGGCCCAGCAAAGCAGTGTAATCTCAGTATAGCAAGCCAGTCAATGGGTTCTGACCAGTACACATGTCAAGTGATTAAAGGCAAATGTATAATCTAAACCCCTGATATCCAAGAGGATACTTAGAGAATAATAACTTGAATGACTTGGAGACAATGGGGGTGGAGGGAAAGATATAGAAAGCTGTAACTCTAGCAAAGGTCACCGATGAGACTGGTTAATGGCACACGAGAACTATTTTCTGGGAACTCTGCTGTGGCTGATTATTTTGCTCTGAGTCAACAGTGAGGAGAAAGAGAGATGGGCACAGAGGCCCGGCCAATATGGGCACCTGGCCCCTGGGCAGTGCCTCCAAATGGTTCTGTTGACGCTTGGCACTTCTGAACTGCCTGGGTTCTGCTGCGAGCTGGCTGGGGACCCAGTTCCGCTGTCTCTCTCTAGCTTAGCAAATGGCTTTCCTTAGACATTTTGCACCATTGAACTTCCATAAACACATAACCATTTTCTCAGCAAAATTGTTGCTCTTTCACTAATTACATAATTTGCCACACTTGAGTGAGGGAGACCTGGTGAGCATAAAGAGCGGAGGGAGGGGAGGAGATGGTTAAGCCAACAGAAGCTGGGGCAGACGCAGTGGGTTTTTTGTTTGCCCTCCTTGGAATCAGTCCACGTTTTCTCATTTTGGTCTCAGCAGCGTGAGCCATGAGATTTATATCTTCTTTGATTTAAAATGTTATTTTACTTTGGTCTTTACATAAAAATAAGGGCAAAGAAAAGCACCCAGAGACAGAGCCTAAAAAAGAGATCTGTCTTGCGGGCGGTGAGGTGTGGATGAGCCGCACTCTGCAGTCAGAGATGAACAGGGACCTCAGCAGGGGAGGCGCTGTGACTCGGGCCATGGCTGAAGGTCATGGATGTGGTTGGGGATACTCAAGGGTGAAGGATGGAACGAACACAAGGTAGCCCTGGGGCTGGGTCCTGAGCCTTTCATAGACATCATCTAGGCTGCAGACCGGTGGGTTCCAGGGAAGGGCCCCGCGTGAGGGAGATACATTAGTTATCTCATTGCTGTGACCAAATACCGACAAGAAGCAGTTCTCGGGTGAGGAAGGGTTTGTTTTAGCCCACGGTTTGGGGGTGGGCACAGTTCATCGCAGTGGTGGGAATGAGGGGCTTGTGGCTGCAGTCTGGAACAGGAGGCTGCTGGATCACATGTGGGTAGATAAGGAAGCAGAGACCAGACAGGAAGCAGGGCCAGGCTATAGACCTCAAGGACCGCCTCCAGTGACGTCCTTCAGTGAGGCTCCACCTCCTGAAGGCTCTCCAGCCTTCCAAAGCACCAGCACCAGCTGAGGGTCAAGTGTTCAAACGTAAGAGCCGTGGGTCACACCACAGGAGAGAGGGCAAGAGAGAGACGAAATAGCCAGGGACAGAGGCCAGATAACCTTCAAGAAACTTCCATCACAAGGACTACACACTCCGGATACCAAAGAGCTCGCCATCCTGTCACTTAAGCGGCTCTTCACTCTACAAGTTTCTGCAAAGTACAGCTTATTAGCCATCCCAATAAGTATTGACATAGTGAAAGGATCAGCAAACAGCAGGTTTGCTGATTAGCACTCCTGATTACAGGCAATGACAAGGACGGAGGGACGGTCTGTGAGGGACAGGTCTGAAGGGCTAGAATGGCAGAGGTCAGTGGGGTGCTGATGGGCTGGGGGTGGGAGGGTTGGTTAGGAGGCCATTGTTCTAGACTGGAGCCAAAGGGCTGACAGTTGGAAAAGAGGAAAGAGTCTTCTGAAAGATGCCGAGAGGGAGAACTTGGAGACTCTGAAACTGAGTTGAGAAGGGTCAACAGAAAGGGTCTGAAGAGGGCTGGAGGTGTGCCTCAGTGGTAGAGTGCTTGCCTAGCATGCTCAACACACCACACACAAACACACACAGAGACAAACATAACACATATACACACCTCACACATACAACCACTCCATAACACATAAATACAACATATATACTACACACACACTCTCTCTCCAGATAAGCCTTGAAGATACAGCTGTTTATAGACTGGAGAGTCTAACTGGATGTTTGTTTCTTTTGTTCTTAAATTTTGGGAAAGAGAGGGCTGGGGAGGTGGCTCAGTCCATAAAGCACTTGCCTCATAGGCATTAAGACCTAAGTTCGGATCCCAGGACCCACGTGGAGAGCTGGGCACTGTGGTGTGCATCTGTAACCCCAGGAACCATGAGATGGAGACACAGAGACTAGTAGATCCTCAAGTCGCTTCTCAAAGTGAAATGTGAGGACCAGTACCCGAGTTTGTTCTCTGACCTCCATATTTGTAGTGCGGCACACATGTGCCTGTACTCACAGACACAAATGTACACACACACACACACACACACACACACACACACACACACACACACACCCCAAATGTGTATACATCCATCGAGAGAAAAAATGAATACTTTAGCAAAAGATGAGAGAGTGAAAACTTAAAAAGAAAAATTTACTATACTAAGTGAAAAAGATTAGAAACTGTGGAGATCTTTTCATTTTTTTTTCTATTTTATTTTATTTACATGATGTTTTGCATGCATGTGTGTCTATGTGCCACATGTGTGCAGTGCCCAAGGAGGCCAGAAGAGGGCTGGGATCCCTAGGAACTGCAGTTAAAGAGGATTGTGATCCACCTTGAGGGTTCTGGGAATGAACTCTGGGTCCTCTGCAAGAGCAGTCCCCTCTTAACCTCTGAGCCAGCTCTTCAGTCTACTTTCAATTTTAAAAAGCCAAAAGCAACTCAGAGTTCAAGTAACTTAATGACTTGAACCTGGGTAGCTAATAAAATCTCTAATGTTGGCACTTTTGGAAATTAAAAAAAAACAACAAAACCAACTTTGATAATTAGCCTAATCAGAAAGACTTGAAAGATACAGCAGTTGAAAAGATTCCACCAGGTGACACTAGCCACTGTCAACACCGCTGACACACAGGACCAGTACAAATACTGAGTGATCATGTGTCTTCGGGAGCTATCTGGGACTGTTGAGCCATTGATGTACATGGCTTTCTAGATTTGATCAAAACGTTCAGGCCATTAAAAACTCAAAAACTTCCTTTTTCCCCTCCCTGTCTTCGTTCAGGTTCTCTAGAAGCCAGCTGGGGGAGATAGGGATTTGGAAGTGGGAGGGTTCCTAGAAAAAGGTGTGGGCACAGCTCCTGTGGTGGGGTTGGAGGAGACAGACTGGGACCACGTTGGGCTGCTAGGCAAAAGATGGCCTTTCAGGCTGTCCCACATGTGGGCAGGGAGCAGAAAGAGGAAGCCGGTCAGAGCAATAAGCCCTGTAGTCAAGAAGACAGTTTGGGCCCTGAGTGGGGTTAGCCAGCTTGGGACGGCTATCTCTCCCGCCCACCCCCAGTCTTTCCCCACCTGCTTTGCCTTGAAATCCAGTCATGAGGCTGTTTTGCATCGTCTCCTCTTTTTTACCTTCCTCAGAAATCTGAACAACTTAATAAAGAGTCCTTGAGGGAGACTTGCTCAGCCCCTGTAACCTGGGAAGGACCAGGTGAAGAGAGGTCCCTTTCTGACAGAGGACTCTGAGCAATGAATGGACAGGTTTTGAAAAGATGCCCCATCAACTCAAAAACAACTAAAATTTAAAAGCCTCCATTTTTAATTGCTGGCTTTTTTTTTTCATGGCCATAAATTCCCTGAGAATTTTTGAAGGATCGAGCTGTATTTTTGCCTTTGAAAAATTACTTTCGTACCTTGAGCACATGGGGAGAAGTTAGTCGCCTCCATTGCGCCTGGCGTGGACTGCAAAAAGGAACCACAGTCTTTGAACACTCAAGTCTTGATTTACATACAAGCCTCTGAGATGAATATAAATAGTTTAGGGGTGATACTCAAGACATAAAAAATCATCTTTGCCTACCCTGAATCAATACTAATGCCTTCTAGGAGCTGTTGGGGCAAAGATCACCTTAACCCCTTCAATTCGCCCCAGGCTGAGTGGAGATTGAAGACCTCATAGGTATTGCTGTCCCCTCAACCCACTAAGGCTTATAAGATCACCTCTCTTGGGCTTATGGGGTGCGGGTTCTGGAAAGTGACAGTGTTACAGGTGTTTCATTATAAACCGTTTTAATTGAACAGGTGTCCTTGGGCGGCAGGTACCTGCCTCGACTCTGCGCACAAGCATGGTGCCAGCAGCTCCCACCTGCCATCCTCACTTAGGGTGGGACTGACTAATTAGATCACCTCCTCTCTGTATCCAGACAGAAATCTTCATTGACCCAGTCCAGACACTTCACGCTCGCGGCTCCAATTCTCTGACACCTTCGCGCCTCCTCCAAGGTGGTGGTTATGAGTGTGTCGGGGGCTCTTTTCCATTCCTCATGCTGATCAATCCATGGGTAGTTCTGTCACCAGGAAGGAACCCCAGCCTCCTCAGAAATCTGACTGGGGACTTCACTGTGTGTCCGGGGGATAAGGACACGACGCTGTCGTTTCTGGCTTCTCTGCCTGCCTTCCTGATTATGCGAAGCGTCTCTTCTCTATTGTCTCTCCTCCTTTGTGAGCCCTAAAGGACATCCGTGTCCTGTCATGATAACACCCAAAGAGAGGTTGCCAGAAAAACAGAAGACAGTCTTCTCACCCCCCCTCCTTTATCTCTCCGCTCTCTTTCTTTCTCTCCAGAGCCGGACTGGCTGTTTGGCATTTAGCTAGACTGTATCAAAAGCGTCTTCAATGTGTCATCCCTCTCCTGGGAAAAGCAGTCACTTTTGGGTTTTTTCCACATTTATGGAATTTTTTTTTTTCTAGAGAACCGATTTGTGCTTTCTGCTTCATCTGCTTTCACTGAAAGCTGGTCCCGACTGCCAGCAGGAGCTGTGACATTCCCTGGTGGCTCTCAGATCCCACGTTCCTCTTGGGTCCTTCCTGTGCGCAGGGTATCCTTGGTGGTGGAGCAGCGGACCCAGGGATGATCAGGTCCATTTTCTCTTGCCTCTCACGCCCACCTCCCTGCTCTCCCCTGAAGCTGTGAGAGGTAAGGACTGACCCCAGAGGTCACGGCCATGCTCCTGTCTGTTAGCTCACATGACTCACTCCTGGAGCCCGGCCAGCAGAGCCTCACAGGCCGCCTGTGTCACTCTGTCATCATGGCCCTCCCCTCCTGCTCCATTCATCCTGGAGCAGAAGGGGAGGACACAAGTGGAGAGCAAACAGGCTGCTGCCAACCTTCCATGGGTCACGCTTGAACTACACCCAGTGTTAGACGGTGACACCACCCGCTCCGGCATGCCACTTATCCCACCTGAAACCTGTGAGCCTTTCCCCGTCTCCATTAGCACGTGATTCAAGCTCTCTTCCCGACAGTCTTCCTCGGAAACGTTTGATTGACAGGTAACATGCGAGCATCCATACTGCCCGGCTCTGCGATGCTCAAGCCACTCTCTCTCCGTTCTGATCATCCATCCAGTATGTAGATGTCTCCGGGTCAATTTATGTATTAATTTGTCACTTGCTGCATAATATTTAGCACTGAGATAAAAAACAAATAAGCCAATCCTACGAGGAATTGATTTTCCCTTCCACATCTGTTCACAAAGACATAAATCTAAAGTTTTGCTACTTTAAAAGCCTCCAATGCAAATATAATCTAAAATTGCTAGGCTTTGAAGTTAGCCTATTCTGTCAAAAGATGTTTATGGACCCGATCTCTGGAGCCTGGCCACTCATCTTCCGCCTGCAGGCTCCGAAGACATTGATCACCTCTCGAGGTCCGCTCCAGTTCTCCGCAACCAAGCCCGAGGGTGTTGTGTGCCTATTGCACACTCTAAGCTCTGTAACAACCCCTAGGAGAAATGCAGGCGTGACCAAGTCATGGAACAGATCTCGGACACTTACCAGAACAGAGATCTTCGACTCTGCCTACAAGACAGCATGTGAGCCAGGAAAGGGTCATTGTTCTAAAGGTGAAGGGCTGTAGTAGCAAAGAGGAACGGAAACCTGACTTTTCTTTGGGAAGATTGGGGGATGTCTTTATAGAAAGGAGAATTTAGGCTGAGCTGTATTGGATGTGGGGACTTGACCAAAGGAAATGAGATCAGAGCATTCTTGGCGTGGGGTGGGGGTCAGGACTAAAAGGAGCAAAGTTTAAACCTCGACAGGGCAGGTGATGTAGCTCAGTGGGAGAGGACTTGCTTCTAGGTCCAGTCCCCAGCACGTCAAGAAATAAGTGAACAAGCTAAAAAAACAATCATAGACCAAGGTTGGATAAAGCACAGGGACAAATAGCCAAACGAATGGAAACACATGAACTATGAACCAATGGCTGAGGGGTCATCAACTGGATCAGGCCCTCTGAATAGGTGAGACAGTTGATTGGCTTGATCTGTTTGGGAGGCATCCAGGCAGTGGGACCGGGTTCTGTACTCAGTGCATGAGTTGGCTGTTTGAAACCTGGGGCTTATACAGGGTCGCTTGGCTCAGCCTGGGAGGAGAGGACTGGACCTGCCTGGACTGAGTCTACCAGGTTGATCTCAATCCTCAGGGGAGTCTTTGCCCTGGAGGAGCTGGGAATGGGGGGTGGGCTGGGGGGAAGGGGAGGGGGACGGGAGGGGGGAGAACAAGGGAATCTGTGGCTGATATGTAGAATTAAATTATATTGTAAAATAAAATTAAATTAAAAAAAGAAATGCATAATGATAAACAATCATAGTTCAAGGCTGCAGAGTGCTTACTAAACTTTCAGAGTCGTGTTTCTGTTATTGCCCATTTCTTCAGGCTCATAACTGTCCTTAACTACAGCTCCCAGGAATCCAGCTCCTACTTCTGGTCCCTGTAGACACCTGCACACAGAGCCTTGCACTAGCACAGGAGCATGTACACACACGTGCCCGTGCGTGCACACACACACGGGCATATACAAATAAAAGTAAATCTTAATAAAGGTGCTATGACAGAAATGTGTATGTGGGTCTGTGTGCTTGATAACTCCAATTTTTCCTTCTTTGGCTTTATATAGTCAACTTTTTTTCTTTCTTGACTTTCCAACTCATTGTCCACATATATTTTAGAAATCAATGTTCTGATGTTATACGAGAGATTTTTTAAATGCTTGTCCTATAGTGTAGAACATGTGGCATTGTCAGGATTTCTGGAAGCAGTGCTCTAGTTAAAAGCAGATGCAGCCCATGGACTTAACCATGGTTTTGTTGTCACGTGGTTCCTCCAGAGAGTCAATTGCACCTTTGGTGATTGTCAGTACATCAGCCTCTACCAAAGGGGGAGATATAACTGCTGTGGACTTGTCTAGTCAATCTGTTTCGAAGCAGATATTTCAGACATCCATGAACTTCCTGCTCCTTTTCGATTCTTCTTGCACACCTTGTTGCCCTTTTGGCTAAAGAAAGTACATTACCCAAGACATCCCTATGTGTTCTATAAATTGTTACAACATGGTACATGGGTGAATGCTAAATAAATTTTGTATCTTTAGTATGATGTTTGTTCTCATTTAAATAAGGGTGAACCCAATAAAAGTGTCATCTTGTCAATTTCAGGGAAAAAAACCAATCATAAACAAATACACCGTGACAGAGTTCAGTTTGGCTGCAGCCCAGGACTTTTGAGAGGCACAGCTGGAAATGTGTGACCGTGGAACCTCAAGGACACTGTGGATATGGCTGTAACGGTTTCCTTCACATGGGGCGGTCTCCCAAACTCTCTCATGTGCAATATCTGCACAACAACCCTGCCAGCAGGGGGCAGCTTTGAGAATGGCGAGACCCAGAAGGGAAGGGCGTGGGCTGGGGAGATGGTTTAGCGAGCAGAATGTTTTCCATACACGTGCAAGGACCTGTGTTTGATCTCTGGCATCCACAGCCAAAGCCAAGTGTGGTGGTAGCACTCACTTGTGCTCCCAGCACCGGGGAGGTGGACACAGGAGGATCCCTGGGGATTGCCGCCCAGCCAGCCTCCTTGAATCTTTGAGTTCCAGGACAATGAGAGAGAGAGACCCTGTTTCAAAAAGTAGGGTGGATGGCTCCTGAGGTTAAGCTATCCAAGGTTGGGGCTGGAGAGATGGCTCAGTGGTTAAGAGCATGTGTTGTTCTTACAGAGGATCTGAGTTTGCTTCCCAGTACCCACATCAAGCAATTCACAACTGCCTGTAACTCTAGTTCCAATGGCTCTGACATAGATTTGATCTTTGTCCTCCTTTGGCACTCCCACATAGACATACATAAATAATTTTTAAAGTGCTTAATAAAGACATCCAAGGTTGACCTCTAACCTATACATGCTCTCTACCTACAAGTACCTGGGCACACACAGGTCCCTAGGACAAAGAATAGCAGAGGCATGGACGTGAAGACTCAGTTCTTCCAACATAAAAACATATTAATTCTACGGGCATTTCATACAATGTATTTTGAATATATTCACCCCCCCCAGGTCCCTCCCCTTTCACCCTCTTAACCCCCACCTCTTCCCATCCAACGTTGGAAGTTCTTCTTTTATTTACTTTTCTTCTTTTCCCATTAAGGCCAACATCCGTCACCTAGCTAGTCTTGAGATCTGGGCCTGCTTTCAAGTGTGGTCAGACGACCAAGAGGCACACCATTTCAAAACAAAACAAAACAACACCCAAACCCATCTGACCCTTCCTCTCCCAGCAACCATTAAATGGCTAATAACTGCAGGTAGAATTACATGTTCACACCCCCACCTCTATGCTGGGGCTTCCCACATTTTAAGTAGGCCTTTGCCCCTAAATAACAGTGTGAGCAGGGAGCCTGTAAGAGACCTCATTCCTTAGTAATGGCGGTTTTGAGCATCTTTGATTGGATGGGTTAGTTGGGTTTGTTTCGATGCTTCTCCTTGGGTAAGGCTCAGTGGACACTCAGGCATGAGTCAGAGTATTCCTGATAGGGAGACACAGAGAATAGTCTTTTCCTAGCGGTCAGAGCTATGGGTCATGGGTGTGTTATCAGATGAGATCATGGCCAAAGGGGTAGATGTTGTAACCATCGTTAAGACTGCCAGTGGTTGGGCCAATAAACCAGGTACAGGGGTGCACACCAATAATACCAGCACTTGGGACATACAGGAAAGAGAGGATCAACAGGTGAAGGCACCTACCACCAAGCTTGACGACCTGAGTTCAAGCCCCAGGACCCACATGGTTTGTCTCACAAGATCTGGGGCCTGGGATTGACTCTAGCCAAAATCCAGCCACAGCGGTCTGGAGGTCTCCCCTCCAGCTCTCCTCCCTCAAGACTGACACTGTCAACTTTTGTCTTTTTCCCATCGAGAAACTGCCTTGTTTGGAATTAATTCTGTGATTCTGGGGAGCCACCCACCACCTTCCCCAAGAGCAGCGGGATGGGGAGGGGTGGGCATCTGAGCCATTAGGTGCTGCAGAGGTTCCATCAGCTTTGTTTGCCATCCAGTTTGGCAAATGAGCCAGAAGCCAAGGCATTATGGAGTGCACGGGGAGGGGGTGGGAGTGGGGCGGGTACTTTTTAAAACAGTGAAGAAAGTGACTGGGGCTGGCCTTGTGAGGGGAAGGGATGAGGTAGGTGAGGGTTCTTGGAAATGACAGGTCCGCTTGAGCTAGGTCTCATGGTCAGACCCAAGTAACGGCAGGAGACCTAGAGCTTTCACAGTCACGGGCCAACATGAACTTCTGACTCATTGCCACAGCACAAGTCAGAGTGGCCCAGGAGAGATGACCAGGGGCCAGGATGGCAACTTCTAGGCTGTGTTCCTGCCTGAAGCACGGGAGACAAATTGGGAGTCAGTCTCGGGTAGTGGTGGCACTTCACTTCCCGTTGGATTCTGGGCACGGCAATACAGAATCTACACTAAAAATCAAGGCCGAGGTCCTGGGCTTCCAGCTGTTGAGAGGAGCTGGCCCAGAAACTCCGGGGAGTCGCTGTCTTCTGTTTGCTTTCTTTGATCAAGGGGAAAAGAGTAAATCAGCAAATGTCTTTCATGCAGAAGCCAGGGAGGCTATTTAATCCAGCCTGTGTGTGGTTAGTCAAGGGGAAGAGACCAGGGCCGGAGAGACGGCTCGGTGGGGCAGGTACTTGCTACCAAAGTACAAAGACCTGAGTTTGATTCCCCAGGGGGAAAAACAAGACCTAAGCATGGTGACACATGATCCCAGTGCTGGGGAGGCAGAGGCAGAAGGAGATCTGGGACTTACTGTCCAGCTAACCTCAGGCCGTTGTGAGACCCTGTTTTCGACAGGCGAGGTGGACTGGAGAGATGACTCAGTGGTCAAGAGCTTGCTTCTCTTACAGACGATCGGGGTTCAGTTCCCAGCACCCACATCTAGTGGCTCACAACAGCCTGTAACTCCAGCTCCAGGGTATCCAATACCCTCTTCTCAAATCCACAGGTGTACACACACACACACACACACACACACACACACACACACACACACACACACACACTAAAAATATTTTATTAAAAAAAAAATCGATCCTGACATGGTAGCACATGCCTTTAATCCCAGCACTCGGGAGACAGGCAGATGAGTCTCTGTGAATTCAAGATGAGCTCGTTGTACATAAGCAACTTCCAGACCAGCCGGGGTTACACAGAGAGACCCCATCTCCAAAGACAAAACCAAAGGTGGGCGACTCCAGAAGAATAACCCCACTCAGGTTATCCTGACTTCCACAAATACGCACACACGTGTGTACCTGCACCCACACGCCCACTCCCCCTGGTGTGAACACACACAGATGCAAGAGTGAGGTAACTCAGAAGGCTCCGGGATGAGTATCTAAAGGGGCTCTGGCCAGCTTGAGCGTGGCAAGCATGGCTCTGGCAGGCCTCGCCCTTCTCCCCCATTCCCTCTGCCTTGGTGAAAACCGTTAGATTACATTCTTAAAGCTAGCCCGCAAGGTTCATTTCCTTATTTGGCCGCTTCCTCCTCCTGAGGCCGACTACCAAGGTCCAGCTGTCCAAGTACTGAAGTCCAGCATCAAAAGCCCCTAATTTAATTTGGCTCCCCTAATTAACATGCCCAGTTAAAATGAAGCACTCATCCTAACATGGGGTTTCCCCTTGTACCTTCATAAACCGCCATTTTCCTATGTGCCACTTCTGTCTCCTCTCTATCCAGAGGCCGTCCTCTGTCCCTCCGGGACAAACACCCTGCCCCCTTTCCTCCCTCCCTTCCCTTCTCCCTCGTCCTCTATCTCCTCTCTTTGTCCCTTTTCCCTGCCCTCTGTCCCTCTGGGAAAATAAATCTCCTTTGTGCTGAGAACTGGGTCTTGGGGGTCCTGGGCCAATACTTGTCCTTCCAGTGTCTACTGGTGCCGGGATCCTGCCTGCCCCAAGAGTTCCTCCTTCCTGAACCTGGGGGACACAGGTAACGCTACATGATGACCTTTTTCAACCTTCTAGTAGCTTCCTGAAGCCCAGTCCTAGATCTCCACATCAGGGCCGGAGCTGTTCTTCTGAGAGAAGGCTCTGATGTCCCACCAGCATTCCCTCTCCACCTGGTGTGAGGGGCACTCTGAAGAGGGCTCACTTCAGGGTCTCCGCTAAGGGCTTCTACAACAGTGGGCCAGAGTGGAGGTCTGAGGAAACCCCTTAGTTCTTACTCCGGTGGACACTGGTTTCATTTCTCATTGGGTCACGGTGGGTTTCTCAGCCATGAGGAGGTTGGTTGCAAGGCCCCGAGGAGGAGGCTCCTTGTGACATAGCTTTTCCTTTGGCTTCTGAGTGTGTGAAGTGTGGTATGTTTTCTCTTCTCTCCATCAGAGCTTTAATTCAGGGAAGAGGAAGCCATGTGCTCTGTTATACCAGCCCTGCCTGGATCCTCTCGCGCCACAGAAAAAAGATGGACGTGTGAAGAACACTGGAGACGAGCTACACAGGAAGGCCAGGTAGGCGAGAAGAACTCAGTGTACTTGTAGACCCAGGAGTCACACCGGCCCAGACCCAGAATCCCCTCTCTGGTCATGTGATCCCGGGACAGACGTGAGAGGAGATGAGCCTGGGGCAAGGAGCCCTCTCCACTTAATGGCGACTGCTCTGAGGGGATCTTCAGAAGGGTCCCCTGCCCAGATTACCTGAGGCCCTATATCTAAGGGTACGTTCCCAGGGTATCTAGGCTCCGAATACCAGTGGATTGCCGTGATCCCATCCAGGGTGCAGTTGGTGGGAGACTCTGCTCCATGAAGGCTTTCAGGGGCCTAGGCTCCTTCCTGCTTGGTGGCTCTGCCATCCTCTAGGGCCTTGACACCCTTTGATGAGCATGTTTACTTCACAAGCCAAGGAAGACTGGAGGCTTGAGAGCAGTCTTGTGGGCCAGGCCTGGAGGTTCCTATATGACTTTCTTCCCCATTCCATGGCCCACGGGAGACGGGGGAAATGGTGTCTAGGTGCCTGTGGGTCTAATGGTCTCTCTCCAAGAAGATCTCTTGAAGTCCCAACTCCGGTGCCCTGAAGTGTGGCCTGATTTGGAAACAAAGTCTTTAAAGAGATAATCAAGTTTGAGTCAGATCCTCATGATGGGCTGGAATCTAACAGGGCTGCTTCTTCCTCTTCTTCCTCCTCCTCCTCCTCCTCCTCCTTCTTCTCCTCTTCCTCCTCCCTCCCCTTTTCTCTAGAGCTAGGGTCTCACACAGCCTAGGCTGCTGAGCTCAAATTTGTTCAATAGCTGAGGATGACTTTGAACTTCTGATCCTCCTGCCTCTACCTCCCAAGTGCTGGGTTAACAGGCATGTGCCATTATGACTGGGTCTTCTTTTCTTCCCTCCCCTCCTCCCTCCCCTCCCTTCTTTCCTTCCTTTTTTTCTCAGCACTAGAGATGGAACCCAGGCCCTTGCATGTGCCAGGCAAGTCCTCTACCACCGAGACGTGCCCACAGCTCAGCATTAAGGATATCAGGACACAGAGAGACACACACCTAGGAAAAACCACATGGCGTGCAGAAAGCCACGGGAGGCCATCCACAATCAAGGGGGCACCAGAAGCTTCGAGAAACCCATGAGACCTGGAGTGGACTCTCCCTTCCCAGTTCTCAGAAGGACCCACACATGGAAGACTTGGAACTTAGGCCCCCAGCCTCTCGAATTCTGAGATGAAATGTTGCACCACACCTTGTGGGCTGCCTTGTTATGGCAACCCCAGGAAGCTAGAGCACACCATGCTGTGTCCAGATCTGGGGAGCAGCCAGCCAGTTCTGCCGGACTTTCCTTTTGTCCAAAGGAAGTACAGGTCCTACTTAGGGCACTTTACCGTCTCCCCAGGGGATGCTTTCTGGCTCATCAACCAGGCCCCATTTGTCCCCGGGGCTTTCTGTCACCTTCTCTGCACTCTGGGAGCAGATGAAGGCCTGAGGCATTTCTGGCTCGTGCATCCATGTGGAAAAGGGACAGGAGCTAATCTGCTCTCGCCTTCTAATTCCTCTCTTAGTCCAGAGTTACAACAACTCTGCCTCCATTTTCCTAAGCGACCTCAGGCAAATGCCCATGCTTTGGGAACTCTAGTCCCACCCCCTGTAAAGGGGTTGCAATCTCGCTGACTTCTCTCAACAGAGGAGTCCCTTTGCCAATGATGCCCTGACACTTGGAAAATACAGCCTGCTGCAGCCCCTCAAGAGAGCAATAATCACTGTAGCTCAAGAGGCGGTAAATCTTCCCTGCTGACTGCCCGGAGCTGGACAGGGCCCAGTACCTGGGAAGCTTGGCTGACTCAGTGAGTGGGGAGCAGTGAGGGTGGCCATGCACTGGGATGGCAGGGGGAAGGGGCCCTTAAGTAAGGCAAGTCTCCTTGTCTGCTAGAACTGGGGTCCTGGCAGCAGCTATCTGGCAGATAGAGCGATGTGCTAAGGCCCTGGGGCCTCAGCAGCCACACCTGCTGCCCTGCTTCTCCCTGGCACAGCTTGGGACACAGAGAGCAGAGGCGAAGGAGGGTATGGATATAATGGCAGAATTAAGCTGCTGTTGACTGAGGACTTCATTGGTGCCAGGTGCTGGGCAGGGGCCGCTTTTGTCTGAAACCCTTCCTGTAGCATGGTTAGTGTGGCTTGTAGGGTCCTGTGGGGTTGCAGGCTAGGTAGGTTTGCATCCAACTGCTCATGGGCTATCTCAAGCCATGTCACATTCCTTCCTTAACTGTTCTGTGTCCTCATTTATAAAACGGTAGTAGAAGTCACTCTGATGATCAGCCAGCGTGGCTCTGAGCTGGGGAGGGGCTGGAGTGGTGGTGCCAAGGGCAGGGGTTACTCTTGAAGGCGGTGGAAGAATAAACAAAGCCCTTGCCTGCAGGGCCGTCCTCTGCGATGATAAGATTTTGTGCCCAGGAGCAGCCGCAGGCAGACTTTCCAGGCAGAGGGTGGATTTGGGACTCTGCAGTCTTTGTGTCCTCTAGGGGGCAGATCTTCAGGTTCCTGGTGACAAGCTGGGGTGGTTAGCCTGAGGCCAGAAAATGCTCCTAAGTCCTGGCTTTCTTTGTCATACCCACACTTCACAGGCAATGGGCCGGAATTAGAGATTGCAGATGCATAGGAAGTGGCTGGTCTGGATTTGAACCCGTGACTGGTCAGCCTCTAAGATCTGTAAGTATGCTTGTGGGCTGATAGCAGGCTCAAAGACAACAGCTCCCTCCTGTCACTGGGGAGCAGATGTGATCTTCACCTTGGGGGAAGCCAGTGAGTTTCTTCGGGAAGTAGCTTGGGAGGCATGACATCCCTAGCTTCTCTCTCCTCTAGCGTCTTTCTGTTCTTTTCTTTCAGGCCTTCTCCTAAGTAGAAAGATCTGCCCCAACTCCTGCTGAGTTCTTCCTGCCGAGGGCGGGCTTTCCAGGGTAGGGACAAGGAGGGTGGGTGGAGAGCACCCAATAGTCAGTAGCTGCTTCCCTTTATGGTTATTGTCTGTCTCTCTCTGTCTCTGTGTCTCTGTTTCTGTCTCTCTGTCTCTGTGTCTCTCTGTGTCTCTGTCTGTCTGTCTCATTCTCTGTGTATCTGTGCATGCGTGTGTGTGTGTGTGTGTGTGTGTGTGTGTGTGTGTGTGTGTGTGTGTGTATAGACCAGAAGACTTGGGGTGCTGCTCCTCAAGAGCTATTTATCTGTTTTATGATTTATTTTTAATTTTGTGTGTGTGTGTGTGTGTGTGTGTGTGTGTGTGTATGTGCATGTGAATGCAGTTGTCCATGGAGGCCAGAAGAGGGCATCATATCCCTTGGACCTGTTGTTATAGGCAGTTGTATACCTTCTGATATGGGTGCTGGGACAAGAACTCAGGTCCTCTGCAAGAGTATCAAGTGCTCTTCACTATAGAGCCATCTCTGCAATCTTTAAAGAAAAAGAAAAGTCTCTTACTGGCCTGGAATTCACCGAGTCGGCTAGGCTAACTAGGCAGTGAACCCCAGAAATCTGCCTGAGACAACAGGGCTCACCACTGCTCCTGGCTTTTTCCATGAGTTCTAGGGATTGAACTCAGATCCTCATTCTTGCAAGGCAAGTACTTTACCAATTGATCCATTGCCATGGCCCCTCATAATTCTTGCTAATTAGCAGGCAATATTTCATCTGTTTGGATCCCTATCCTTAGAGAGTCATCCTTTCTCCTGCTCTAGGATGGCTTGCTGGTATTGTGGGGAAAGGATAGTGCGTTCTCAGGGCATACTCTGCCCTCTCTTCCAGCCCTGCCATCTCTAATGAGGGTTTCAGAACCTTCTAACCTGCTGCACACCAGGCAGCTACAGAATGCTTGGATCCTCACATGCCGTTTCCAACAGGTACCCTCCTGAGCTCCGACCTAGCAGGGTCAGAGCCAGTGCTGATGTAAGACACTGGGGATGAGTGAGGTCTGTATTCACTCCAGGATCTTGCAGTGTTGTGGGAAAGCCACACAGATAGGAACAGAACTCCCAGGCTGGATGCTGTGGGTATAGACCAGTGGTTCTCAACATGTGGATCATGACTCCTTTGGGGTCCAATGACCCTTTCACAGGTGTCACCCCTAGGTGACCATCAGAAAACACAGATATTTACATTACAATTCATAACAATAGCAGAATGCACAATATCCATGGGGAACAAACTAACCATGTCACTATAAAGTGACATGACACTTCCGTCACTTTATAATTCCACAGTGCCCTGACAGGGGTAGTAACATACAGGACCAAGAGCCCTGGGAAATGAGGCCTGACGAATCCTGAAAGAAATGACTTCTCCACCGAGGCTCTGAGTCTGGGCAGGATCAGGGATCCTAGAAGAGATGTGTGCTTAGGGCAGCCCTCCAGAGCTCGAGCTGCCATTTGGAGTAAGCATCGATGTTGACTGGAAGGACACTCAGGGACAGGGGTAAAGAATGGACTCCTGGGGAGGGGGCTGTCTGAGCTAGGGTGTGAGCCTGGGTAGGAGACAGTAAGAATAATGGAACTTCAGAGGGGGTTGTGTCTGCCAAGAAGGGCCTGAGGAGGTATGAGAGGACACAGGGGAGATGGAGGCAGGTACAGGTTCCAGCTGCCTCCTTGGAGCTAATGAGTTTGGAGGGCATGCTCCCAAGCTGTGGGGGATGCAAGAGAACATGAATGAATGGCCTTAGGAATGAATCAGATAAGGACTTGAGAGAGTTAATCCTCCAGGACCCCAGCTGAGGAGGGAAGATGCTTTTCTCATGGATGTGACAAAATCACTGATGAAAAGCAGCTTAAGGATGGAAGGGCTGGTTTTGGCTCACAGTGTGAGGCTACAGCTCATCTGTGTGAAAAGAGCGTTCTGGCTGTGGCGGCGGGGACCAGGGACTGAAACGCCCTCCATCAGGAAGCAGAGAGAGATGAATGCTGACGCTCAGCTCACTTTGCTCTCTTCATGTAACCCAGGGCCTTTGCTCACGGAATGGTGCCGCTCACATCCACAGTGAGTCTCCTCATCTCGGTCGAGATCCTCTGGGAGGGGCCAGGGTGATGGCTCAGTGGTTAAGAGCACTTGCTACTCTTCCAGAGGACAGGGGTTCCATTCCTAGCACCCATGACAGTCAGCCCACACCTCCCTGTAACTCCTGCTCCACCATGTGCTTGAACACACATGCACACATACAAATGTTTAAAACACAACCTCTCTGGAAACATCCTCACAGACATGTGAAATTATTTCTAGGTGATTCTAAAACTAGTTGCATTAACAAGATTAACCCCAAAAAGCCAATTACTATGAACAAGGGATTTGACTTTTGACCTATTCAGAAGTCTACTTACCTTAGGAGCTAGGGAGATGAGTCCTTCCAAATGTCCCATGTGCTGTTATGAGAAACAGCCATGGCTGCAAAAGAGCAGGGGATCCAGTCTCACCCCTCATCCTGAGACAGAAACCGGAAGGAGCCAGGTCAGGGATGGAAGTATGCTATGCTGAAATCCTGTATCTGGACCCCAGATCCCATGGTCCAGGGAGAAGGTGATGTCCCTAACACCCAGGATGATGCCTGCTGAGATGAGAGGCAGTATCACAGCAAACACAGAAACTTTTGGATCCTCAGATTTTAAAAAGAGAAATCAGGGACCCTTCCTGTAGCTGGAAGTTTTCCTGTGTCCCGCAGCTGCTTGGTCCCAAATAAACACACAGAAGCTTATATCAATTACAAACTGTTTGGCCTAGGGCTCAGGCTCCTTGCTAGCTAGCTCTTTCATCTTAAGTTAACCCATTTCTATTAATCTATGTATGGCCATGTGGCCATGGTGTTACCGGTCTGTTGGCATGCTGCTCCTTGGGTGGCGGGCTGGCATCTCCCTGACTCTGCTCTCTTCTCCCTGTATCTCTCTTGAATTTCCCACCTGGCTCTTATCCTGCCTTACCATAGTCCAAAACAGCTTCTTTATTCACCAATAGTAGAAACACATATTCACAGCATACAGAAAGACCATCCCATAGCACCTGCCCCTCTGTGCACAGACAGATTGGCACCCCAGGTGCAAATGCTGGTCTTAGGGTCCAAACACAAATGTTTTATTTTAATTTGGGAGATGAGCCCCAAGAAGCTCTTGCCCCTGACCCACACCATTAGGAAGTGAACCGAGAGGAAATAAAGTCAACACCAGGCACATGATTGGCAGGTATCTGTTGGAGTTTTCCCAGGGGCCTACCCTGAGAAAATCCTCTCCAGGGTCTTGGGGGAAGATGCTACATCCGGTGTGGGGTTATCTGAGGGAATCTATGTACACCAACCTCTTTTGTCTGTTTACTTTATTACTCTATAACAAAATTCTATCTATGCAGCTTCAGTTCTGTCCTGACACTCTGTTCCTCTTTGTCCTTTCTTTTTCTGTCCTCTCATAGCCCAATGGTAACTAAGCCCTTATGCCTCCATCTTTCCTCCCTCTTCTCCTCCCCTGACCTGATATAAATCTACCTACAGTCCGCAGAACTTTTCCTTGTTCTTACTCCTCGGCCCGAGCCAGTCTGCTTTACCATCTACAGAAACTCTGCCTTGTTCTCGTCTCTCCGGCCACACTGCTCTGCTGGACCAGGAGTTCTGCTCCAGTCCTTACTGCACCTGGTTATGCAAAAACTCTTTTGTCTTGAGTCAGTCACTCTGGCATGCCACTAGGCCCCTGAAGGAAATAGGATGGTCTGTGAGCTTCATTTGCACAAGAAACAAAGTTAAACATCTACAGTCTGCCTGTCTCCTAGGCTCTGTAGGGGTGTTACCTAGTAGATCAGCAGTAGATCTGAGAAGCTTATCTGCTTACCATAAGGCCTCGTGGTATACAAGCACACAAGAATTTCATAGCAGAAGACAGCTGATATATTAAAAAACTGAATAACACCAAATACTCCTAAATAAATAGCTTCCCTCTAGAAAAATTCCTTGACTTTTCTAGGAATAGCTTTTATTATATACAGCTGAATCTCTATAATATATTCTTGTGGCCTGCAGCAGGTATCTACTGTGGGAATCTGGGGATTCCTGAGGGAAGGCAGCACCCCTCCAAAGCTGTTCCATTCAAAGGGCTGTGAGTCATGGCAACTCTTATCAAAGAAAGCATTTAATTGAGGCTTGCTTACAGTTTTAGAGGTTTAGTCCATTATGACATGATGCTGGAGAAGCAGCTGAGAGTTCTACATCCACATCCTCAGAAAGTTGGCAGAGAGAGCCACTGGGCCTGGTTTGGGCTTTTGAAATCTCAGTGATGATACACTTCCTCTAACTAGGCCACACCTCCTAATCCTTCTCAAGTAGTACCACTCCCTGATAACTAAACATTCAAATATATGAGCCTATGGGGGCCGTTCTTATTCAAACCACCACCATCTCTTTCTATTGACTGGGATACAATATGACCAACCGCCTTCTGCTCCTGTAGTCATGCCCTTCCCTCTAACTCCCAGGGATGTCTTGCATCCCCTCAATCTAGGAGCCAAATAAACCCTTCCTTCCTTTAGTCACATATTGTCAGGAACTTGGTCATAACCCTGAGGGAACTAACTAACTCACAGGGTTAGGGATGATGGGTGAGTGGGTTGTTTCAGAAGTAGGTTTGCTCCCTGTGTTCATGTTCTTTAGAGGAATAGAACTTATAGGATGAAGATATATTGAACGGTGACATGGAGACTGGAGAGATGACTCAGTGGTTACCAGCACTGGCTGCTCTGCAGAGGACCTGGGTTTGGTTCCCAGCACCCACATGGTGGCTCACAGCTGTCTGTAACTTGAGCTCCAGGTGATCTTGTGAAGGTCTAAACTTAACTTTACAGGCTCAGGAATGTGCCATGACAACTGGAACAGATACAGAACAGTATCCTCCTGCAGACATCCTGTCTGCGGTTTATGGCCCTTGAAGATATCTAATCTTGCTGAGCAGTCCAGATAATCCTATTCAGCAGGTTGTGGTTCCCCGCCAAAAGTCTAACCCAATGGTTTCAAATGTGGTTTCACGCCCAAAGTCTAGACCAATAGTTTCAAAAAATCACCTTGCCCCTTCTACCCAATCCAAAGTTTCCAATTCCCAGTTTGTGGTTTTTCCCTATAAAAACCCTCTACACCTGGGCTCATGGCCGCTGCCACATTTTCTTCCATCTGCCTTGTGGTGGCCCAGGTTGAACCTGAATAAAAGGACCCTTATGTGCTTGCATTGGAAACTGGCTCCTTGGTGGTCTCTGGGGGTTTCGTGAAATGGGTACAGCAATCTGATGGCCTCTCTGGCCTCCACGGGGTATTGCACACACATGATGCACATACATGCATGCAGACTCACATATACACATCAAATAAAAATTCAAGGAATGTGGTGGTGAGAGGGATTTGTTCGATTGGTTTCCATGCATGGTCCAGGCAACTCAGTCCCTGGCTGACTCACACTAGAGAGGCTAAGAAGCTAGTAGTTGTTCAGCCCATGAGCCTGGGTGTCTCAGCTGTCCTAACCTCACCCTTGAGGATTCTGGGAGAGCTTCTGGTCTCCACCCTGTGTCAAAAGCCTAAGGAAGCATATTCTAATATCAGCAAAGGACTGTAGCAGTAACAGCAGTAGGGTAGATGAACTTGCCAGCAAGAGTGAAGACAAGCAGGCTAAAAGCCAAGCCTTTTTCTCCCATAACATTTTTATCTAGACTGCCACCAGAAAGTTCCACCACATTTAGGGTGGGGTTTTCCACTTTAAATAATATGACCAAGAAAGCCCGTCATGAGAGTGTTGATTCTATTCAGGTTGACAACCAAGATTAGCCCTCACACTCTCAAAGCCAACATGGTTAGCTATATTGAGAACTCCTTATCTGTCAGTGTGGGATACCCTTCACCACTCCAGAATTCTGTGATGAAGGATGCCATCAACTGTAGTTCTCTACCCTTACACTAGAATCAGGGTCCCAAATGTATTTTCTTCAAAGTGTACTTAGCCTTGCTGGGCAGTGGTGGCACATGCCTTTAATCCCAGCACTTTGGAGGTAGAGACAGGCAGATCTCTGTGAGTTTGAGGCCAGCCTGATATACATAGACAGCCAGGGCTGCATAGAGACATCTTGTCTCAAAAAAAAAAAAAAATCTGTGGTATGATGTTATTAGCAACAGAAAGCAGGCAGAGTAATAAAAGATACACTATTTAACTGTTGTGGGATATTTGTACACTGTGTGAAGATGTGTTGCTGTCATTGATGTAATAAAAAGCTGAACAGCCAATGGCTAGGCAGAAGGTATAGGCGGGACTTCTGGGCAGTGGGGGATGCAGTGGATGTGGGGGGGAAAGGAAATAGGAGATGAATCTAGGTGCCAGAAGGCACGGAAGAAGCAGGATGGGTGGTACATGACAGGACATAGATTAATAGAAATGGGTTAATTTAAGTTATAAGAACTAGTTAAAAACAAGCCTAAATTAAGCCGGGCGGTGGTGGAGCACGCCTTTAATCCCAGCACTTGGGAGGCAGAGGCAGAGGCAGGTGGATCTCTGTGAGTTTGAGGCCAGCCTGGTCTACAAAGTGAGTTCCAGGAAAGGCACCAAAACTACACAGAGAAACCCTGTCTCAAACAAACAAACAAACAAACAAACAAACAAACAAACAACCCAAGCCTAAATTAAGGCCAAGCTTTCATGATTATGATTAATAATGGGTCTCTGTGTCATTATTGGGAGCTGGCTGACAGGACAAAAAAGGACTCTTGTTACAAACTGTGCCCATGACAGTCTGAAATAAAAGATACTTTTTCTAGCCTCTCTTGGAACTAGGGGTGACTATGGGAATAAATTCTGATCAATGGGTGAAGAATTGATGGTTGGTATGCTGTGGGTAATCAGCCGGTCCTTTCCTGTGGACTGGACTTTTGACTGGGTCTAGAGCAAGCCACTTTGTATGGTTTAGATAGATGCCTGGAACCGGAGAACCTAAAAGATCTGGAGATCCTGATAGTCAGAGAACGGCTACTCACTCCAACCTGGGCTGAACATCCAGCCTGGCTTTCCATAAAAGCCACAGTGACATCATTTTTGGGGGTGGAATTTTCTTTATTGACAGCTAAACAACCTAAATCTATGTGGGAACCTGTTTGACCTCTGGGTGGAATGAGAACAAGGGACTCAGGAGTCAGAGGCAGCGCTTGCCAGAAGGGAGCCCTCCTTCTCCCTCTCCCATCTCCTCTCTCTTTCTCTGTGTGTGTCTCTCTCTTTTTCTCTCTCTCTGTCTGTCTCTCTGTCTATTTATCTATCTATCTATCTATCTATCTATCTGTCTGTCTGTCTGTCTGTCTGTCTGCCTGTCTGTCTATCTATCATCTATCTCTCTCATCTCTGAATGGAGCCTGCAGGCTCCTCCTCTTGGCTATCTCAGTCCTGGATGTGGAGTCCCGCTTGACTCCGGACTTCGAGAAGTTCTGTGTTCTCCAAGAGGTACAGCTATGCTCACAATCTCCCTTCCCTTCTAGAATGATCCAGACTAGCCCCAGGCAGGTCCAGGGCTGGGTAGAGCCACGCGCAACTGTCCTTATACTAGTTCTCGGGGGAGGGGCGACCTCTTGCTGCTTTTGTTTCCTCAGGAGGGTTAAGCTGCACCCTGTCTGCTTGCCTGTCCCACTTACTGACTGGAAGAACACGCAGTGAGGTGATCTCCCCCTGCCTGTACTGTGTGCCAGGGCAAAGGTGAGGAAAAGAGACAGGAGTCTCCACAAAGCAGAAGACAGAGTGACCTGCACACAGAATGCAGTCAGGACGCACATGACCGCACCTACGCAGTGGGGATGGCAAGTAAAGTAGGCAGGCCCAGAGGCTACAAGGGCTGGGCAGGGAGCATTGGGAAAGTTCTAGAAAGGCAGACCTTCAGCCTCAACCCTCTCCACCCTGCAATTTCTAAAGTTTCCACATAGAAGGGAACCTGAGGACCACCTTGGATCTCCTGTCCCAATCCCTACAGCCTTGACTGTCAGGCCTGCCCAGAAGGCTGGGCTTGGGATAAGGAGGGGACTGGGGAAATAGGTAGCCCCCGCTAGGTGGACCTTTCTTCCCTAGTCACTAGCAGCCTATGGGATACACTTTCCAGGAGAAGTCTGGTAAACACTGTGACCTTGTACCAGTTCTACACCTTCCTCGGCCTCAGTTTTCTTTCGGAACCACTGACTTGGGGGGCGTGGCTTTCCATAGTTGAGGGGGAGCCTGGAGGAGATCGGGGTGCGGGGGTGGGAGGCGGGCCCCACGGGTCGCAGCGAGCTGGCCAGGCGCACACACCGCGGGGCGCTCAGAGCTGGTGGCTCCGCTGCTCCTGCGGTTCCTAAACCCGAGTGGCGCCTGCGGGGAGCGCAGCGTCGGGCACCTCTTGGCCCGGGACATTGGCGGCCCGTCTGGACCCCGGCCCCCAGAGACCCGGGCGGAAGACGGCGGGGACCCCGCCCGGTCCCTCCCGCGGGCAGGCGGGGCGGCCCCACATCGGACTCCTCCCCCCGCAGCCCGGCAGGGATCCGTCGCCGCGCGCGGTTCCGCAGGTGGCAGCTATGGCCCAGTCCTGAGCGCCCCGCCATGGCCGGCGCCCCCAGCCTGCTGCGCCTGGCGCTCCTGCTGCTCGGGGCGGTGGGCAAGGCCGGCCCCCGCCCCCAGGTGAGCCCCGGGGACCCCGGCGACAAACGGGCGGGGGATGCTGCGGTGTTCTGCGGGCGCTGGAGCTAGCGGAGGGGGCCCTTGGACTTGAGCGGAAACTCCAGGACCCCAGCCAAGGGGAAGTGCAAGGTTCTGGGGAGAAGAGGAATGAGGAGTTGGGAGGTTCAGGTGGGGAATGGACACCAGGTGACTACCCTCGTCCTGACGAGATGCCTTACTTCTCTGCCAGGGCACCAGCTGCCCCGCGGTTGCCTTGCTCTGACTTCTGTGACGCATCTTTGTCCTTCTCTCCCACTTTTCCAACTCCTTTTTCCAAAATCCCCAGGCCCTCCGCTTTCCCCCGTACTCAGGACCCCTGTGGTGCCTCCCCTACACTCAGGTCCTCCGTTCTCTTATGTGTGGGGTACCCAGGGATCTCTAGAGAGCTGAAAGGGCCTGGCTGTGGAAACCTAGCTCCTTCCTTCCCATTATGGGCCCCTCATTACAGTCTTTGACTCATAGCCCCAGGGACCCTGCCAGTGGCAGCTTGCTGTCCTTCCTGATGACCTCCCAGGTGGCCCTAGATTGCCACCCCCACCCCAGCCTCTGCAGCAAGCATGCAGCAGGTTCCCTGCTCCTTCTGAATTAGCCAGGCCCTCCCACAAGCACCCATTCCAGTCCCCCTTTGATGAATAACCCACCAGAAAGCATTATAGGGACACACAGGCACATCCTACCTCCTTGGTGTTGCCAAAGAATAGGTTGCAGTTGGACTCTTGTGGACTCTTCTTCCACTCTGCCTGTGTGTCCTGCCCCAGGCTCCTGCCCTGGGCATGATGGTCAGCTGCTTGTGGGGAGGGTGGTTGTTCAGGACACCCCTGAGCAGAAGAGGTCCAGGCCTGGGCAGTGTCCTGTATAAGGGAATACTTTGCCCATCATCTCCTGTGTCCACTCCTAGATCTAAAGGACTGAAACCTCTGGGGAGTAGGCCTGCATAGGGTTGAACTTGGTCTGCAATAGGGGGGAGAGGGGCAGACTTCACCCCTTTCTGAGAATCCAGCTGTGGACAGAGGTGCCTCCCAAGGAAGGGACCAGCACTGTTTCAGCTCCCAAATTCTTTTCCAGATGAATCCTCTCCCTCTCCCTGTTCTCCAGGGCCAGCTGATCCCAAGTGACACCTCCCCCAGTCCCTGGCACCTTCCTCAGTGTTCCCCCACGGGCCATGGCTTTCCTGGTGACATTGGGATCTTTCCAGAGCCACGACTGCAGATCCACTGCTGAGTTCCCTCTTGTGAGCCTGGAAGGTGGGGGTGTGAGCTTCCTGCTCCAAAGCTGCTGCCGGCCAAGTTTGGAGATCAGGTTGGGAATGAAGGAATAGAGAGATCCAAAGCTTAGGGCCTGTCTGTCTTCTTCTCCAAGCCCCCTTGCCCAGAAGTATTAGCCTCCTTGAACCTCTTCACATCATCTTACTCTTCGGCCCTGGTCCATAACAGCACCTGGGTGGCAGAAATGCAGGCAGTGAAGAGACACCTGAGTTTTTGATGGGATGCCCTTGCTATGGGGGTACTGACATCTCCGGCTGCTGCAGAGAGCCGTGTGACAGGCAGCTTTGAGGTTAGATTGCAATAATTACGACACGACCTCATGAGCACACAGAAGACTCGAAACTAAATTTTGTGGTTTGCTTTCTGTCTGTGAGGTCAGCAAAATTAGAATGTCTCCCTTCATGTCACTCACAGTGAGGTGCGTGCTTAGAAACAGGGTTCCCTAGGCGATGTGGTCCAGCAGCTTAGGAACAGGGTGTAAAAGAGTGTAGGCCCCAGCTCTTGGCTCACACCTTCCTCCTGGGGGCCACGAAAGCTGAGGGAGCAGGTCTGGCGAGGCCAGAAGTTACTTCCTTGCAAGATGAGGAATCGCTGAACTGACCTCTGCAAAATGTGACCTAGGCTACTCCATCATGGTTTCTGGGAAGGACCACTCTTCTTCCCTGTTCATTTCTACCATGGACCCTCCATGGGGGAGCTGGGCTACTGGGAAGATAGGCAGACCTTTGACACTTGAAGTTCCAGGTGGAAATGGGTTCTGATGTCAGCTCTGATCTTAGCCTTCAGCAGGACCCTTGATGATCCTGAACCCCAGATTTCTTAGCAGTAAAACGGGGATTGCAGGACCTGTCATGGGGGGATGAAGGGACACTGAGGGGAATAAAGCATTCGTTGGTTCCTGAAATGACAGCTTGAGACCTCTGGGAGAACTGTCCTTTGGAACCGGCTGTGTCCCCAGGCTGCAGAACTGAGCCTGGAGCAGGACTGTTGGAAGCCCCCGGCCTCTGCACTCCGGCAAAGGGCAGTGTAGGCTGAGGCTACGGCTTGGCCTGGGTGGACTTTGTCCCTGGCTGGGCTTCCTTCCAGACGTGGACCCAGCATAGGGCTGGCCAGGAGCAGCCAAGAAACCACATCCTGTCCTCCAGTGCCTGGTGCTGAGGAAAAACAGGTCCTTCACTTACTGCACCCATCCTTAGGCAAATCTCTCTCTCTCTCTCTCTCTCTCTCTCTCTCTCTCTCTCTCTGTTACAAAGAGATGCACATGAGGTAGAGATAGAGTAGGAGATAAGTGTGCAAGGTATACAAGATTTCCTATTTCTCAGTGTGTTTGTGTGACAATCTGGATGGGAATCACTGTATTCACGTATCCAACAGTGTGTGTGTGTGTGCGTGTGTGTGCGTGTGTGTGTGTGTGTGTGTGTTGGTATTCTGCCTGTTATACTGTGCTTTGGGGAAGGTATGGGGTTGTGGGTGACAGCCTGATGAGTGAATGGGATCTTCTGGTATGTGTCCATGTAGGGGAGAGGTACTGTGCTTGGGACAATGTGATTGTGTGTGATTGTGTGGGTCAGGTGTGTGTGTATGTGTGTGTTGGTCAGTGTTTCAGCATGTGCCTGTGTGCCTGGCAGTCTGAGTGTGATGGTGTGGGGACGGGAGACTCAATGTCAGCGTCTCAGTGCTGGGAACATCCCTGAGGGTGTGAGGGGTATTGCGCGTGACCGTGTATCTGTGAGAAGGTACCTGAGTCTGAGAGAAGGTGCCTGCAGCTTTCTTTGCCCTGTCCATCTGGTCAGCTACCTCAGGAAGGACCTTAAGAAAGCAAAACATAGATGCAAAAATATAGGACTCAGCAATGGGAAGCGTGATCCAGGCTCTGAGCGGGGACCAGAAGAAAAGCGTGATGTCCCAGGAGGAAATGGCAGAGATTCTGCAGGGTTGAACCTAGTTGGGGTGAGGAGGGTGTTCTGTAAATTGTCTTTGGAGCCCTTCTGAGGGACCCCGCTTCCCTCCTTCCTCCCTCCTCAGTGGTCAAGTGAGACTGAGCACTCTTTTCTCCTACCCCTCAACCCAAATGGTTCCCCGAAAAGGAAAAGCCCTGGTGCACACGCTTCTGCTGAGCCTGCGGAGGATGCCCGGTGCCAGGGTGCAGGCTGTGGACGGAGCAGACAGCGGGCACCATCTGCAGGCTGTGAGCTCCTCAGCGTTCCATTCTGCATCCCTTGCTACTGCTCCTGGGGACATCCCCTCCTTCTTGTCCCCTCCACCTGGGCATGGATCCTCCTTTTTTTCAAGCACTCCAGAAGTGCTGGCCCTAGGAAATACTAGCCTGTCCTGGCCCATGAGGCTCCCAATCTGTTGTCCTAACCAGCGTTGCTGCCCTGGGACAGCCATGTTAATTTTACTCTTCTGGGAGTTTATTGAAATTAGAAGGAAGACCCCCCAGATTCAGGAAGCCAGGCTTGGGGTTCCAGCCTGTCTTCTAAACAGTGGAATCCCCAGAACCAGCCTCTCCCATGTGCCAGGGGCTATTGTGAGCAGAAGCTCAGTTGTCATGGCCCTTGACGCGTGGATTCTTGTGGCTCCTTTTCACGAAAGCCAGCTGAAGCTAGACGTTGACACGCGCACCAGATCATGGACCTAATTTGTGGGAGAGCTGCAGGATCAGTGCAGATCTGACCCCCAAACTAGGACTACTCACTGTTTGCTTTGTCACCTGGACGACGCCAGGACCTGTGGTACCCGGTGGCCCCAGCTTCCACGAGGATTATCCCAGATCCTATCTCTGGGATAGGATTGCCCTGGACATCCACGTGTACATGTATGTGTGTTCATGTGGGGAGGTCCATGAGTTGTGGCCATGCATGCATTCATGCATATGTACGTGTGTGTGTGTGTGTGTGTGTGTGTGTGTGTGTGTGTGTGTGTGTGTGTGTGTAGGACAGAGGTCACACCTGAGTGGTGTTCCTCAAGAGCCATATGCCTTTTTGTTTATTTTGTTTTGCTTCTGGGGTGGTGGTCTCTGTCTCTGGGACCTGGGGCCTGATTATCGTGCTAAGCAGTGTCCCTCAGGGCCCTTCCTGTCCCCACCTTCCCAGCTCTAGGATTAAAAGTATGTGCCACTGTACCCAGAACTTGGGTTCTGGGTGTGAAATTTAAACTTTCATGGGTTTGCAGGACGCACTCTGTAGACTGGGCCACCTCCCCAGTCTGCTCACCTCGGCTCCTTTGTCCCTACTGTGTCTTCCTGTTGAAATGCCTTTCTTGCTAGGCCAGTCCCCTTCCTGTACCTCTCAGCCCCTAGATGACCCCTCAGGTCAGCACTGAGATCTGCCCTGACCACTCCCTGAGGTCTTACACCCAAGTGCCTTCTTCATCATTTGTCCTTCGAAGCATCCAGCCTCAGCCACAAACAGCCCCAAGACTCTCAGGACAGTGTCTGCCCACCGTCTCCTCTACTTAGCACCATCTAAAATTGACACTCTGTGGCTTCAGGGGGGCAGAGGGAAAGACAAGGCCTCGTCCTAACAGAGTCCCAGTCTGATGGAGACAAGGCCCCATCCTAACAGAGCCCCAGTCTGAAGGGAACAAGGCCCCGTCCTAACAGAGCCCCAATCTGAGGGGGACCAGGCCCCGTCCTTACAGAACCCCGGTCTGAAGTTAATTTCATGTCTTCACTCTGCTCTTAGTCACTGTCCAAGTCAAAGCCTCTTCGAAGCTCCCATGGTGGCTAGCCATCAAGGTCCCGTCTCCGGCCTCCGACCCCTCCTGTCCGTTGGGAGACGCTGGTTTCTTGGGCCTCCTCTGTACTCCCTGGCTAGACACACCTGCTGCCCCAGTTCCCAGCAATGGCCTTGCTTTCTGCCACTTCTCCTCCTAAGAGCAGACATTGTGAGATTCCTCCTTGTCACTCCCTGCCCTCACGGGCACCACTGCCTTCAGGGCAATGAGAATAGAGGAGGAGGAGGGAACTAGGAAAGGCGGGGCGGAGGGGGATGTGGCATCAGCCTGCCATGATTTAGTCCGATGAATCTGCCACCCCTCAGCAGTGGCCCCAATCACGACCCCACCTTTGCTGTTGGCACATTCGATTTCCCTTTTTATTCTTTTGCTTTTTATTCTCCAAGCAAATACTGCTGACCTTTGCTCTCAGAAGAACTTGTCCTTCAGGGCAGCCTCACCAGCACACTTACTCCAGAGATGTTGGTGGCATTCAGAGCAAGGTTGACACCCCCCCCCACCTCACTGCCCCCCCCCCCCCCCGCTTCTGGAACTTTCCATGTCACCAGGAACAAGCACATGTCACTGTGTGTTGTTCTGTGGTGATGTCACATGAACTAGGACTCTGCTCAAACCAGGGCAGGCTCACCCAGAAATCAGATCTGTTGTGTGTCTGGGAGGGTGGGGTGGAGGTGTACTGGGACTTCAGGGCCGGGTATCTGAAAATCAGCCGTTTTATATCAGCACCTGTGTGCATCTTGTGGCTTCAGAAAGGGAACTTCTGGGCTGCGGAGGTAGCTCATTAGGTGTTTGCTGGCAAGCCTGATGATGTGAGTTCAATCCTCAGGACCCCACGTGGTTGGAAGGAGAGAACCAACTCCCACAGGCTGCCCTCTGACCTCCACATACCCGAGGCACACTGTGGCAATGCGTGTTTTCTCTTGTGTGCACCCATGCACATACATGCATGCACTCATATGCAAATGTAATTATGAATCCCGACTTTAATGCAAGGGGCTTTCTGCTTGTTTTGAGATCTATCACTTTTAAATGGGTAATATTTATAATCTGTAAGGATGTTTGTGAAAAAAAAGTTAGAAAGCACCACAGCTCAAGGCTGGCTAAAGGGAACACTCAGAAATATGAAGCGGGACGTGCTCAGCAGAATGGGTCTGTTAAAGCCAGTGCTGTTAAACTTACTTAGGCTCCTGTCCCTCTGTCACAGGTAAGAGGCCACCTCCCAGTGCAGGCACAGCTTCAGTGTTCTGGAACTTTTCTGTCTTCACTCTGACCTTAGCATCCCTTATCCTCCTGAGGCTTAGCAACCAGGCTGCTAGCAGATCTGCCTTGTATTGGAAGAGACCCTGGGGCGCGGGAGGGTCTGTGGACCTCGTAGGGCAGCCGCTGAGTCCAGCAGGGGGAGTGGGTGATAATTCTGGCTCTTTATAAGACCTCCCTGTGGCCACATCCTGCATCCCTGGGTGTCCTGCATCCTCTGGTGCTGCAGGTTAGTCACTGAGCTAGGCGACTGTGTGTACCAGCCTTAGCTCCGCTTCCTGAGATACTGTGTGCCTTGGATGGAGTCTTCTCTTGACTCTCCTAGAATGGCTGGAAGCAAGACAACTCCTGCATGACTGATATGGGGCGGGGGTGGGGGGAGGAGCCCCAGGCTGTGATGCAGCCCTGTCCCTCAGGAAGTCTCCTTGCTGAGGGTAGATGAAGGGCAGATGGGACCATGAGTGAGTCACATAGTCTCCGGCTGCACTCCCCTTCACCCCTCCTCCCTGAGCATCAGTCCTTTAGACACTTGCTGGGTACTTTCTACACAGCCTTGCACAGTCGCCTGGGCAGGATAACCACACAAACAGGTCCTGCCTGGATCCCCAAAGTGGCAGTCACTGGCTCTCTCTCATCTCAGAAGTTCCTGGTGGGCTTTGGTCCCCCGGAGATTAAGGAATCAACAGGATGGGAGGAGGCGAGTGGGAATGGAAGGGGCTGATGGAGCCATGGGCCTCCGTTTCTGCTCTCCCTCTTAGGGCGCCACGGTGTCCCTCTCAGAGACAGTGCAGAAATGGCGAGAATATCGGCGCCAGTGCCAGCGCTTCCTCACGGAAGCACCACCTCTGGCCACAGGTGAGTCCGGATGCGTCCTCACGCCTGTGCTCCACACAGCTCCAGGGAGGCTCTGAGGATCCAAGTCCGTCGTCGACGGTGTGGCTTGTCTCTCTGGAATGCTGTCTGCCTGGGCCTCTCTCCCGGTGACTGACCACACTGTGTCTTCAATGACGTGTCTTCCTGCTCCCTTCCCACCCGATTTCCTGCAGGCAGCTTTGTGGGTGCTGCTTTGTTGCTGTCTTTACCTCTAGAGCAGGGCCCCTACTTTCCATTCTGTGTTCTCAGCCCTTCCTTAACTGTGTATAGAGTGAAGGCCCAATGTACACATTTGTACAAACCTATCTTTATTTTTTTCAGACAAGATCTCATGTAGGCCAGGCTAGCGTCCTACTCACTATGTACCATGAATGATTTTGAACTTCTGATCCCCCTGCCTCTACACCCCAAACATTAGCATTCCGTGCCTGTGTACCACCACACCTGGCTTATGCGGTGTTGAGGGCCGAACCCAGGGCCTTAGGCATGCTAGACAAGCATTCTACCAACTGAGCCAACAGGAGTAAAACTTTATAGGGTGGTTTAAAGGTCACGGCGTTGGAACCAGCTGGGCTTGGGTTCAAATCCTGTCTCTGATCATCACAGTGACCTGGGGAAGGTTTCTTCAGCCTCATGAGCCAGCATTTCCCTTTCATCCCTGAAGAACAGCTCAAAAATGGCTTATAGGAGATGCCCGTTGAGCTCTTACTCCATTCCTTCTTCCACATCACATGCTGTAACAACGCTCTGTGGGCCAGGAGATGCCTGCATTCTGCAGAGGAGGACGGAGAGTTGTTAAGGAACTTGCTTAAGGGTCTGCCCTGATGAGTAACAGGGTCCTTCCTTGGTCCCTCCCCACGGGGAGAGTGCTCAGCATCCAGTGATCCCCGTGGGGAGAGTGCTCAGCATCCAGTGATCCCCGTGGGGAGAGTGCTCATCATCCAGTGATCCCCATGGGGAGAGTGCTCAGTGTTCAGGGTCCGGTGATCCCTGTGAGGAGAGTGCTCAGCTTCCAGTGATCCCCATGGGGAGAGTGCTCAGCATCCAGTGATCCCCATGGGGAGAGTGCTCAGCATCCAGTGATCCCCATGGGGAGAGTGCTCAGTGTTCAGGGTCCAATGATCCCTGTAAGGAGAGTGCTCAGCATCCAGTGATCCCTGCAGGGAGAGTGCTTAGTGAGCACTATGGGGAGAGTTCTTAGTGTCCAGGGGTCTGGTGATCCCTGTGGGAAGCATGTTCAACATCCAGTGATCACTCATCAGAGGTTGGGGAGTGCAGCTTCCGGGAGCTGGGGAAGAGATAGGAAGGAAGAATGAATGGCAGCCTGGGACTCAAGGACTGCTCCACTGCCTCTACAGGCCTCTTCTGCAACCGAACCTTTGATGACTACGCCTGCTGGCCAGATGGGCCCCCAGGTTCCTTCGTGAATGTCAGCTGCCCCTGGTACCTGCCCTGGGCCAGCAGTGGTGAGTGTCCCTTTCCATGTTCCAAGGACTCTGGGGCAGGATGGGACATGGGCTCCCTTCTTCTGGGACCCAGTTCCCGTGGCCCAGAACGTCCTCAGGCCCCCTGGAGGGTGGACCACCCTTTGATGGTGGTTAGATAGTCAGCAGTGGCAGGTGTAGGAACTGCCTGAGGTGTCCTAAATCTGGTGCTTGTGCAGGCCGGGGTGGGACATCACTTAAGACAGAAATGAGACCCTCTGACCTAGTGGTCAGCGAAGGAGCTAAGAGGGAGGAACCGATCATGGGGGACAGAAAATAGATACCTAGGGAGTGTCACTGCGTTGTGTGTGTGTGTGTGTGTGTGTGTGTGTGCGCGCGCGCGCACACGCGCGCGCGCGCGCGCGTGTCCTAGAGTTGACACCTCAGCTCTTCCTGACTCTTTTAACGGTTCACAGGAAGTAGTGCTCAAGGGCATGGTGGGCTGGCCCCTCAGACCTTGTCCAGCTCACCTCTGCCTGCAGGGGAGACTCCACACCGGGGAAAGTATGACCTAGAGGGAGATTCGCTTCCCGCAGAGCCATGCGGAGGGCCAGGGTGCCCATGACTGCAGTGGTAATTTACAGGCCTGTTGCTCCATCCCAGTTCCCATGCTGAGACTCTGTGGGAGCTAATGGGGACAAGCATTCTTGCTGCAAGGAGTCCCAGTGTTCACAAGGAGGGAAAAGACACTTGTGTGTATGTGGGTGTGTTCATATGTATGGAGGTGCATGGTTATGTACAGGAGTGGGTCCACAAGTACTGTCCTCCATGTAGAGACTGGAGGTCAACTTTGGGTTGTCCTCACAGACTGTCCACCTGGTTAGCAAACCCTGGGGATCTGCTGTCTCACAGGCACATGCTATCATGCCCTACTTCTTACATGGATGCTGTGGGACTACACTGAGGTCCTCATGTTGCATGACCAGTACTTTACAGACTGAACCATTTGCCCAGCCCGGCAAAGATATTTCATAAGGGAATGATGGCCAGTACTTATTGAATATCTAACTTGAGTCCAGTTCTGTCCTAAGGGGATGCGCTTGCCTCGACGAGGAAACTGGGGCGCTGAGAGATTTTAGTCTCTTGTTCCCAATGAGGTGGTGACTGGTGGAATCCTGAGAACCTAGTACTTTTCTTGGCCATTATCCTCAGCAGAAACCAGCCTGTGAGCAAGCATAGGAATGAGGTCAGGCTTGGGAGAAGCCAGAGGTCTTCTTGGAGGAGGTGGCCTGGCAGGCCGGACATGAACTTCTCTTTAGCATAAAGTATGGTCTGATGGGGCTCAGGCAGGTCTTCTAGAGAGGCCCCACCCATTTCTCCTCGTGCTACTCAAGACAAACCAGGGTCTGAAAAAGGCAGGTTCCAAGTGGGTCAGTGGCCCTCCACTCAGAATTCCTCAGCACACCTCGCTTGTTGACAGGCAAGACACTCATTCAATCCTGCCCATAACTCTCTGAGGCAATTACTCCCATTTTCCCTCCCGCCTGATGAGAGAGCTGAAGCACAGAGATATGACCTGACTTTTCCAAGACACACAGCTAGCTTGGCTTGGCAGACCTGGGCATCAGTCCAGGGGGTGGGGTTAGTCTCCGCATTTCATTGTGTGATTGTTGAGCCAGGCTTCCTGGGAGCCAGGCAGCGCCTGCATGTGTGTGCGGCCCTGGGGCCAGAGACAGGTGAGGGGGTCTGAATGACCTCCATTGGCTGGGCACACATTAGTCAGGGCAACGAGATCCTGCCCTTGCCCTCTGAGCCGTGCGGTGCGATCCTGTGGCCCTGCCTGTTGAGGACCCAGGTGGCTGTGTGGTCAGGAGCAGTTCCTAGACCTCTCTGTGCGCTGGTTTCTTGGCTCACTCTGGAGCTGGGATGGAGCCAAGGGATGTGGATGGGAGAGGATTGGAGACCCTTGGGGGGGAAAACAAGTCTCTGTTCATTTTTCCCACCCGCCCTACGTGACTGGGCAACTTCCTACACGGTGCACAGGTTCCCTGCCTCAGAGATTTGGGACCTCTGCTTGGGCATCCTGGCTGAGCCCCTAGACCCCAGGGAGCCAGGCGCGGGACAGAGCCTATCACTCAGCACTAAGCGCCCCCAGCTCTGCCTGTGCTTGCGGCTCCATCCATCACCTTTAATTTTATTTGAGCAGGAAATAGGTCCTGGTGGTGCCCGTTTATGAGCGAACACGGTTTTATTGCTTTCTCCATGAAGATAACGGCCTTGCACAGGCCCCCTGCCAGCAACCTCCCCTCCCTTCTCACCAGGCTAATTTACTCCCCCTCTTTTTTTTTTTTTTTTTGGACACCCAGATCACCAGCTCTGCCTCCCCTCTCCTGAGCTGAGGACCCACAGAGACACCCACTGGACTCACACAGTGCAATCACCATACTAGAGGGGCTCCCCAGTCCCACCCAGGGCTGTGGGGGGGGGATGAGGAAGGGGCCGCCTCTGGAGCATTCTTAGCCCGCCTCAGGGAGCAGCTGGTGGAGATGCCTCACAGCGTGAGCTGGGGACAGGGAGATGACAGGCGGGCCTTGTCTCTGGCGGTTTCTCTGGAAAACATGCCCAGTGAAGAATGGGAAGGAGTGTAATCAACAGCGCTCCGCACCCCCAAGGGCCAGAGAAGGAAGGTGTAGGCTTGGGGCCAGAGGTCCCCATGATGCCTGGAGTTAGGGTAAAGAGGCCACCAGCAGGGTGCCCACGGAGAGACAAAGCAGGGCAGGGGTGAGAGAGGACGTCCAGGTTCTTTCTCTCTTATCCCGATATTTTCTGCTGGTGTCTTCCTGTTGACCAGTAAGAATTGTATGGTGCAGCCCTGAAGGAGTCGGCCTCCTGGGGTTCAGAGCAAGGCAGAGGAGTGGGTGGCCTCAGACAGAACTAAATTCAAACCAGCCAACGACCATAGCTGAGCTAAGTGCCTGTCTGGAGCTAGAGTTATGTTTGGGTGACATCTGCAGGGGAGCCGCATGGAGCCGGAGGGTCAACCTCATGGCCCAAGCAGAGGCACGGAGTTGGAGATGTCTGTGTCCTGGGGGTGACATCAGGACAGGTGACACTGGGACCAGGCTGGGAGAACAGGCATAGGCAGACATGTGGAGGGCGGATGCTCAGGGGGCACCTTGGACACAGGGCCAAGACCCCAGGCCTCCGAGGTGCTCAGTGTCCCCCCCCCCAAAAAAAAACATTCTAAGCCTTGCATTCTGACCCTTGTCATGGACTCGGGGCTCCAGAGGGTGTAGAAGGGGTGGAGGGAGAGAGTAGGAAGAGGACCATGATGGAAGAGTCTGGTCCACACAGGACAAGAAGGGAGAGTCTTCGAAGGTCTGTGAAGCCTTCCAGCCTGTTGGCTGTCTCCAGGCCTTTTGGCAGCCCCGTTTACTCTCGAGCGGGGACCCATGCCTTACACATCATCCCAGCCTCATTAGCCCCTCCTCTCCAGTTCCTACCTGTTTGTTAGCTTAGTTCTAATTATATGAGGGTCATAAAATGCTTTTAAAATAGCCTATCACTCACAATTCTTAGAAACTCTTGACAGGCTGCCTTCCCTGAGTAATGTTGAGCCTGGGAGCTTTTAAGCAAGCCAGGGTTACCAAGGGGAGACTGAGGCCCAAGTTGGGCCTCACAAAGCTGGAGGAGGTAGCAAGGCCTCCGTGTGACTGTGTGTCAGCCGAAGGCCTACCATGCACCAGGCTGTTCCTGCACATTCTCCTAGGAATGGTTCCCATTTTACAGATGAGGAAGCTGAGAGCCAGGGAAGTAACGCTCCCGAAGTGCCCCAGCTGATCAAGAGTGGAACCAGGATTTGCACTTGAGTCGGGACTCGGAACCTGGCCTCATCCTGAATCCCGATGCTCCAAGCTTCTCGGCCCCTGCCTTTGACCCTGCCCCATCCTGTTACATTTGGGAGGGGTGCCAGCCTCACTGACCCTCAGCATCTCCATCTGCGAAATGGGGGCCCCCCGGCCCTTGCCAGCCACCTCTGTTGCCAGGGTGCGGGAGCTAATAGATTCGTGAGCGGCTCTCGACAGCTTTGAGTGCCCGCCGTCCACGTGGAAGGGTGACTGTTAGCTTGATTACAGACGCCGTGGCAGCTTCCGGGAGGCGAAGTGTTTAATTGGGGGTTTTATTTCCAGCACCAGGGGCTGACTTAATGAAATATGCCTGGGCCTCCTGGCATGTGGCCGCCTGGTTGTCTCCTCGTATTGACTACACCAAGCCAAGCCCGTGGCTGTGATTGGCCAGCTCCTCACAGGCCAGATAAAGGCTGGGCTGATAAGCAGGGCTTTGCCCAGACCACCCACCTCCAGCCAAGAAGGGCATTTGGGGACCATGGGCTCAGCCAGTATCCAGCCGCGGCTTTTAATATTTGATGTTAACGAGGGCTAACTGACAGATGAACTTGCAGGCTGCGCTTCTCTGAGACACAGTGATCTCTTGACTCTAAGCCAAGAAGACACACATCCATGCACACACTACCTTCCCACTCCCAAGCTGGCCCTGAGCAGAGAGCCCAGAACTTTGCAGGCTGTCTGGGGGCCACAATGGCATGTGTGGAAATCCAAACCCAGGGAAGGACAGGAGAAAACAGCACCTGGCCACGATGGACTCTGGGCACAACTCTGGCTGCTAAGTTTTGGGCCCCCCGGAGGCAGGGAGCCGGGAGTTAGAATCCTGCCTGTGCTTCTTCCTATCGGCCTGGTCTTGAGCAGACCGCTCGGCTTCTCAGAGGCTCAGTGTTTTCATCTGTAAAATGGTTAACCTGGTGAGGTGGCTATGATGTTCTAAGGTGTAAGCATACAGTAGGTATTCAAAACCTGATTCTGTGAGTAAGTAGCCTTGAGAGACAACATACTCGGTACATGTAGGGAGGAAGCCTACAATAGTACAGTGCCTACTGTGTGCACGGTACATGTAGGGTGCAGTTCCTACTATGTGCAGAGTGCACATAGGATACAGTGCCTCCTGTGTGCACAGTGCATGTAGAGTTCAGAGCCTTGTGTGTGCACAGTGCATGTAGAGTTCAGAGCCTTGTGTGTGCACAGTGAATGCAGGAGGATATAGTACCTACTGTGTGCACAGTGCATGCAGGGTACAGTGTCTACTGTCTACCGGGCTTTATGCCAGCTGTGGGAAGAATCCAGCGCCGTGTTTTCTCCCTTCTCCTAGCTCCCAAGGTTCCTTCTCCCCACTTCCTCCTGTTCAGACTGCAGAGCAGGCTCTGTACCAATGTCATTCCCACAAAGGTGGCCCAGCTCCCTGTCACCATTCTTGGGGTGTATCTACAGCTAAAGACAGATTTGGTATCTGCCAGAAGCCTGGACTCCCATTAAAGAATTTTTAAGCATCCATGCAGCAGATGAGAGAAGCATTTGGGGACCTGAGGATGGCCCTTCACGATGCTAAAATGAGAGCACGCACCTGTTCTCCCCTGCTTGTATATGTGCCCAACCGTTTGGAAGGCCTTAGAGATGCTTCCGGGGCATTTCCTAGATAAATAGAGCGCTCTGCTGGCTTTACATGGAGTTTTGGGCTAAAATCCACTCCTCTCTCTCATCTCCCTAGACAGGTCCACAGGTCCACAGTAGGGCATGATGGGAACTGTCCCAGCACCCCGGTAGTCGAGTGGATGTGAAGACCACATGTGGCAGCCCACTCCCAGCTCTGCTGAGACTGTGTTGGGTCCCTGCTGATTTCCCTTTTCACTGCTCTTTTTTGGGAACTGAATGAAGGCAGGGCCGAGTTGTTGCCTTCTCTCAGAGGAGCAGGTCTCAAAGAGCAGTTTCCTTCTTGAACATAGGACTAGGGGTTAGTTGAAGGAGCAAGCTTTGTCTCCTGACTTGAAGGGAAAAGTTCCAAGAGCAGCAGTTATGACGGCACCACAACACTTTGTGTTCCTTTTAGAGGCCTTTGAGAGGGAGTCTGAATCTCTTAAGACTGGGGCTCCCTGAGAACAGGCCAAGTCTCCTCAGACTGGGGCTCCCTGGCAGGCCATGTCTCCGCAGAGTGGGGCTCCCTGAGGGAGAGGTTGCTTTAGTTTTGTTCTTAGAAGTTCAGTACCAGACAGCTTAAGTTTTAGGGCTGTCTATCCCCCAGAGAATGCAGGAGGGGACGGACTCTGAGTCTGGAATATCAGAAATCATAGAGGGTGACTGTGATTGGCAGGGTCCCTTCTGCTCAGCACCAGACCTTGTCAACAGTGTGATCTGAGACTGGGGGATAAGACGGATCCAAACTAGATTTGTCTTGTCTAAAAGCTATGGATTTACTCAACTGTGTCCCTGGGTGTCTAAGAGGGACAGATGAAGGTGACTGGGTGATCCTTGCTGTGCAATCTCTTGTCATGTACCTGGACCATCATGGTGTGTGTGTGTGTGTGTGTGTGTGTGTGTGTGTGTGCGTGTGTGTGTGTGCGCGCATGCATATGTGTGTGTGCGCGTGCATGTGTGTGTGTATGTGTGTGTGTGTGTGTGTGTGTGTGTGTGTATGTGTGAATGGGAACACAGAGGACGTGCCTGTTACTAACTCAGAAGAGTCCTCTAATGAAGTGGGGTCCCCCAGGAGAGGAAAGGATAAGGACAACATTGGGTGGGCTGCTCATTTCTGGGCGGAACCTCAGCTGCCATGTCTCCCTCCTCTAGTGCTGCAGGGCCATGTGTACCGGTTCTGCACGGCCGAGGGTCTCTGGCTGCAGAAGGACAACTCCAGCCTGCCCTGGAGGGACCTGTCGGAGTGTGAAGAGTCCAAGCGAGGGGAGAGAGTGAGCTGTCGGCTTCTGATCCTGGGAAGGGGCCGCGGGGGTGTCTGCTTCATGGGAGCAGAGACTCTGGGCCGTGGGTGGGGCTGGCTGTTGTCACATCTGTCCCCGTGCTTCGGGTGACTCTGCACATCTGCCGTCTGGCCAAAGGTGATGTGTGCTCACCTTGGAGCCAGGTTGTAAACATCCCTGGACCACTTCCATAGGTCACGCTCTTCCTTGATCCTGGAATCCCAGGTGGGGCCCCAGGTCACCTCAGTCCCTGGACTCTGGAATGAAGGCTATGGGAGGAGGAGGCTCACAGGCTGTGCAGACATCCTTGTGTCCCTCTATGCACACAGAACTCCCCTGAGGAACAGCTCCTGTCTCTGTACATTATCTACACCGTGGGCTACGCACTTTCCTTCTCTGCCTTGGTCATTGCCTCAGCCATCCTTGTTGGCTTCAGGTAAGGGGAGCTCAAGGCGGGAGGGAGAGGACTGTCTTGTGCTCATTTCCATAGGAGAGGAATCCCAAGCCAAAGCAGTCAGGGTCCTGCTTTCTAGAACTTCCTGGAAAACATGAGGTTGAAAACAGGTTGCAACAGTGTGTTCAGTCTAATCTCCACCATGTAACTGCGCATGTGCACTCCAAAAAAAATTACATATGAGTGCGCGCGCACGCGCGCACACACACACACACACACACACACACACACACACACACACACAAATTGTGACAGTGGATGGTAAGGTGATGGGAGATTCCAAGAAGTCACATCCATCATGCAGATAATAATCAATAGTTCAGCATGATTTCAGGAAAGTCTCAGAGATTCTACTGTCTCGGAGCTTGTTAACGCCACTGGAAAGTTCTTTCTTGGGTCTAACCTAGCTGAGGAGGGGCTGAGAAGCAGCTTCCTTAATCTCTCTGGGGTAAGTGAGGGAAACTGAGTTTAAGGTCAGAAGAATTGTGGGGACAGAAACCTCTGGATCTTGACTATCAAGAATAGGAGAGATGGGGCTGCAGAGATGACTCTGCATTTAAGAACATATCCCACTCTAACAGAGGACCCTGGCTCAATTCCCAATACCCATGCTGGGCAGCTCACAACCACTTGTAATTCCAGCTCTAGGGGGTACGGTGCCCTCTTCTGGACCCTATGGGACCTGCACTCACGTGCTCTTACCCACCACAACATACACATATTTAAAAGAATAAACATAAATATTTTATAAAAACAGGGGGTGTGGGTTTTCTCCTCTTGCCGCTAAAGCACCTGGAATACAGTCGGTGTTCAATAAATGCATTCGTTGGATGAGTATTGTGTTAGCTTCTTTTTGTGCCAGAGAGATACATGCAAGGACAGTTTCAGAGTGGAAGGCTTTGTTCTGGCTCATGATTTTGGGGGGTTCAGTTTTTGGCTACTTGACCCCCATGGAATTGGGGAGAAAATCATGGCCATGAGAGTGTATGCCAGAGGGAGCTATTCATCTCCTGATGGACAGGAGGCAGAAAGAGGAAGGAACTGAAGAGTGAGTCTATTCTTCAAAGGCACGCCCCTTTGACTTACTTCCTCCACTTAGGCTCCACCCCATAAAGCGTTCATCACCCCTTAAATAGTGTCACCATCCCAATCTACACATCCCAGAGAGATTTCATATTCAAATCATATCAAATACTCTTATTGTGAACTAGTCCAGAGATTCAGAAGTATAGTGAAAATGCATGTAGGAATACATGTTTAGAACTAAGGCATTGTGAGTTGGGGAGAGGACTCTGCAGTTAAAGTACTTGCCACGTAAATGTGAGAAGCAGAGTTCAGATCCTAAGAAAGCCACATAAATGCCAGGTGGGCATGGTGGCTCACCTATAATTTTTTGCCTTGGAAGGCTAAAACAGGATCGCCAGAACCAGCTTGCTAGCCAGGCTAGCCATCTCAGTGAGCTCTGGGTTTGATTGAGAGCCCTTGACTCAAAGAAAAAGTTGAAAGAGCAACGTTGAAAGATTCCCAACATCATCCTCAGGCCTCCCTACATGCACACATGTGCACACACAATTGTGGGAAAACATGCGCACACCTTCAGGAAAAATGGAAAAAAAAAAACCCAAATTATTACAAGTCAGATTACGGGTAAACACCCATGATCCCAGCACTTAGATCAAGGCAAGAGGATTACCACAAGCTCAAGGCTGGTCTGGGTTACATAACAAGTTCCAGGCTAGCCTGAGCTACAATACAAAGCAAAGCACATCCACCAGGTCCCCACATCCGCCCCTGAAGCGCTAATCCTTTTTTGTAAGGACCTGATTCCCACTCCATCTCATTACCTTGTACTCCTGTGCTGAGTGTCTATAAGAACACACAGCGTGGGTCGCTGATATTTTCAACAGCATAGTGACCATGTCCTGCTGCAGTTCCGAGGGCATGGGAGTCCAACACTGTGTTTTCGTGAGGTTCATTCTGATACAGGCAGTCCTAGTTCATTAACTTGAGCTGGCCCTGTATTCCTGTGTCATCACACGGGTCGTGGATCTTTGAAGCGTTTTGTTGATTTTTCCTTTCTGCATTACAAACCTTACAACAATGTTTTTTTTTTTTTTTTTCTGTGGTTTTGGCCTGTGTGTTTCCTGGGGGCATATGCGCAGAAGTATATCCCCAGTTGTCACCAGTAACCACCTGCCTGGTTTTCAGTATTTTGTCAGCTGGTGTTAGGTGGCTGGCCAGGCAGCTGGCTGCTGCCAGTCTGTGCTCTGGCCACCAGTGAAGAAGGTTCCCCTTGCTTCAGACCCTATCCACATTTAATATTTTCAGAATTAAGTGAGGTTGATCTATAAAGCGTGCAAAAGAACTTGTTATGATTTCAATTTGCTTATCTTTGGCCCCCAGAGAGATTTTTATTTTCATATTTTAGTCTATGTATTGCTTGCTCATGGCTTTCATGGCTTGTTTTAGGCATTTGTTATCTGGATAGTAACCCAAGATATCCTTAATCTATGCCAATTTTTTTTTTAACTCTGTGCCTTTTATACACAGGAGCTCTATGTTTAAATGAAATGAAATTGGCCAACTATCCTTTTTTTATTGATAAGTAAAACGTATCAATAGGAACTATTAATTAGCAAAAGTTATTTTTATCAACTGATAGACATTCATTAATTTTTTTCCTGAAGACTAGATTTCCTTTGGCTCTCCCTTGAGCAATCTTTTCTTATCTGATGGTTGCAGAGCCACTCAGCTCTGTTCCTGTCAAGAAGCTGCAGGGTCTTGTTCTGCCCTGTGGCTCTTCAGTCCACTGGGATTAAGTGGGTGTCAGGCGAGGACCTGGGACTTTGTCCCCTCCCCCCGTAGGTCCGCGGCCACTGCCCTGTGCCTTTGCTGACAGTGTTGGTTTGCGCAAGGGCCCCTGGATTCGTAGGTTTATTCCTGTTGTTTACATCCTGTTCTGTCGGTCTGTTTATCTACCCTATTCCCAAACCGTAGCACTTTGTCTCCTAAAGGTTTGTTAGAAACTTAAGGTCTCGGTCCAGTAAGTAAAGGCCAACCCTGATGACTTGAGTTTAATCCCTGGATCCACACAGTGCAAGAAAAGAACTGATTCCTCCAAATTCGTTCCCAGACCTCTGGCCGGCACACAAGTGTCCTGGCATGTGTGGACCCAAACATACATGTATGCCATATGCCAAACATACATGTATGCCATATATACATAAAATTAATTAATTAACATAATAACATTTTTTAAAGGAGAAATAAAGATAAATCCCATCCCTCAGGCTGCGGAGATGGCTCAGTGAGTTAAACATTTGATACTCGAGTGTGAGAACCTGAGTTTGCATCCCCAGAACCTACAGAAAGCCAGATATGGTTGGAGGCATGTGTTTGTGGCCTGGCGCTCCTGCAGTGGCATGGAAGGCAGAGATAAGAGTACCCTAGGAAGTTCCTGGACCAGCCAGCCTGGTGTGAGGAGTATGAACCAGAGACTGTCAAACAAGGTAGATGGTGAGGATTAGCACCTGAGGTTGTCATCCGACCTCGGCCCGTGCACTCCCACTCACACCCATGAACATGCACACATATGTGCAGGCATCACATACATAGACACAGAGAAATCCTAGCTGTCTTACAGCAAAGACTCCTATGTTGTGATTTCTTTTGTGTATTGATTGTTTTGAGACAGGGTCTCATGTAATCTGGGTGGGCTTTGAACTTGCTTTGTGGCTGAGGCTGGCTTTAAACTCCTAATTCCCTTGCTTCCACCTTCCAAGTGGTGGGATTATAGGTGTGCAAATCATGCCCCTACTGGGGGTTGTCTTGTTGAAACCGGGCCTTGCTTTGTAGCCTAGACTTGCTTCAAATTCCTGGTCCTCCTGCTTCACCTTTAACGTGCTGGGATTACAGGAAAGGGCCACTTGATGGTTCCTTATGACCACCCACTCTACCCTTGATCTTTAGCTATTCTTTGTAAACTTTTTAAGTACCATGAAAAAAAGTTGACATTTTACTACAGCTGCTTTGAATTCATTATTTGACATGGGACAGTGACAGTGGCATTTCTGTTGATAAGTATGGTGTGACTATGTATTTCCTACTAATTTAAGACTTCTCCGATAATCTTAAACCAATTTTACTGTGTTGCCCATAAGGATCTTACCCATCCTCTTGTTAGAGATATTTTCAGGAAATCAAATAGACCCTTCTGAATGGATCTTCAATTTCTTTTTACTGTATATTGCTAGGATGTGTAAGGGAAGCCGTCCGCAATCTTGCCCAGCTCTTTAGTTGCTATAGTTCACCCGTACATTGCTTTGGGGTTTCTCTGAAAAGACTCATCTATAAGCCATAACCAGTTCTGGTTCACCCCTTCCATGGCCCTGTTGAAGTGCTGGGGTCTGTAGAGTAGTGTTAGAGGTGATGAGAGCACACGTCCTCGCCTGGCTGCTGGTTTTAAAGAAAATAGTTGCCAGGTTCCTCTGTTAAGAATGAAGTTGCCTTTTGCTTGGGAGATAGCCTTTGAGCAGATGAAGTGCCCTCAGACTTCCAGTTTGCTGCACAGTGGTGTGTGTGTGTGTGTGTGTGTGTGTGTGTGTGTGTGTGTGTGTGTGTGTGTGTTCACATGCTTGCATGTGCATGCTCTGCACATGGCTTGCATACCAAGCATTTGGAAGCCAGAGAAGAACATCGGATGTCCCTCTCTGTCACTCTTACACTATTTGCTTGAGAACAGGGTCTCTTACTGAACCTGGAGCTAGGCTGGCAGCCAGCAAACCCCAGTCATCTTCTGGTCTCTCCGCCCCACTCTCCACCCCCCACCCCAGCACCGAGGTTACAGATGTGCACTCTTGGTTTTCCAGGTGAGCGCTGGGGATCTGAACTGAGGTCCTCATGCTTACACAGTATATGCTCTTACCCACTGAGCCATCTCCTCAGCCCTGCTACACATTTTTACCGGAGAGCATACTGACATGGTACCCAATTCCTTAATTCCTACCGTATGCCTAGACACACTCTGCCCCAGAGAACAGTCCAGAAGTGTCTTGTCCCAAAGAATCAAAGCCCCGACTGGGAAGACTGATCCGACACATACATTGCTTTGGTTACCCGTAACTGTATGAGAGAAGGCACCGTGGCAAGGAGAGACAATGGGTAGGAAACAGGCGGTGACTGCCTGGTTGAGGGCCTCTTAGGCAACGCTTTAGGGATTTTCAAAGGTTGTGAGGAAGAACGACATTCTCAGAGGAAGGAAGATGTGAACATAGTCCCAGAGAGAGAGACACACGTGCCTGACGTGTGTGGGGGCTGGCCAGGAGCCAGCGTTGGCCATCTTGCCAGGGAAGGGCCCTGCTTTCTCCCTCAGACACTTGCACTGCACCCGGAACTACATCCACCTGAACCTGTTTGCATCCTTCATCCTCCGAGCCCTGTCCGTCTTCATCAAGGATGCTGCCCTCAAATGGATGTATAGCACGGCTGCCCAACAGCACCAGTGGGATGGACTCCTCTCGTATCAGGTGCGTGGCGTGGCCTGGGGAGCCTGGGGAGGGAAGGACATTGGTGAAGGGGTCCACTGTGTCAGTCTGGGATGGGTAAAAGCAAAAGTATCCCAGATTTGGCCTCAGAGAGTCCCTGTATGATGGGAGAGGCAGTCTACCATGTGGGAAACCCCTAGTCTGATGGGAGAGGTAAGACACCCTAGGGAGCCCCTGGGGAGTCCCTAGTCTGATGGAGGAGGCTGTCCACCGTGGGAAACCCCTAGTCTGATGTGAGAGACAGTCTACTCTGAGAGAGGCCTAGTTTGTTGAGAGAGGCAGTCCAACACCCAGAGCCCCCAGTCTGACGGAAGAGGAAGTCCACCACGGGAAGCCCCTAGTCTGATGGAGGAGACAGTTCACCCTGGGCAAGTGAGTCCAAGGTAAGAGACTCTGCCATAGGGAGTTCAGTGGGACACCGGAAGAACTCTGGAGGCAGACCTGAGTTTGCATCCCAGCTCTGCCATGCACTAGCTGTATATAAATTCAGACACATTGTATAACTTCTCCAGGACTCAGTTCTCTTCCCAGCATGGGGACAATAGCAGGCACTTTTTTTTTTCTCAGGTTAGGGAGGATTCAATGAACTAAAGCAGAGGCAGTAGTGGCCCTGACCGTATGAAAAACGCTTTCATCCTGTGTTAAGCATGGTAGGACAGTGGCCAGGCCAGGCCAGTGAGGAGCGGCAGGTGCAGGCAGGGCTGCTGTCCCGACGGGACCCTTCTTTGTCCCCAGGACTCTCTGAGCTGCCGACTGGTGTTCCTGCTCATGCAGTACTGCGTGGCGGTCAACTACTACTGGCTGCTGGTGGAGGGTGTGTACCTGTACACGCTGCTGGCCTTCTCAGTGTTCTCGGAGCAGCGCATCTTCAAGCTGTACCTAAGCATCGGCTGGGGTAAGGCCAACTGTCCTTCACCACCCCACCTCCATGGGAACCTGTAGCAAGGGGTGGCAGACCCTACCCTGTCTTAAAAAAAAAATGCATCTCCTTTCTTAATAGACGCTTCTACTCTCATATGGCCACACATCCCCCTACCCTGACCCTTTACCTTGCCACCACACCATGGAGGATACTGTCCTCAAATACTAAGGTCCTGTGGGGAGAGCATTTCATACCCAGTGCAGGGCAGCAGGGGTCCTGTGGGAGGTGCTACATCCTGGGCCTCACGGTGGGCGGGGGGTAGGATACTGTTGTAATGATAGAGGGAAGGATTCAGAGGAGAGCCAAGTTGGGAGAGGTGAGCATTGAGGAAAGGGGTGGACTGCGGATATGCCTGGAGCCCAGCTAGAAATGTTCTAGCCAAAAAAAGTCTACTGAGAACCATCGTGCCTTTTTTTTTGCTGGAACATTTCTGGTTGTGTTTCTACCTCTCGCCACATGAGAGTCACGTGGAGGGTAAGGAGGATTGCAGTTCAGTTGGGGTGGGGTTGGGGGTGGGGGGGGCTGGAGCTCTTTTTGATCTCCCCTTGGAATTCCAGGGTTTTCTTCCTCGTGCCATACTTTTAGTCCCGAGAGCTATTCTGGTCCCTCTCAGCCTTGGCTTACGGAGACATCTCGGCTCAGTCAGAGCAGACTGTGTGCTCTCCCATCCTCATCCTGCCCTTCCAAGATCCTGTTTGGTGCTGGGAACATCCTCCTCATCCAAAGGTTACTTTCCAGCTCACTTTCCAGGAAGCTGCCTCAGGTTTCCAGCTCCTTAGGACCCTGCCCTCTGGTTCCCTCAGCCCCTCGACACTCTCCTTGCACCATGCTTATTTCTTCGGGTGCTCCTCAGCCACCTCAGGGATGAGGAGCTCTAGTCAGGGCTTAGTGTAACCAAAGTATTAAGGTCCCTAAGACCCAGAGAGCAACAGGGCCTTAAAGACAAAGCAGACCCTGAGTCACAAGAGGCAACCGACTTCCTGACTCTGGGCCTTGTTGTCCACTTGCCAAACACAGACCTTGGTTTCTGCTTTTCTCTTCAGTCCTCTGTTGGCTCTGCTGAGCAGGCTTAGGTCTGTACAGATAAAAGTGACCCTAGCTTCAGCATGCAGAGATTCCCGACAGTCCCTTTTCTTCCTCCTCCTCCTCCTCCTCCTCCAAGACCCAGCCCACCCTACTAGATCTTTCCTTCCTTCCTAGGCCTCTTTATCCTGCCAGACAACCCCATCAGGTGGGACATCTGGAGAGTCCTGATGCTCCCTAGGGGTGGGTGCAGGGACAGGCCATTGAGGAGAAGTCAGGGAAGGGCTTCCTCTGTGTGGGGGATGGATAGCGTCTGTCCATTCTGGGAAATAACATCAGTGCTGTTTGTATCTGTCACCATAGCAACCCGAGGGCAGGACCAATCAAAGCGATGTGTTCAGGAAAGCAGGGAGTTGGTAAGGGTCAGTGGAGACATATGGTACTGTGAAGGTCTTTAAGTAGGATATGGGGGAAGGAAGGGTGCCAGGTCTTTCTTGCTTATCCTAGCTCAGGGCTCCGGACCCTCAGGGACATCTTCTGCAGCAAGGACATCTTTTTTGAGGAACTGAGGTGGGAAGAGGCAGGATCAGAGAGAAAACAGGAGTCACAGAGACCTGCATGCTTTATGACCATGTCAGGAGGCCTCGCCTAAGTCAGGATAGGCAGACAACTTCTAGCTTCCTGTGCAGCTGAACTAAAAGTAAGACTGATGGAGTTGTGGAAAGCTCTTAAAAGGTACATCAACTGGTACTGCCATCCATGAGCAGCTGGGCATTCCCAGAAGGGAGATAAGTGTTGATGGGAAGACATGACTTCCTAAGACCTGTTCTGTGCCTCTGGTTGCCCTTTCTGCCCTGGCTTATCTTGGAGAACTGTAGCCTTCAAGGGGAATGTCACCTTGGTGGGTGACAGATGTTAATGCATGGATGAAGCTCATCAGAGCTGGCTGGTGGCACGAGCAAGCTCATTCATTCCGGAGTGAGGTCTCAGAGAGAACACCTACTGATGGAGGACACACAGAAACACCTGAAGTTTCTGTGCATGTATGGCCTAAGAAATTGCATGGTCTTGTCTAGAGAGCTTCCCTTCTCTCGTTGATATATTTATTCCATTCCTACAGGGCATATTCTATGGGGCAGGGTCTATGCCGTGTCCCAGGCCCCTCCTAGGCCATCCTGCTATTTGTTCAGTCCAAATGAACGCCTGTTTATAAAGTATCGTGGATGTTGGATGGCTGGTCTGTGTAAAAATGAAGAGAGTGGGGAGAGCGAGCTCACTCGATGAATTCAGTGCTTACTGAACAATCATGAGGATTGGAGTTTGATTCCCCAGAACCCATATAAAAGAGTTGTGGCACCTGCTTGTAAGTCCAGTACCAGGGAGACAGAAACAGGTGGATGCCCAGGACTTACTGACTAATCAGTTTAACCTAATTGGTAAACCCCACGTTCCAGCAAGAGACCCTGACTCAAACACTAGCAAGGTAGACAGATCCTTAGGAATGACATCTGAGGTTGTCCTCTGGCCCTCATGTTCATGGGTATATACACTTTTGCACACACACCTTTGAGCATAGATAGGGATGGACACACACACACACACACACACACACACACACACACACACACACACACTGAATATAATAAAACTTTTAAACAATAGAAATAGTAACATTAGTAACTGGACCAATAGGGAGACCTGATGGATGCTGGCCAGCTGTGCACTGTTAGATGCTCTCCCCTCCCCTGTCTGAGTCATGGGCCAATACAGTGACCCAGACAAACAAGTTGCTCAGCAGCTGTGACTGTGTGGACACCAATGTGTTGAGGACACTGATGATGGTGACTGGAAAGGTTCTGACGTGGTTCTGCCTTGGAAATGTACACCTGGGAGAGATGTCCCAAAGCCACCCTCCACCGTGTGCACGAAGCTTATGTCCACATACCTTAATGTGCACACTGCGACCTACCTCAGACATCCACGTGACCAACTTGAGAAAGGCATAGGTAGAGGCAGGTATTGAGATATTGATGCAGAAAGCCTCTGAAGATGGCTGGAGTGGGTATAGGCTTACAGCCCCAGAATCTGCTCCTACATGTGTTCTTTCCTCCTGTCCATCTCCTCAGCTGCCGGGAGAGGATGACCGGCCCACCTGCTCAGCACAGACTGAGCTCTGGGGAGTCTACCCTGTAGACCTTAGCAGCCAGACAGACTCTTTTCCATTGCTGTCTAACAGTGACCCCTGAACTTTGCTGCTTAGAGCCACAAACTACAATCTCACAGTTCCTGTGCTCAAAAGTCTTGAGTTCAACATGGCTGTGCATCCCTGACTCAGAATATCTAGCTGGATCTGTTAGTCAGAGTTACTGCCATCTAGGGCTTGACTGGGAATTGATCTCCAAGCTCACTCACGGAGCTGTGGGTAGGGGCCCTCCATTCCTTGCTGTAGGGAGCTCTCTGTAGACTGTCAGGGAATACTCTTGGCATGACAACTCCCCTCCCTCTACTTCCCCAACTAAATGGAGACAGGGAAAGGGAGAGGGAGAGAGAGGGAGAGGGAGAGGGAGAGAGAGAGAGAGAGAGAGAGAGCGCACAAAAGTCTATAATCCTAGTACTCAGGAAGTGGATGGAGGAAGATCAGGAGTACAAGGTCATCTTTGACTTTATAGCAAAAAAAGCAAGTTTGAGGCCAGTTTGGGCTACTTGAGACCCTGTCTCAACAACAACAACCAATATGAATACCTAGAGGTAGTGATCACTGGGAACCATCTAAGTGGCTACCTCTGAGCTATATTCGTCAACTTTGCATTGCTATAATAAAATAAACATTTGGGATATTGCTATCATAAAGAGAAAAGGGCTATTTATATGATCACCATTCTGCAGATTCAAGTCAAAGATTAGGCAGACTCCTTGCTTTGGGCCTCTTGTGGGGGTGCCACATTGCACTGGTGGGGTACATATGAGTGAGTAAATAGTCCACCTCATGCCAGGAAGGAAAAATGAGAGATTGGACAGGCTGGGTATCCCAAAATCTCCTCTGGGAAGGACTGCCCACAGGCCCTATCTTCTGAAGACTCCACCATCTAGTGTCACATGAACGCGTGTCTAAACCCTAGCGCTCACTGAGAAGTATTGCTGCTGCAGTTATTAATTATATAGGCCTCTATATAAATGGGACAGGCCTTGTCTCTTTTCTAGGCCTCGAATAGGTACATGAGGAAGGGACCAAACACCTGAAGGGGCTTCTGGGACCTAAGGTGTGGACTGAGATGGGCATCTGGGCTAGAAAAATGAAGGATGGCACATCAGAGAGTTTTTCTGGTCCCTCGTCACCCAGCATGTCCTCCCCACCACGTTGTACTGATCTTGTGCTCCTTGAGTGTCTGTCCTGGGATCTCACAGCCAAGATTCTGGAGACAAATCCTGGCAGGGCACCTGGCACGCAGGAGGGGCTGGACCACGACGAACTCTGTGAGGAAGAATGTGGAACATGAGTATGAAACCCTTCACCTCCATTCTCACAAGCACTGTTTTAGGGCCAGGAAGGTAGAGGCGCTGGAGATGTGAGGGGTCCAGGGTGTGAAAGGACCTGGGCACTGTGGCAGCAGCTCTGTCCTGCCAGCTTCTCTCCTCTTTGTCTTTCCTTCTCTCCACTAGGTGTTCCTCTGCTGTTCGTTATTCCCTGGGGCATTGTCAAATACCTCTATGAGGATGAGGGGTGAGTAGAGTGTCTTGCTGCAGGAGGGTGGTGTGCTGGGGTCTCATCCTTATATAATCTATGGAATTCTTGCACCCTGGAGCACAAGTTTACTACTTGTTTGGGAGGATTCATAGGGCCAGCAGGAGTTTAGCATATGAATTCCATCTCTAATCTGAACCTGCCCTGGGATGGTATGATGATCAATATTGCTGGCCTTTGCAGTGCATGATGCCTTCCTGATGGCATTTATGAACATCAGAGTGAATAGCCTGTTATTTTGTGTATGATGCTAGGTGTACATATGACTGTTTGCAGAGGTTCGTGATGATGTGGGAGAGACATGGGTCTCTCTGTGTGTGGCTATGTATTGAGGACTCTGGGGTGGGGTATGTGATGCACTTACAGGATTCTGCATGCATCTGTGGCTGGGTGTAGCACTTTGCTTGGCTTTGGGCACTTGTGCCTTTGTCCTGCACTAGCCAGTGGAGCCTCTGAGTGTCCAGTTGGATGCCTTGTGTCTCTCTCTCTTCCTCCCCAGCTGCTGGACCAGGAACTCCAACATGAACTACTGGCTCATCATTCGACTGCCCATTCTCTTTGCTATTGGGGTGAGTGACAGAGTTGGAAGCTGGTGGACATGGCCTGGGACCAGGCTAATGACTGGGGGAAGGTGAATGGTCCTAGCCTCCTGCCCGTGTGCTCTGTAGGTCAACTTTCTCATCTTCATCCGGGTCATCTGTATTGTGGTATCCAAACTGAAGGCTAATCTCATGTGCAAGACTGACATCAAATGCAGGTACCTTAACCAAGATGGCTGCAAGGGTGCCCTTAGGGGTGCCCTTGGCCTTCCCTATCACCAGAGAGAGAATCTGGGGAACTCTCTTTGGAGCCCTGTGCATCCCTCTTTTCCCATCAGGTCTGGTCTGCAACCCCTAAGCTTTCCTCTCTATTAGCAGCCCCTGAGCTTCTAGAGTCTTGACTTCTGCCCCCATCTCTCTCACACACACACACACAAAGGCAGCTTGTCCAGGGTATTTTCAGTGAAGAGTGTCCGTGGTGGGCACAGAGAGAAAAGAGCAGTCTGTGTACAAATGGCTGAATGATACAAGCCGTCTCACCCTATCTTTCCAGACTTGCCAAGTCCACTCTGACGCTCATCCCCCTCCTGGGGACGCATGAGGTCATCTTTGCCTTTGTGATGGACGAACATGCCCGAGGGACCCTCCGCTTCATAAAGCTGTTCACAGAGCTCTCCTTCACTTCCTTCCAGGTGACTCACAGTTGGGGGGCACGTGCCTGGGGATGTCCCAAAGTGAGGGAGGGGCAGGCACCAGCTTGCATCATGCAGACGGGGAAAGATGAGTAAGATGAGGCCTGAGAGAACAGTCTGGGCCCCAGGTCACACGGTGGGAGCAGAGCCAGAGCGAGTATCCCCAGGTATTCGGACATAGAAGTCAGTCTTCTTTGTAAGTCCATAGGACAAGAAGCCTTCTCAGATGTGGACCTGGGCATCTGGGCATCTAGAGAGAGGCACTGCCATCCACTACATCCTGCCAGGCAATTTATACACACAATGCATTCAATCCTCCCAGGACCTACAGTTGCGAGATTGCCCCTACTTGACATAACTGGAAACTGAGGCCCGGAGATGTTAAAACAAGGTTTACAGGGGGTTGTGTGACTTTTCCTAGGAAGACACGAACAGATAACTATTTGCTCCGCATAGAATACTGATGGTTGACCAAGGAAATGATTCCACTGAAGTCCAGGTGGTGAGCCAATGAACTTGGGCTTGGATACAGGGCCATGGGTGACTCAAAGGCAGCTGCATCGTTGAAAGGCCCATCCCAGCATGGATGATGACTTATAAAAGTGGCATCCTGGGGCTCCCTGCATGATTTGCGGGCAGCTCCATGGGGGAGTCTCCTTGCCTTCGTTAGGGTGTCTATTGCTGTGAAGAAGCACCATGACCATGGCAACTCTTACAAAGGAAAACATTTCATTGTGGTGACTCACTTATAGTTCAGAGGTTTGTTTAGTCCATTATGGTCATGGCAGGAAGCAAGGCAGTGTTCAGGAAAATGCGCTAGACATGTTCTTCTCTAGACAAGCTCTCAGAAGGAGCTGAGAGTTCTTACATCTTGACTCACAGGCAACAGGAAGTGTTGAGTCACTGGGTGTGGCTTGAGCATATATGAGACCTCAAAGCCCACCTCCACAGTGACACACTTCCTCCAGCAAGGCCACACCTACTCCAACAAAAGCCTCCTAGTAGTGCCACTCCCTTTGGGGGCCATTTTCTTTTAAACCACTACACTCCTCTTTCCCCCAAAACTGCCAACTACTCATATAACCCCATGGAGGAGTCTGTAACTTTCTGAACTTCCTGGGTCTTACAAGTTCCATGAGTTTCCTAGGTCTTAGGAGCCTCTTTCTTCCTTCCAGGAAGGAATATCTCAATTCAGAAGAACTAGCCACATAACATGGGATGGGGGAAGGGTGGTGGGGATGTGTCATATGGGTTCAAAGCAAGGAACTGGTCCTCCTCAATAGCATTAGATGATGCAGCATGAGTGAAAAATGTAAGAAACTGGGCCTGGAGAGATGGCTCAGCAGTTAGGAGCACTTGCTGCTCTGGAAGAGGACTCAGGTTTGGTTCCCAGCATCCATGTGCTATCTTATACAATTACCTATTACTCCAGTTCCAAGAGGATCAGATGCCCTCTTCTGGCCTCCAAGGGCTCCTGCACACACATGGTGCATGTAAACACACACTCTCTCTCTCTCTCTCTCTCTCTCTCTCTCTCTCTCTCTCTCTCTCTCTCTCACACACACACACACACACACACACACACACACACACACACACACAAATTTATTTTGGAAAATTAAAAAAAAAAAACCCTTGTCTATTCTCAAGCCAATCTGGGCTTCTTGATTTGAGGAGAGGAATCCCAGAGGCTAGTCACTCTGGTGCCTCCTCCTGAGTCCCTTCCTGCTAACATGCCTCTTGTTTCCAGGGCCTGATGGTGGCCATCTTGTACTGCTTTGTCAACAATGAGGTAAGGTCTGCAGAGGGATGGTAGGGACCCTGCTGGGGCTGCTGCCATTGGCTGGTGTGGGGCTATGCAGTGGGGGGTTCTCTTCAGTCTTTCTATACTTCCAGTCCCCTCACTGTGGCTGAAAATGGAGGTGGTATCTTGCCTTTATATTCTATTCTGTGCTCCCCTCAACACACCACACACACACACACACACACACACACACACACACACACACACTCCTAACGAAATAAGAGCTTAGGGAAGACCCAGCCTCGTGTTAAAGGGTTAATGTTGACTATTTCAAGCTGGGGGTGTTCAACCTTGTGACCTTGCTGTATGTCACTGTCATCCACAAATGATACGGGCCACATTTGTCGCTATCCTAATATCCATGCAGCCCTTAGGCTACAGGTTGGGCACACCTGATTTACTGCAGAGCGATTCAACACACATGTGCCCTGGCCACTCTTGTGGCCTCTGCCCACAAGAGCCGTTCTCCAGATCCAGGGTTGCCATGGCAATGCCAGGTACTTGTGACCTGAGAAGATGGCTTGAACATTGGTCTCATGTGGCTGTCAAGGCCTGCACCAGCTGCTGGTCGGTGAGGAGTGGGGATGGGGGGGACCGGTGATGGATTTACTGTGGTTTATGTGTGAGGGCCAAAGTAAAGTCGCTCAGGAGCCATGAGTGCTCATCCTGTTCTACACTGCTAAGCTGTGTGGCCTCAGACTAGCCTCTTGTACTCAGGGGTCAGTGGAGGTAAGAAAGATTTACCAAACCCTGAGCCTGATTTGGTTCTTAGTTGGGGGTTCTTGGGGTGTGATGCTGGGCATTAGGGCTCAGAGGACAGGAAAGGGTTAACATTCGATGGTGCAGATGCCACGGCTGGTCATTTATTTATTTACTTTTTAATCATTCATCCATCGAGGTGCAGGCAGTGTGTATGTGCCACAGAGTGCAGGTAAAACTCAGACAACAACTTGGGACGAGTTGATTCTCTCCGTCCTCCGTGTAGGTTCTGGTGATCCAACTCAGGCCATCCAGCTTGGTGGCAAATGCCTTTGCCCACTGGGCCATCTCACCAGCCCCAGGGTCATTCTCTGTTTCATTTCTCTGACTGATCAGCGGGAGGACCTCACGTCAGAGCATGGGTGCTTAGAGGAGGAAGATGTAGTCATGCCTATCAAGTGCTCTCTGCTAAGTGGAGAGGAGACACAGCCAGAGACCAGCTGGGCTTCTAGAGCTGTGGCAGGCAGGAAGCCAGAGGTTAGATGAGGGTGCTGGAGTCGGACTAGACCTGGGTTCTAATCCTGGCTGAGCCCTGGGAAGATATTTATGAGTTCTGCTCCTCTGCTCGTCCCCGCTTTTCCTGAGGAGTGATGGCTGCTTCCCAGGGTTAACGAGGAAGGAAATCAAAATGGCGTTTCTTTTTGGGTGTGTGGATACATGTGTGTGCACATGTGTGTAGAGGCCAGGGATCTTGCCAAGTGTCTTCCTCAGACACTCCCCACCTTGTTTTTGAGACAATGCCTTTTGCTGAGTCTGGAGTTCATAATTAGTTAAAGCCCCAGGGATCCACCTGCCCCCCCCCCCATATATATATCCAGTGCTGGGTTTATAGATCTGAGCCAACATGCTCAACTTGTCTTTAAGATTTATTTTTGTTTTCTGTGTGTGAACGTTTTACCTGCATATATGTCTGTGTGCCCATGCAGGCCAGAGGAAGGCATTGGATCCCCTGGAAATGGAGTTACAGATGGTCATGAGCCACATATGGTTGCTGGGAATTAAAGTCAGGTCCTCTGGAAGAGTAGCCAGTGCTTTTAACTGCTGGAACATCTCTCCAGCTCCCCCTGTCCAGCTTTTTATGTGGATTCTGGGGATTTGAACTCAGGTCCTCGGGTTTCTGACACAGGCAATGCCCTGATGGGACCATCCCCTGCAGCCCGTAGATAATGGTTCTTGGGGACAGTTGTGATGCCTGGGGCCACCACAGAGGCTCAGAAAAAGTGTCTAGGGGGACAAGATCAAGAGATACCATGTGCTCTAAGTCCTGCTGGTTTGGTGTGCCTCAGTTTACCAATTTTTCCCCTCTCTTCCAAGTGGAAGACTGAGAGATTTGCTTTCCTGCAGATGTGCAGACGGGGGCCCTTGGGGCTCAATGTCTTCACCCCAGCTATCAGCACTACACAAACCCAACCATGCAAGGCAGCCATAGGTAGTGTCTGCTCTGCCTCCTTCCCTCGCTGTCTAGGCCTGGGGTCCATGACACTGTCTGGGACACCAAGACGCCCTGGCAGGCAGGCTCTGGGTGATCGTCACTCTGCCCAGCACAGAAGTTCTTTTAAGGGATGGCATGTGGCCACACAGGGTGTCTGGCTGGGCTTAGCAAGATGGATGGCACGGAAAGAGTAGAGGAGGGGTGTTTGCTTAGGGGCAGGTGGGGGCATTGGCAGGGAACCTCTTGTACACAGCTGCTGGCCGCTGGCCCTCCTGACGGCTACGGTCTGAAAGGAACACAGTCCCTAGACACTCCCGGATGGAAAGGCTGGGGGCAAGGATAGAAGAGCAGACAGTGAGAATAAGTCCCTGAAGTGTGATCTAGCCCTCAGGACATGCTGTGCAGCTTGTAACAGCTCTCTCTGGAGCCACAGTGTTACCACAGGCCCTGGAGGGATTCAGAGCCCCTCCACATTCTGGGTAACTTTCTGCCCCAGCAATCTGCTCCTCCAGCGTCTATCCTTCTGAGAGGTCAGCACACTGGGGAGTCTGGTTGGCTGAGCTCACCTGGCAGATTGCCCAGCCAAGCTCCCTTCGGTTTCTCTGGATGGGCCAGTCAAAGCCAGGCACAGAAGTCCTGGATCTTGGCTAGTTCCCCTTGCTTCCTTCACCCCTTCCCTGTCCTGAGAAGTTCAGGGACTGAGTGAAAACCTTAAGGGGAATCTGGACTTGACAGTTCATGCTTGTAATTCGGGAGGCGGGGGGCGCCTGAGATAGGAGGGTGAAGAGTTCGAATCCAGCCTGGGCTATATAGCGAGATGAATGGTGTCAGAAAACAAAAACAACCACCACCACCTCTGACCCAAGCGAAACAAAGGAAAGCTCCCGAGGGCGTTCAGACTGCCACACGGGTGTCACCGGGGTTAGGGGCAGACGTGCCTTCTCCCCCTCTCAACTGTCCAAGCCACGCTGTGAGAGCACTTTGTAAAGTGAGGCTCCATCTTCTCCCGATTCTCTCTCCCTCCCTGCGTCTCTCCCTCGCCCTCACTCTCTTCTGTTAACTAATACTGTGATGGATTGTAGAAGGTACTTAGCTGAATCACCGAGTCTAGAGATGGAAAGGGACAATTAGGTCGTCAAGCCCATCTCTCTCCCGAGGAGAGGCAGAGAATAGGAGACAACAATAAACAATTTTATTGGGATATTAATTTAGGCGCCTGAAGACCTTGACTTGTGTCTCTTAATATAATCCAGCGGATTTTTTCCCTTCCCTGCTAATGTAATAACAGGGCCATTTTGTGGGCAGTTGGTTTGCCTGATGGCTTTCGTGTCCCTCTCTTTTTTCTTTCTTTCCCACGGAAGGTCCAGATGGAGTTTCGGAAGAGCTGGGAGCGCTGGAGGCTGGAGCACTTGAACATCCAGAGGGACAGCAGCATGAAGCCCCTCAAGTGTCCCACGAGCAGTGTAAGCAGTGGGGCCACCGTGGGCAGCAGCGTGTACGCAGCCACCTGTCAGGCTTCCTGCAGCTGAGCCCCAGCGCCGCCCCCCTCCTGTGGTCCTTGCTGCTGGCTAGGTGGCCATCCCAGGTGGGACAGACCCTCCCAGGGACAGGGACGGGGAGGGACGTAGGCACACCCACACCCTTTGCTTTCCTTCTCCGAACCTATCAGACGGGCAAGTGGGCAGTGCCTCCCGGGACCGTAGACACATGTTCTCCAAGGAGAACAGCCTGCTAATTTAATCACCGTGGCAGGAAGAGAGGAAGAAATGATTGCTGCTAAAATGAGGAGGGCTCCTTCCTGTTAGAGCCACAGGACCCTTGGGGTTCCCTCGGACAGAACAGCAAATCAACCCCGGACTCCTACTCAAGGGCAACTGCTGTTTTAGTGGGATTGGGGCTTGTGAGAGGGGGGCAGTTCCGCAAGAGACCCGCCGCCGTTCTGACCTCAGCCAGCGCAGAGCTTGGCAAGGTGAGTGGCTGTGCTCTGTGCCTGCCTGGGGTTGCTGCCTGCGTCATCCTCCTCATGAAAGAAGAGCGGCCTTCTCTGTGCGTCTGGGCTGCTGGCACTCCCTCGTCTGCCCCGTTCATCTCACCATCCTGTCTTTCCTTGTGGGGAGGGGGAGGGGTTGTTGGAGCTACAACCCTCAGCTCTTTCTGGAAGTGGCTGCGTGTGGTGCTGGGGATAAGTACCAAGGGGATGCTCAGAGGTCACCGTTGCTGCTGGTGCCCACTTCTCACCCGGCCTTTTTTTTTTTTTTTTTTTTTTTTTTTTTTTTTTTTTTTTTTGTTTTTCGAGACAGGGTTTCTCTGTGTAGCTTTGCGCCTTTCCTGGAACTCACTTGGTAGTCCAGGCTGGCCTCGAACTCACAGAGATCCGCCTGGCTCTGCCTCCCGAGTGCTGGGATTAAAGGCGTGCGCCACCACCGCCCGGCCTCACCCGGCCTTTTAAGTCACTCGGCTCTCTCAGCTTCTGCTGTGCCTAGGGTACTAGGGCAAGTCCTACCGTGAGGAGCCCAGACCTGGGGTGTGAACACCCCCCCCCACCCCACCCCCCGGTTCTGGCATAAAGAAGCTCAAATGCCCTCTAAGGCTTATCTGGAGACACTTCAGGAATGTCCCCCTAGGGGCGTTGATGACACAAATCTAGAGGAGCAAGGGATCCACGGCCTCTATACCTCCACCTTATCTGTGACCAGATTCCATGTCTTGCATGGGAATTGGGGTACATCTTCTGAAACCAACAGCTCCTGATGCTACCATGGTGGTGGGCTCCCCTGCCTTTGAGATCCTCCCATTTTGAACACACACACACACACACACACACACACACACACACACACACACACACTCACTCACTTTATCCTTTTTCCTTTATTGCAGTGGCTGTTATATCTATACAAACATATAATTCTGATGTCTCCCACCCCATGGAAAAACTAAATCGTGGCTGTTGTTACATTTGAGGGGAGTGGGGGAAGTGATTGATTTGATCCCCCCAGACTCCTCCCACACATGATGAGTAGAGATAGGGCAGGATGGGGGACAATCTATCACTCCTACCCCCAGCCACAGGGCAGGATGGGGGACAATCTATCACTCCCACCCCCAGCCACAGGGCAGGATGGGAGACATCTATCACTCCTGCCCTCAGCCACCATGAGAAAACCATCAAGGGACAGCTCTGCAGAGACCCAAATCCAAGGACAGCCTTCCTGGGAAAGTAGACAATGAGTTTACAGAGGCCAAGGAAGGCTCCAGAGCTGGAAAGAATGCTAGTAGTCCAGACCTCCTTTGAGGTGGGGGTGGAGGTGGCTTCAGATGGATTCTCTCATGAGGCTGATCTCTCCTTCATGCTGTGGAAAGTGGGGGACCCTCCCCAATGCTTTCACTAGACGCATTCTCCTGTGCCCCTCGGAGAGGCATGGGACATGTATGGGAGATAATAATGGGCCATAAAACACACCAAGCAGAAAATTTCTTCTCCTTCAGCTTCACCCGAGTGTTGTGTCTATGTTAATAGGGAAGTGGAAACTCAGGCTAGAGAAAGGAGCCATGCCACCCAGCTGAACCCCAAGACAAAGGGGTCCAGTGGGGGAAGTAGGCCCAGGGTCCTCTGCTCCCTGAGAAAGAGGGCAGGCTTCTCATTGGGCACCTTTCTTGTTTCTCCTCTGGGAACAGTGGAAAGATAAGCATGGGATAAACTGGGACCTTTAGAGAATCATTAATTACACACAAGTGAAAGGCAAAGACAGATTTAATCTGCCTGGAATAAATTTTCCAGGGGAGAGATGAGGAACAAGCCTAGGTAACTCGCTAGGAGCTTTTATGTGGAGTTCCTTCCCCTCTGGAACTCTGGATTCCCGGGTTCTCCACACCTCACATCCCAAGATTTTAATGCAGGTTTTCCTCCCAGATTCCTGAACTGAAGAAAGGTTTGCCTTTTTCCAAGTCCCCGTACTATTAATGTTTGTTTGAATGGCACGACACTCCCTCTGAGCTCTTTCCAAACTTGCCTAAGCTAAATATAGCTCCCCTAGGTCTGGGAATTATCTGATGCTATGTACTCTGAAATTCCACTAGCTGTTTACATGCCTCACGACATAAGTCTAAGCCTAGCGTTGCTGAGAACTCTCTGGCTGCCCCTGCCCCTGTCCTGGGGCTGCTCCTGCTGGCCTATAGGGTACATAAGTGGTGGCTTTGTAAGAGTTACACAGCCGGTGGGCTCACATTGTCCTTGTTGTCGATGGCTGCTGGCTTCAGCACTCTGGACAGCTCCCGGGAACATGGTAGGCGCTGAAATCTCAAAGACTCTTCTAGACCACTCCAGTCTCCGAACAGCTAAATCACTGAACGTTACAAACCACTTACATTGCCTTCTCTTTCAAACGACTTTCTGGAAGGCAGGCGTGATTGCAGTCAGCCCAGCGCTCAAGACAACATTAATGGAGTTCGGGGACACTCTGGGGGCAGGAAAGATCCTGACAATACCTCCTGACGTTGATCTTCAGAAGGGAGGAGGGAGGCTTGCAGGAAGGTTTGCTGGGGCCACAGCACTAGCTCGCCGGTGCAGCTGGTCCTCTGGCAGGCCAGGTGGGGGCATAAATGGTCATTCAAGATGTGCCAAGTGCAAGTCCTCATGTGACCCGGAATTTATGTTGAAGAAATGGAACAGCAAAGGTGGACCCATCACACGGCAAAGGTGTCACCCCTGGCAACAGGAATTGCTTTGGTGTCTCATTCTTGTCTTAAAATTAAGGGACAAGGGGGTGGAGAGATGGTTCAGTGGTTAAGAATGCGAACTGCTCTCGGAAAGGACCAGAGTTCGGTCCCCAGCACCCACACCAGAAAGCTCACAGTCCCCTGTAACTTCAGCTCCAGGGTATCTGACACCCTCTTTTGGCCTCCACTGGAACCCGCACCCATGTGGCATACAACCAACTCCCACAAACACACATCCACATATACACAAATAATAAAAGATGAAATCTGCATAAACAAAGAGATGGAACACATCTGAGCACAGGGGTGCTACAGGACTGACAGTGTTTGAGAGAGCAGCCATGCCATTCTTCATGGCTTGTCTTATGTTTTCAGATTCACGAATCTCTTGTTTTGAAATGTGCTAATGGGCACACAAGGCGACTGAATGAAACCAAATGATGACCTGAACTTTATCTTTGCCTCTCTAGTGCCCCCTAAATTATGGAGAGCTCTAACAAACTGGACCACTAGGTGGTACAGTGCTCCAAAGGACAAATAGAGTCAGTTTTCATTCATGCCTGAGCTGGCTGTGTTTCAGCAATTCAAGGGAAAGAACACTATGTGTGCCTGTGTTTGTCCTAGGCATTCCAGCCCAAGGGGAGGAGATGCTGGAGCCAGATTCAGCCCTCCTCCGTGAAGGTCACAGGGCTGCACAACCCGGGGTGGGGCTGGTTGGGAATCTGGCAGATGCAGCCCCTCCATGCACAGACAGGGCTCCCATTATCACTAATGCCTGCGACGTGCTCAGGGAAGGCAGAATATGTTTCAAAGCTTTATTTTCCATCTGCTGAATTGATTCTAATCTACAGGGCTGACTCTCCTTTTGGCTCCTAGGAGGCAAACTTTTTTTTTTAATCCTCAAATAATAAAACACGGGGATTGATTTTTCTAAGACAGCTATGCAAATGGCATGTTAAATATTCAACAGAAAGCAAATTAGCATCAACTCTAATGTGGGGAGGTGCCCCCCCTCAATCTTTTTCTGTAGCTCAAGTGAGTTTCCTTGAGAAAAGGGGTCCAGGTGAGAAACCTCTCCCATCATGGCCATGCCCCCATGCTATTGTCTGCAGCCTGAGCTCTCTCTGGCTTTGGGGGAAATCACATCAAGAATCAGGACCAGTGAGATGGTTCAGCAGGTAAAAGCACTTGCCTCCAAGCCAGATGACCCGAGTTTGATCCTGGGTCCCACATGGTGGAGAGAACTGACTCCCAAAGTTGTCTTCTGACCTCCACATGCATGAGGTGGCATGCATGTCCCCCCCACACACACACACTTACACATACGCACATGATAAATAAATTGTGATAAAAATCTAAAAGAATGGTAACAGGCACATTGCTTTGGAAAGTATTTTCTTAAATAAAGAAATGTGGGTAAGCAGTGTGATTTTGAGAGCTTTCTTGAGTGCTATGATGTATCTAGAGTATACTGTTCTGCTGATGGGATGATTAGCAGGAAACAGATAGGGTTAATTGTAAATTTGAACAGTAAATAAGACACCTGGTTAGAAACCACAAAAATACTTCAACTTTTGTTTTAAGGACCTCACTATATATTGCAGGCCAGCCTAGAACTTCCTTGTCTGAAGGTAAAACAAAAAACAACTATTTTAAAAAACACTATTTTGAAAGTAAAATTGAGAGGACTTCAAAGATATATTGGATGTTTGGCAGTTCGAATAAAAATGATCCCCATAAGTCCATAGGGAGTGGCACTATTAGGAAGTATGGGCTTGTTGGAGTAGGTGTGACTTTGTTGTAGGAAGTGCATCACTACGAAGTGGGTTTTGAAATCTCAGAAGCTCAAACCAGGACTAGTGGTGCACGGTCTCTTCCTGCTGCCTGCTGACCAAGATATAGAATTCTCAGCTCCTTCTCCAGCACCATATCTACCTGCATGCTGCCATGCTTCCCACCATGACGATAATGGACTAAACCTCTGAAACTGTAAGCCAGCCCCAATTAAATGTTTTTTTTTATAAGAGTTGCTGTGGTCATGGTATCTCTTCAGAGCAATAGAAACCCTAACAAAGACAGATGTACTATGGAAGACTCACTCCCACTTTTACCCCAAGGTAAAGAGGGAGAAGTGAGAAATATTTAGATAGAAGGATAGAGGGGGGAGAGACAGATATAAACACAGGACAGCTCAGGAGGGCCTGGATTCTTATCCACTGGCCCCTTTTGTCTCTTCTAAAGGGCTTTTTAAAGGAATGCCAAGGGGCAGGGCAAAAGACTTCCCCTTGCTAGATCAAAGCATAGCACACATCCAAGTGCAGACCCTTCCAAACACTTGGTAATCATGCACGTGGTCAAGCAATCCTCTAATGCAGCTCTGCTGGGTAAAGCAAGCTCAGATCTCACTAGGAAACCTTTGTGGGCCTCCACAATGTACATAGGACAAAATACATAAGATAGACAAAGGAAAGAATGGACTGGTGGACTGACTCAGCAGTTAAGAGCAGGCTGGAGTTTGAATTACAGCACTGGCATGGTGGCTCATAACCATCCATAACTTGAGTTCCAGGAGATCCAACAGGTATGCATGTGGTGTGTATACAGACATGCAGTCAAAACATTAATAAAGTAAAATAAATCTACAGAAAAAAAAGACACCAAATCAAAACAGAAAACCAGGGATGATGGCTGGCATCTGCAATCAGGCACATGGGAGGCTAAAGGAAGAGGATTATCCAGTGTGGACTAAAGTGAGACCTGGTCTCAACAAAACAAATAAAACCCACAGAGTAAAGGAGATACTGAAGTTTCTTAGACTCCTGATGGCATGGCAATTCTTTTGAGACAGGAAAACAGTCCAAGGGGTTTTCTGGGAATTCACTGGCCACACTGGCCAGGGGAGAAGGTAAGCTATCTTCACTCCCCTCTTCTTCAACTCCAATCCCCCAGTCTCATTCCCAGCTCTGAAACAGACTACCTGCTGTGGCCTCCTCTTCCTCTATGCCCCCATTCCCAGGAAACTATGCAGATCCTGGTGCACACCCTGCTCTCCTCCCTCCTGTGACCCCCTCAGTTCCCTCCTTTTAGCCCATCTCCATTCTTAAGTGTCAGTTCCCAATACCTAGAAATACATTCTACCTGGAAACCACAGTGGCCACACCTGGCAAGATCTCAGGAGCATTCCCTACCAGGCAACCCACAGCCACCACACTCTCCAAAGAACCAGAGAGGGCAATGGACATCAATGAATGGAACACCCACCCAACAAAGACAAGACCAGATATCAGTGCCTAGAATTGCAATCATCCCAAACTCAGATGCCTAGATGCCAGTGTAAAAGCAGAATCAGTAATAGCCAGGACAATATGTCTCCACTAGAGCCCAGCAACCCTACCACAGCAGGCCCTGAGAAATGCAAGGTAGCTGAAGCACAAGACAAGGATTTCAAAATAGACTTTATGAACAGGAGCCTCAGAGGCAAGCCTTAGCAACATAATACAAGAGGCAGAAGAGAGAATCTCAGGCATTGCCGACACGGTAGAAGAAATAGATACCTACGTCAAAGAAAATATTAAAACTAAAAATAAAAAAATCCAGACACAAAACATCCAGGAAATTTGGAACACAATGAAAAGACCAAATCTATGAATAATAGGAAGAGAGGAAGGAGAAGAAACCCAGGTCAAAGGCACAGAAAATATGTTCTACAAAATCATAGAAGAAAATGTCCCTCATCCAAAGAAGGAGGTGCCCATCAAGGTACAAGTAGAATACAGAACACCAAATAGACTGTTCCCCACAGCAATAATGATCAAAACACTAAACGTACAGAACAAAGAACAAATATTAAATGGGAAAAAGACCAAATAACATAGAAAGGCAGACCTATTAGAAGAGCAGCTGACTTTTCAATGGAGACTCTAAAAGCCAGAAGGGCCTGAACTCTGAAGAGAACACAGATGCCAGCCCAGATTACTATACTCAGCAAAACTTGCAGTAGATGGAGAAAGAAAAGCATTACATGATAAAACCAAATTCAGGCAGTATCTGTCTACAAATCCAGCCCTACAAAAGGTGCTAGAAGGAAAGCTTCAACCTCAATGTTTCAACCACACCCAAGAAGACATTTTATATATATAATATCAGGCCAGTAAATCAAAAGGGGGCAACATGCATATTACGACAAAATAATAGGAATCAATACACATTGGTAATTCTCAACCTCAGTGGTCTCAATTCTCCAATAAAAAGACACAGACTTGCAGAATGGATGTGAAAACAGAATGTATTCTTCTGCTGCATCCAAGAAACACACCTTAACATCAAGGATAGATATCATCTCAGGCTACAAAGAAGGAAAAAAGTATTCCAAGAAAATGAACCTAAGAAACAAGCTGGCATGGCAATTTTAATATCTGACATAGAGACTTCAAATCTAATTCAAATGGATAGAGAAGGATACTACATACTCATCAAAGGAAAAATCCACAAAGAGGATATTGCAATTCTTTTTTTTAATCTATTTTTTTAAAGATTTACTTATTTATTATATATATAGTATTCTGTCTGCATATATACCTGCAGGCCAGAAGAGGGCGCCAGAACTCATTACAGATGGTTGTGAGCCACCATGTGGTTGCTGGGATTGAACTCAGGACCTCTGGAAGAACAGTCAGTGCTCTTAACCGCTGAGCCACCTCTCCAGTCCCAGATATTGCAATTCTTAACATACACTAGACACAAGGGCACCCAAGTTTATAAAAGCAACACTATTGCAGCTTAAGTCACACATTGATCCTCATATGGCAGTAGTGGGTGGCTTCAATACTCCACTCTCACCAATAGACAGGTCATCCAGACAAAAACTAAACAGAGAAATGATGGAGTTAACTGATGTCATAAAACAGATATTTACAGAACATTTCACTCAACTGCAAAAGAATATACCTTCTTCTCCGCACCTCATGGAACTTTCTCTAAAATTGACCACATACTTGGACATAAAGCAAGTCTCAACAGATAGAAGAAAATTGAAATAACACCTTGTGTTGCAGAATATTACTTTAATGATGAAAAATGTGTTACATTTGTTTATGCTGCATTTGTTTAATGATATAAAGATGTGTTGGTTGCTTTGCTTGCTTAAGGTACCTGATTGGTCTAATAAAGAGCTGAATGGCCAATAGCTAGGCAGTAGAGGGATAGGTGGGGCTGACAGGCAGAGAGAATAAGTAGGAGGAATCTAGGCTCAAGAGAAGAGAGAACAGGGAGAAAGAGAGGAAGACCCCCAGGGCCAGTCAGCCAGGCAGACAGAGTATGACATACAGAATGAAAGGTAAAAAGCCCCAAGGCAAAACATAGAGGAAGAGAAACAGGCTAAATTAAGTTATAAGAGCTAGTGGGACATGCATAAGATAAGGCTGAACATTCCTAACTAATAAGTCTCTGCGTCATGATTTGGGGGGCTGGCAGGACAAGAAAGCCTGCTATAACCCTGCATCCTATCTGACCACCATGGGTTAAAAGTGGATATCAACAACAGAGACAAGAGAGCTTCCAAACTCAAGGAAACTGAACAACGGGCTTTGGAATGAAAAATGGAGCAAGACAGAAATTAAGAAATGAAAAACTTCCTAGAATTGAATGAAAATGAAAATACAACACACCCAAACTGATGGGACAGTTCAAAGAGGCAAGTTCATAGCACTGACTGCACTCAGAAATGCTCACTGTTGCCGCATTTGTGTGACTCATACGGGGTTATGACCCACAGTTACGAAGCTGGGCCCAGCAGTGCCATAGCCAAGCTCGCTCATGGGCAGTTCAGAAAGATGGCGTGAGGTCTGTTGTTCAAGTCAACACATCTTGGCTACATAGGAATCAAGAGAGCACCTGCTTCCCCAGCTCCTCCTTGATCTTCTGGCTATGGGATCCTTCAGCTTGCCCTATGGAAGATAAGAATCTGTAATCTCAGCCACTCCAGAGGCCGAGGCATGTGGATCACAGTGTGGTCAAGGCTCGCTTGGGCTTGAGAGTGAAATTCAAGGCCAGCCTTGGCAGCTTGGAAAGTCTTTTCACAAAAAGGTAAAAGAGGGCTGGTGGTACACTGTAACTGGTTAAGTGTTTGAAGTGCTTGCCTAGCACACAGCGGGTTCTAGGTTCAAACCCGCGATCAGGACAAAAAGTAAATAAAAAACCTAGCCCCCTTCGCCTCTACCCCATGCACTGTCCTCCTATCCTGCCTCCCTTCTGAGAAAGTCAGCTCATAATTTTGTCTACACCATTTTAAATATTTGCAGTGACAGTATAAGCATGGTTTGCAGCTGTTACCATCCCTTCCCCTTTCTTTACTAGTTATCCCTTTGTGTTGGTTATTCATTGGTTTTCAGCCATCAGATTTCTGCTGAAGTTTCTGAATGTCTAGTCAAAACCTTATTGCTGTTGTTTAAAGATTTATTTTATTTTTAACTATATAGATAGCCGTGTGTCTGTGTGGTAGGGTGTATGCATGTGACTGTCCATGACAGAGGCCAGAAACAAACGTTGGATCTCTTGGAGCTGGAGTTACAGATAGTTGGGAGCCACCTGAGGCAGGTGCTGGGAACTGAACCCAGGTCCTCTGGAAGAGCAGCTTATACTTTCAATTGCTGAGCCATATCTCCTGCCCTCCAGTTAGAACTTTTAAGAATTCATCTTCGTGCTGATTTCAGCCTTGTTCTCTACGCTGAGGCCACCAGCCTAGCTTGTAGCAGGTTAATGGCTAGGAAATCTCCTAATTGTCACACCAAGGCTACCCTTCCCCTTTCCCTCACTTTCACAATTCTCTTTTCCTTTCCTTTTAGTTTACTCTAGGATGATAGGAAGTGTCCCTGAAACCTTGGAACAAGGGTGTAGAAGAAGTAAAAGTTCTGAGAATGCCCATGCTTGAGGATGGGGTGTGGAGGGAAGGATAGACGACAAAGAAGCATGGAGTACTCTGGGGCTAGATGGATATATTTATTTGACTGTAAATAATAATTTCAGGATTATATGCCTTTGGCAAAATTCATTAAGTTGTGACGGTATATTATGGCGTGTCAATTACATTCCTGTGGGGCTTCAAAAATATAAAGAAAGGCATATATATATATATACATATATATATATATATATAATTAAGCATATCAGCCTATGTTCTTAGCAAGTCCATGAGGAACAAGTTACTCTCAATAGTGACAGTGGAAATACAAAATGGCACAGCCTCACTCAGGAGAAATCAGATGGTATTAGCACCCAGTTGACAAATACACTTAGTCTTTGGCCACTTTTAAGACTCTGAGCTGAGGGCCAAGACTGTAGCCCAGTGATGGCTCCCTGTCTACGCATCCAGCCTGCATGAGGCCCTAGGTTCAGTTCCCAGGACAAAAGAAAAAGAGAGAGTATATGCAAATACACAAGACAGAAACACAAATGACCCCTGTACAAAACTATTCACCAGTGCGCCATGTGTACGAGCAAAAGAGTAAATTAATTAACTCCATGAACGACGACACAGCTGCTCACCGTGCGGATTAAAAGAAGTGAAGCTGCTCTCAGAAACACTGCTGTGGAGAGAGAGGCCCAGAGGGATGGCTCAGCAGTTAAGAGTAGACATTGCTCTTGTCAATGACCCGAGTTCAGTTCCGAGCACCCACATCTGCCCCAGGGGATCCCACACATTCTTCTAGACTGCACAGGCACCTGCACTCACACTGGCACATACCCACACACAGACATGCACAACTAAAAATAAAATAAACCTTAAAACAAAAAAAAAATCACTGATACAGCATTATCTGCCAGGAGCATTACCAAGTGGCAATCCAAAGTTATGGACTATTGGGTATGTCATGTTCCTGAAAATACTGCCTAACTTGATCAGGGTAGTGGCTGCTTAGGGTGTATAAATGTGTGAATGTGTAAAACTGAACTGAGCATTTGAGATCAGTGTGCTTTATATATAAGTTGCATCTCCATGAATTTTTCCTCTCCTTAGATAGAAGGCGATAAAGGAGTGGGGGAGCCGGGGCGGCGGGGGGGCACAAGGAAATGCAGGCAGTAGGCATGTGGCCTATGAAAAGGAAGGACTGGCTAGCTGGAGTTTATGAAGTGACAAGGAAGAGTTTTTCTCTCTTCCCTCGCCCTCTCCATCCCTTCCTTCCCTATGGTAACTGGAAGACTTAAGCATGCCTAAATGCCAATGGCTGATGAGAAGATCAGCTAAAAAGTAAGACTGGGCTAGATATATATGTGATGGTACACATCTGGAATCCCAGTCCTTGGGAGACTATGGCAGAATAATCATCAATTTAAAGCACACCTGGACTAGTTCCGGGCCAGCCTGGGCTATACAATGAGATTCTGGCTCCAAAACAAAACCAACAAAGAGAGTGAGATGATCATGCAAGAGAGCAGAGATACAATCATGAAGGAGCTCCCAGGGAAACAGGGTGGGGGATGTGAGAGTCCAGGTCTGAACAGAGGTAGGGAGAGACATCCCCACTGTCCCAGGCACAGAAGGGGAGGGTGGGGACAGACCCAGGAGATTCACAGGACTGGGAACAGTCAGACATAAGTGTCCTCTAGAAATGGGCGATAACAGTATGGCACGAGGTAGGAGCAGAATTCAGACAGAAACATTCTTTCAGGAAGTAGGATGGACACCAGAATACATAGACTAGTGAGACACTGAGTACTTACTTTAAAGGTCATGTGACTTTCTCCAACAGGGTTCCGTGGAAGCAGAAAGATGGCTCCATGCACATATGAGGTTTGCCCAGTGGGCACCAGTAAGAGAGTGAGCAGACAAGGTCATTGACGGGGGTGTCACTAAAGCAATGTGCAGCGGCTTCAGGTGACTAGATAGGGCGGGAAGGACAGCAGAAGGCTGGTTGGCTCCAGGTAAACAGATGTGAAGGGTTGAGGTTCTGGAAGGGTTGAGGCGGGAGGATGAGGCCAGGAAGGGGGTGCTCGGACTGTGGGCGCAGGACATCTCCAGAGGGCTGAGGAGAAATGAGGGTCCCTGCCATGTCACAGGTTTATGGAGTAATAATGTCTTATGTGTAAATACATGTGTATGTATATGTTATATTTATATATGTGTGCAAGTGTATGGTTGTGTGTGTTTGTGTATGTGTACATGTGTGTAATGTTTATATGTACATGTGTATATTTATGTGCGTGCATGTGTATGTTTATATTGTACATGTGTGTTTATGTATATATGTATGTGTATGTATATATTCATGTGTGTTTATGTATGTACATAAATGAGTATATTTATGTGTGTGCATGTGTATATTTGTACGAGGCATGGAGGTCTTTGTGCTCATGGAGAAGCACTAAGGGAACATGGCATGTTAAACACACAGGGTCGCTCCTTCAAAGGAAGGGATGCATAACCTGTTATCCATCCAGGCTGGGAGCAGATGGGATTAATATCCTGGTGACCATTGCACTGTCTGTGTGGGGGAGACCTCACTGGGTGGACCCTCCCAAAACCCTTATGGCAAGCTTTCCTTAGTCACTCTATAGAGCCCATCTTCATGGAACATGTCCCATGCGCTTCACAAAGAGTTTCGATGCCGTCACGTCCAATCTTTATTTAGCTTACTTTGTACCTCGAGGAGATGTATGTGTGCTTTATTGCACACATGGGACTGAGTTAATTATCACCAAATTTCAAATTCACCATCATCCTCTCCACTTAAAACCTCCCAAACAATGTACCTTCAATTACTTACAAAAATTTGGGGGCCATGTCACTTGGGAATGTCTTAAACATCTGTCACTATTAAGGACTCGACTCCGCCCTTTAAGCTGCTTTCTGGAGATTCTTGGTTCAACTATAAGAATCATAGCACCTGCCGCTACTAAAGCCGTGGCTCATAGAATTAATCCCTTACTCCCTTATCAATTATTTATCCTTCCTCCCTCCTCATCACCAACTGGAATTGTATACCAGCAAGGAATTGGCATTATAGAAATTAATTAATGTCCTAATTCTCAGCAACGATCTGTAACTCCTATGTACAAGAAATTATAGAGTTGATAAGGATGGGAAGGACACTTCTTAACTTACTGGTAAAGATCTGACAGAGATCAGTGTGCCATTAAATTAAATGCAGATTAGTTGTGTGTTCCACACGGATAATACTTGGCAGGTAGCATTAGCATGTCACTCTGGGTGTATGGATAATCATTACCCTACAGATCCCCTTTCAAGGTTTTTTAAAGATACCCAATGGGTATTACCAAAATTACACCTAATAATTCTGGATAGAGATTGCTTTTAATTCTTTTACAGGTGGATCTTCAAAAGGGCAAGGAGCTTACATCTTATATACAAATTCCACATCCTCCACAAAGAAGATCATATCCGTTCTTGGTTGTACAGCTCAGCAGTCTGAACTCGCTGTAATCAATCGGCTTTTATTGGATGTTTCTCAACCATTGAATATTTTAACTGACTCTGCATATTGTGATCAAACTGTTTCTCTTTTAGAAACTGCAAGACTTAAACCTAAGCCCACTACTTATTACACGATTTTTACACGATTTTTACACGATTTTTCTCTCCCTTCAGATACAACAATGGCGTCCTTTCTTCAAAACTCATATTCCTGCTGATTCTAATTTGCCAGGTCCCTTAACATCTGCTAATGCTCAAGCCTATGTGCCTTGCCCTTAATACTTCCTTTTCAGGCTGCTTAAAAAAAAAAAAAAAAAAAAAAAAAAAAAAAAAATCAGATGAACGCTTTACCTTCTTGTTCGTCTTTACACCACTGCCCTCTACTGGCAGAATTAATCCTCGCAAGTTACCATTCGGCATTAGATTTTTAACTCACACCTCAGAATTTGGACGTTTAAAATATGTTCATGTAATGGTTAATACGTTTTCTAATATGATTGTTGCTTCTGCTCACATACATTAATCATTTATTATACACCTTCTCCTTTCTAGGATTCTCACTATAACAAAAAACCAAAAATGGTCCTGCTTATAGTAGTAAACACTTCAAGGAATTTTGCAATTTATGGAATATTAATGATATTACTGGAACCCCTTAAAACACACAGGATCAAACTATTGTAGAATGACACTGTAAAATACTTAAATGACAACTTAAAAAATATATATATACAATATTTAATAATGTATACAGTATTTATTATTTTTATATATACTGTATATATAACACATATATTATTTATTATTAATATATATAATATTTAATAGTATACATATGGTATACAATATATATGTATATATATATAAGGAGTATATACATTTAGCCATGCTAACTTTACTTTTTTTCACTGTAAAAGATAATGCTTCTTCTCCCCCGAAACATTTTACCCTAAAGGAGACACAGCATAAAGTATACATTAAATGGAAAGATCTATAAACTAATTGGTGGGAAGGGCCTTTGGTGATATTTTGTTGTACTCTAATAAAGCTTGCCTGAAGATCAGAGGACAGAGCTAGTCACAGATTTAGCCACAGAGGTCAGGCAATGGTGGCACACACCTTTAATCCTAGCACTTTGGAGACAAAGCTAGAGATCCATCTGGATCTCTGTGAGTTCAAGGCCACCTTAGACTACACGAGATTAATCCAGTCTAAAAGAAACAGAGGCAGGCAATGGTGACACACACCTTTAATCCCAGCACTTGAGATCTCATGCCTTTGCTAACAGTATTTGGGAAGCACGCCCGCCTTTAATCCCAGCACTGGGAAGGTTGAGATAGGAAGTGATAGGGCTGGGTGGAGAAAGGCATATAAGGTGTGAGGAGACAGGAACTAGAGAGCCTTTCGGCTGAGGACTCGGAGGCATTCAGTCTGAGGATTTGTGGAGACAGAATCGGCTGAGGAGTTGGCGAGGTGAGAAGTGGCTGTGGCTTGTTTCCTCTGATCTTTCAGTATTTACCCCAATATCTGCCTCCGAGTTTTTATTTTAAGACCATTTAGGATTCAGGCAACAAGGGCCAGATGTTCTTCTAACACCGGGGTGAAGATATACTTATGTCTTTCCGGAAAAATGAATTAAGAAGTCTGAGACTGCTCCTGATCTAACGAATCCAACCAGGACAGCATCCCAGAGACCACAAATGAAGCACCTGAAGATAGATAATTAAACCCGTCAAAAGGAGACATCCCAAGAGAAAGTAGATGCTGGTGACTTGGGGAGACAGCAAGGACACAATACTACTGGCCCCCAAATGCTGCAGCTATGTTTACTGATTATATCACATGTCAATTCTTAGCTTCCCAATGCAGAATCCAAATTCCTTTTGTCTGAGGGGGTGAAAGGCACACCTGTAATAGAAGACTCTTGATGTTGCTGTGGTATGCTAAAGATTGTTTTTATGCTTTTTATTGCCAGTCCCAGGAATGGTACTGAACTTCAAGAGGGATCTCAAAGATGGCCTGCATGGTTAGTAAAACTACTAATATTACAGCAAAAGTATTAGCAGAAATCAAGCAAGAGATGGGTGATTTGAGAACCACAGTTTACAAAACAGAGCAGCTACAGATGGTTTGTTGCTCAACCATAATCTTGGTTGTCAACAGTTTCCTGGCCTGCGTTGCCTTAATGGGTCAGATTTTTCTCATATGATCCATGGTCAAATTAATGGTTTTCTTAGAGAGGTAAACAGAATCTCTTAAGTGACCTTTGACCGTCAGAGGTCATGGTTAACATGGCTTTCCCATTTCCTTGGTCCTTTGTTAGCTATTCTTACAATTATGTTCTGCTTGCCTGTATTAGTTAGACTAGCCATGAGGCAATGTGTTCAACATTGGCTTCTATTACAGCCACAATTTTCCCTTTAAAAAATAAAAATGGAGGAGATGTAGGAGGCATGGAGGTTCTTGTGTTCACAGATAAGTGTAGCATGAGTCTTAAAAGTTCTTATTAATAAAATCAAACCTGAGCCAGGTATTGGGGTGAACACTGGAAGATCAGAGAGACAGAACAAGCCACAGCTAACCTCACCTGGCCAACTTCTCAGCTGGTCTTGTTTCCTCAGACTGGAAGCTTCTGTGTCCTCATCCCAATTGCTCTCAGCTGAACTGCTGCTCGAAAGCCTGAAGCTTAACCAGCCAAATACTTAACTAGGCCAAATGCTTCTAGTTTCTGGTCCTCACACCTTATAAACCTTTCGCTTTCTACCACCACTCCCTGGGATTAAAGGCTACTTTCTGGGATTAAAGGCATGAGTCACCATGCCTAGCTGTTTCCAATGCGGCCTTGAACTAACAGAGATCCAGAGGGATTTCTGTCTCTGGAATGCTAGGATTAAAGGCGTGTGCTAATATTTTCTAGCCTAAATATCTTGTGGCTTTTCTGTTCTCTGACCCCAGATAAGTTTATTAAGGTACACAATTTTTTGGGGAACACAATACCACCACATTTCCTCTCTTTTTGTCTAAAATTAAAAAAGGCTTATAACTAATACAAGAAAAACTATCCAATAGGGGTTGGGGATTTAGCTCAGTGGTAGAGCGCTTGCCTAGCAAGTGCAAGGCCGGGAACCTGGAATGTTCAGCATACAAGGTTGTGCCTTTAAAGGAAGGGATGAATAGCCTGTTATCCACCCAGAAGTCTGGGAGCACATAGGATTAATAACCAGGTGAACTTTGAACTCTCTGTGTGGCTAAGACCATACAGGATCCTCCCCCAGGCCCTTATCATAACCTTGTTTTTCTCAGCCAATCTATAGAGCCCATCTTTATGGAATGTTAGTGCATGTACTTTACAAAGAGTTTCAATGTGGTCGTGTCCGATCTCTATCTAGCTTACTTTGTTCTTTATTGTAAGCTTTATTGTGGACACAGGATTGAGTTGTCCCCAGGAAAGGTTTCACCAAATTGTGCTGTGCTTAAACATGCCTAAAATAAACCACTCAGGGTCAGACTTCTGAAGTTTGAACCAACACTGGCTACTTAGTCATGTTGAACGAAACTAACTTCTTCCCTTCCGTGGATCATCACTCTGCTGGCCATCGTGGTCACAGAGACCCTGGATATATTTATGTGTGTGTGTGTACATGTATGTATTTGAGTATACAAGTATATATTTATGTATGTATATGTGCATGTTTATTTGTATGTACATTTGTATATTTAGATGTATACATGTGTATGGTTATGTGTGTGTGCATGTGTATATGTGTGTATATGTGTGTATTTGTGTGTGTGTGTGTGTGTGTGTCCCTCTGATAGGTTTTCATGTAGCCCAGGCTAGCCTCGAATTCCCTATTGTATCACAGAATGACAAGAACCTCTGACCCTCTCTCTTCTACCTTCTAAATCCTGGGGTAACAGACATGCCCTGCCAACCTGTATTCAGTCCTGGGGGTTGGGGATTGAATCCAGGTACTTGTGCATCCTAGGCGAGCCCTCTACCAGCTGAGCCACATCCCCAGACCAGCTAGAAACTTTCAAAGTCCATTTCCTGCATGACATGATAACCAATGAATACAAACACCATTGCCAGTATTTCTACCAACCCTCAGGACAGTTCTCTCTGCTTCCATTCCTGGATGCGTTTGTGTCCGTGTACACTCACAGCGGCATCTTTGTGCAGGGGAATTGTGGGAGGTCGTGTTCTGGTCTCTGACAGCTGAGTTTTGCTCACTGGTGCTAAAATGTCTTCGGGTGAACACTTCACCTACTGCATGACATGGCATGTGGATGCTCCTTAGTCACTGACTCGGCCGCTCACCTCCAGCTATTCACTTCATAAATGCCCATTTTTGAGTCCTGCGGGGCACAAGAATGTCTCTTTAAGCACAGCATCTCCAGTCCCCGGTGAGGGAGGGACTGCGTGGAGCTGACGAACGTGGCCGTGGCCTCTGAGCTCTATTGTCGAGTGGTATGAAGGCTCCTCTGGAGAGCTGATGTGACACTTTGATGTGGGCCTGTCTTCTTCTGCCAGCTGGGAGCAGCAGGGTAACGGAATACTTGGTGTCGGATGTGCGGAGTCAGATTTGGGTCTGAAATGCGTTTTCTACGTACAAACAAGATGAGGCCCAGCGATGCGGCCGGGGCTGTTAGCCTCTCACCTTTCCGAGAAGATGCCATCTGCTCCGAACAAGAATAGGCTCTGACATGCAGGTGCCCCCAGGGAAACAGCCATGGCAGTGGCTGGCGTTAATGAGCAGGCATAAGGGACTGCTCCCGGCGAGTGCTCCTCTGAAGTCGCTGCTACTAGCAGCAGCACAGGGGACACACAAGGGCCCTTTCTCTGGGCCGGGGCAGCTCAGGATCATCTGAGCCTGGGATTGGGACTCGGGTCACTGCAGCAGAGGTCCCAGACCCTGTCTGCACCGCCGCTGTCACCACAGGATGATGTCCAGGACCCTGAAGCTTGCCCTGCTGGCCTTGGCCTGTACTGTGGACCTGAGCCAGGCCAGTGGCTTCACAGGTGAGGGATCTAGGGGTAACTCTGGAGAAGGGGCTTCTAGGAGTGGGTCTCAAGAGGACAGTGCCTGCTGGGACCCTGGCGGGCACAAGCATCTTCTCTGAGAGAGGCATCCTGTCCTGACTTGCCACACCGTCTGTATCAATAGCAACAGGCTGCTGCAGAGCACTGGGTATGCTTTCAGAAAGAGGGCTTCTCCAGAGGAAGTATGCCTCCGATGCTCAGGGTCTGTGGGGTGGAGACACAGATTTTGAGATGGGGTTTGGGTCTGAAGCACCACATTTCTGGATGTGGACAATGAGCTCCTAGGCACCCAGCATGAAGGTCTTGTTTACAGATCAGGGGAGGGCGGCAGGGTGGGGCATGTTGTCAGGTACAGAATTACAGAGTGAGGGGTGTAGCGAGGGTGCCGGCCCAAGCTTTAGGAAGTACGCGGTTCACAAAGTTGTTAAAAGCACCTTGTGGAGTTGAGATGCAGTTCGGGGTACCCAGCATGTGTGAGCCCTGGCTTCTATCCCCCAGAACCACAAAAACCAAACCAACGTAGCCAATCCCTGTATTCCTGAAACCCCAGACCTCAAGGAATTGTGATCGCAAACCTTGTGAGTCTTTTTTTTTTTCCTCTTAAAATCTATCCTACTTGGTTGGGAATTTAGACACTGATTCTGTTTCCAAAGCCTCTCCATTTTTGTTCCAGGTCCATGTTGTTTTCTATGTAGAGGAGGATTTCACTTTACTTGAGATTGTGTTTCGTGCTGTGTGTATGAACCACAAAGTTTAGTCACAGGAAGAGTAGAGCATTGGGAAGTTTGTGGAGATCTCATACGGGAGCTGTGTTCTTCTCACGGTTCATGTGAGGGCTACGGGACAGAACACAGCCTTCCTGGGGGCTGCCTGCTCGCTCACTCTTCACCAGGAGGGCCAGGGAGCCTGTGCTGGCTCATCACTGTGTGTAGGGCATTAATTAACCTTACTGATTAACCCTGTAACTACAGGACATAGAGATTATTTTATGAATGACAGGGCTAGGATCCTGAGAAGTATAACATATTCCTGGGGGCTGCTCCGTCATCCCTGGCATGCCTGTGCGGTCAGCAGGCCTCTGAGGAAGGGGATTAAGTATCATTTGCCTTCACCAAGGGATACTCTGGGGAGTATTGGAGGACATTGTGACCTGGTGGGCATTTGTGAAGTAAATGAGGGTCGAGGGAGTTGAGCTGGGAACCTTGCTCACGCTAGAGCAGTGGTTTTCAAATGGGGGTCATGACCCCTTAGGGGCAGCAAATGACCTTCCCCAGGGCTCACCTAAGACCATTGGAAAACACAGATGTTTGCATTACCATTCATAACAGCAGCAAACATTACAGTTATGAAGTTGTAACAAAAATAATTTTATGGTTGGGGGGGGGGTCACCACAGCGTGAGGAACTGTGTTAAAGGGTCCCGGCACGAGGAAGGTTGAGATGTGCTGGTCTACAGCAATGAGGTTCTCCACCTCCTGCTGTGACACCTCTGGAAAGGGATTTTTGCACGGCGGATTCTTTGAGGGGGTTTCTACCATGGCTCTACCTGTCCCCAGGGTTGGAGACGGCACAGTGGCCTCAGTAGAAGATAAAAAGCAAAAATAAATAAATAAACATTTCCCAGACTTCCCTGAAGACAGAGTGGGGCACGAAGGGGGATCATTGGCCCCATAACGATCAGGAGGAGGCAGGTGGCTCTCTAGAGACCGTATCCTTCACTAACATGGCTGACATCTCAGCTGAGTTTAGTTGGAAGAATGTCCGTCAACTCCAGTAGACTCTTGCAGGACACCCCAGGCTTTGTCTTGCTCAGCACAGCCCCTCTGCTACCTTCTGCCACACCTCATCTGTGTCACCTCTGAGATCTTGACCTCCGACCACACTCATGTCCTAAGAGTCTCCATTTCTCTCCAGAATATTCTGCGACCACTTTTGGTGGAGAGGAGAAATAGGCTTTCCAAGGGCCTGGCTGACCTCATGGGGGTGACTGGGCTATCGCTGCCCCCACCCTCAGAGGTGGCTTCAGGGTGCGGGAAGGGGCTTACTCTGGGGCAAAGGTGGGACTCTGTGCTGTGTCTGCCTGGGAGGAGGCTGCTGCGCTCCCCCGTCCCTGTGCCCCCACCCGCCAGGGTCAGCAGTGCTGGGTCATGCCATCCACATCTGTGGGCTGCTGTTAGGTCTAGAGAGGGGATCTGCAGAGGTCTAGCGGGTGAAAACATCTGCTACCCTTCTGCCTCCAAGCCTCCCCAGACACTAATCCTCGTGTTGGGGGAGATTCTGTGACACTGGGCTCTGTCTGCAGGCCGCGCAATTTGGGAAAGCTTGGGGGCACTGAAGTTGAGCATTTGAAGATGCTGGTCTGTCAAGTGGTCTAGTAGCTGAGGGCTGCTGAGAAGGGACGCCTATGGATCCTGCATGAGAGTTTCGGGACTCTGAGGCAGAGAAGCCTAAGTAGCAGGTGGCTTCTCCCACAGTTCTGAGAATTGGTATCTAATGCCAAGTGTTGACCCGGCTCCCTCTGGGGCCATGAGGGCTGAGTCCATTCCAAGTCTGTGGTTTGGATGTGTTTAGAAATCTTTGGCACCGCTTAGCTTGTAGAAGAATCATCCTGAACTTTTCCTCTCTCTCTCTCTCTCTCTCTCTCTCTCTCTCTCTCTCTCTCTCTGTCTCCTCCCTTCCTCTCTGTGTTGTGTGTGTGTGTGTGTGTGTACACATGAATGAGTGCCCACCCCACTTTCATTTTTTAAAAAAGCAGGAGTCCTACCACGGCTCACATGACAAGCCCACTCTCTGAGTCCCTGGGCTCTGGGATCCTAGTGTATTTTGGAAGGACACACCTTGAACCCTAGTGTTTCTTGACATAAAGTGAGAGAGGTTTTATGGGGTGCAGCCCGTCATGAAGAGGTGGGGGCTGGAAAATGTCATGGGGGTGCACATCTGAGAAGCCACGCTGTTCATGATAAAAGAGGATGGCATCTCATCCCCAATGCCAGGCTCGGACTGAGGAGTTGAGCTGAGCTGGGCTGGACCATTAGCAAGGGCAGTTGTGTTCTTCTACAGCGACGATGATGGTGACAGAGAGGCTGAAGTACCTGCCATGTGTACACACACACACACACACACACACACACACACACACACACACACACACTTTAATGCTTTAAATGTTTGGTTATTCATCTTCATTACATTCCAAAAAAGCTGCCGTTGTCACCCCTGGCCCAGAGTACACGTTTGTTGGGTGATCGTGCCTGTCTGTGGGCCATTGGCCAAACTCAGGTTCACAGAGACTGATATCCAGGGGGTCTGCAGCAAGTGAGACCGAAAGCGGAGTGGCAATGGGGACACGGTCTCCAGGTCTGACTCCAGCTCTACATTCTTGATTGGGCTGTCACTTGAATCTAATATTACGCTTGAATCCAGCCCGGGTGGCTCCTGGCTTTAAACAGGAGGGTTCTTAGCGTGCAGGTTGACGTCCACAGCTTTGCATTTGTGTAAACAGAGGGATGTTTGGGGGATTTGAAATGGCAAAGGCCGTGGCTAGGATTGGTGGGCTGGTTCTAAGGCCCGTCCAACCGTAGAGAGCTCTGTCCATTTGCTGTTGCTGAGGGCGGCCTCACAGTGGTCTAACCCAGTGCTCCACTCCCCTCCACCCTCCATCCCCCCACCCCACCCGAGTGGCTTGCTAATGCATCTTCCATGGTCTCCTTTGTAGAAAATGGCCTCTCACTGCTGAGCTACCAGCTGTGCAGCTACCCGGTGACTCAACGTGTCCAGAGGCTGCAGGAGGTGCAGACCTCCCACACAGCCTACGTGCATTGTGGAGGATGGATCCCATGGAAGAAGTGCCCCAAGACCGTGTACCGGACCCAGTACCTGGCGGTGGAGGTCCCCGAGTCCAGGAATGTGACAAGCTGCTGTGAGGGCTTTGAGCAACTTGGCTTCTACTGCGTTCTGTGTGAGTCCAGGGGGATGGAGCAGGGTGGGGGTGGCAAGCTGCTTTTCCCTGGAGGGAGGAGTTGCTAGGACTGTGTGTGCAGGCCTGAGAGGTCTCCCTGAAATACTAGATCTTTCTAGAACATTGCTGTTTAGTCTTGATTGTACCCCAGGAGCTTCTAGAATACTTTTCACAGACCTATCCCCCTACCCCCACCTCCCGGTTTCTGATTCCAAGTAAAATAGAGGCGTCATCAGCCTTTTAACATGTGCTAGAGAGATACCACAGCTGGAGAGCCTCAGTGGCCCTCAGACCTGACTGTACAGTGAGGGCTTCTGGACGCTGGGCACCATGCAGCAGCCTCAGAACTGGTGGCGGAACTGATCTGAGCCTAGGATGAGCATCTGTAGCTTTTATAACTTGAGTGGCTCTAACACAGTGGCATTTGAGACCCAGTGTCCCAACCTCTCCAACAGTGGAGACTGCCCTCTCCTTCCAAGGCTGCTATGAAACCCCTATCTCAGCTGAAATCCTAATCTGAACCCCACTAGAGAGAGATGGAGGGGCTGGGCCTCCTGCCTCACTGCCCAGAGGCCCCTTTGTCCTCCACCTCCTGGTGCAGGTTTGTGGGATGTGCAGGTTGGTTACCCAGGTGATCCATATGGCTGCTCACATCACAGCTAGAGCTAGTCATGGCTTGGGGTACAGGGCCAAGCTCCTAACTTGGAGGGGGTGCACTAAGTACCTCTTCTAGCAAAGGGGTGTGGGTGTGGAGGTGGTGCTTTCTTGTTCTGAGTCAGTATCAGATTGGAATGGGCTTCTGTGCAGTCAGAAGGTCCTGTCTCTCACTCAAAATAGACAGGATATTTTTGGGGGGTGTCCAGTGTCCTGGAGTGTCAACTGAGGCCACCCTGAGATGTGAGAGCTGCTGCTCCAGTGTGCAAGAAGTATAAATTTGGGTACTCCAAAGGGAATCTCACATGACCTATTTTCTATGGCCCAGGGCTGGGTCACTAACAGATTAAGGCTATGTGTGGACCCTCCCAACCAGGGGGACCCCCCTCCACTCCTCCATGGATCAGGGTTTGCATGCATGCTGCAGAGTGCAAACTTGTGGAAGGCCATCTTGGCTCAATTTGCTGGACCCACCTGACTGTGCTCACCCTTCAACACCCCTCCAGTGTGACGTCATGAGGATGGAACGGCTGTCACTTCCCACTGCCCTATTCCAAAGGTCAGGCAAGGTGCTGGTGTGGGTGTAGTAGACCTGCTGATCAAGGGGTTAAAGGATGACCCATCTCCAGTGGGAACCGGTCAGGGCCAGCAGCCGTTCCATGTTCCCACTGTCTCCCTGCAGGGACCCTGAGAGGCCATCCTGCTAGGTGCTGGTCTGAGGCTGCCTGCCATGACACCCGCTCCTTCCCACATTCCCTGTTCCCACCCCCAGGCTCACGGGCACCAACTACACAGCTCTTGATGCTACTCCAGCTCCTAGGTTGGGTAGTGGCTTCCACTGGGTGCCATCGTGGACCTGAAAAGGCCTTAGACCCCTGACACTGTGTTTCAGAGAGTGGAGGCCCTGGCAGAGTCTTGCCGTGGAAGGCTGGCTCCGGCCCGATCCACCTCATTGACCAGTGCCAGTCACACTGTCTCCTAGCTGTGGGCATGTCTCGGGGTTATGAAGGGTCACCCAGCTGAAGGTCAGGGGAGGGGCAGTCAGGGGAGGCTGATCCTCAGCTTCTCCCTCCCCACCGCTGTGCCAGCCACAGCAGCCACCCACCACCTCACCCGCTACATTGATAGAGAAAGTGACGCTGGGGTCCCTCCCTACCGTTCCCCTGTGTCTCTCATCCCCTGCCCCTCACCAAACTGTTCCTGGGGGGGATATCTGTTGTGGAACTTGAGCTCCACTTTTAGGGTATTACTACCTTTAATTGGGGGAGATCATGGGCAGGTTGACCCCCAGTTAGAATCCTAGTTAGGGCCCCCAGGGTAGGAAGAGAGGCCCACTCTGGTGAAGCCCTTGCTCTGGGAGACAGCAGAGGCAGAGGACGATGTGGCAGGGACAGGGCAAGTGGGATGGTGGTTATGAAGTGGCCGGGGATGAAGGACAGTGGTCCTGTAGTCCCTAACAGTGTGTGGTCCCTTAGATCTTAGACAGCCCACTCCAATAGGGTGATGGGGGCTAGAGAGCAGCCTGAAGAAAGTGGAAGAGGGGAGGCATCAGCACTGACTATGGTCTCCTAACAGAGGTCTCCCTGGGTCACTGTGGACAGGGCTCCCCAGGTCCACTGGCAGGGACACAGTGTGGGAGACACCAGTGGCCTGGGAGGCAGTGCAACTGGGGTCAGATTGGAGCTCGGCCCTGGGCGGTGAGAGCCGGTCACATGGTAACTGGGGCGACTGTGTCCCGTCACCACGAAAACAGGAAGACGGGAATAGGACTTTTACATTGCACTGTATTTAGAGAGCCAGCGGTCTAGGGAGGAGAGTGGGGACAGCCCTGAGAGCCGCCTCCCTCTCATCCCTAGCCAGCAAGCTTTGTAGGGATGGGTGAAAGGCGAGCCAATCCTCCTGAGCAGCCTTGTCCCCTGGCCAGGTGGTCGGCCTGGTCCCTGAGATGCAGGTGTCCGTGCCTCCCTCCTTACTGGCCCTGGCATTCCTCCTTCATTCTGTGGACATTTGGGCTCAGACACTGTTTTCTTTTTTAAGTGACTTCAGAGGGTGGGGACAGCTCGGTGGCAGCAGAATGGGAGCCCAGCAAGTGCAAGGCCCAGGGTTTAGCCCTCAACAACAGGAAAAAAAAAAAAAAAAAAAAAAGACATACGTGTGTTGGGAGGGCGGGTCAGAGGACAACTTACAGAGGCCCCTTCTCTCCTTCCGCCATGTGGGTCCTCGGGATCAAATGCAGGCTGGTGTTGTGCCTCAAATGCCTTAACCCACTGAGCCATCTGGCCAGCTCACCAGGCAATTCTTTGTAACACGGAGTCAAGTTAGCGTCTGCCAGGATCAACCTTGAATGTCTCCAAGAACATCTCGATTAGGGACGAGGTAGGGGCTAACTCAGAACAAACGAGCCATTAACATCATGATGTGCTAGGTTATTAATAGCATGCAAACTCTTTCTACAACATCCAATTAAAAAAAAAAAAAGTGCTCAGTCTTCCCTCCTGTCCCCCATCAAGGACATTTTCCCGTTCACCCGGTACAGCCTGCTATAGGGGAGTCTGAAACTTGAGGCTAGCGGTCCCAGTGAGGATAGCAGGGGAGGCATTTCAGGACACAGAGGACATCAGTGGTCATGGGGACAGAGGCTCCTCTGTCACTCTCAGAAGCACGCAGGGTTCTCTCCCCTCTTAGAGACCTCCATTCAGGAGAAACCAGGTTCTGTGGCTTCGTTGCAGGAAAGGATTCCAGGATGAGCCAGTATCACAGTGTCAGCAAAAGGTTATGGATCGTCTTGCCCCTAAGTAAGCGCGGTTTATTTTATTCTTTGAGACGTCTGTAGGAAAAGACGTGTTATCTGGTTGGGCAGTTTGTGCTTCATCAGTGGGGCCTGAGGGCTCTTGTCTATCAGCAGAAAAGACAAAAATCGACCCTGCAAGGAAGGTCTTCTCCCTTCCCAGTCACCATAGCTTCTGTCTTTTTATCCTTTCTCTTCCGACACTGGGTTCTCCTTGGGGAGGTCCCTGCTGGTGTCAAGGCTTGGTGTAGGATATACCCCATGGCCACTACTCTAGTGTGCCCCTGTCTTTGAGAGCTGAGCACCTAAGCGGCGTCTCCAGCTGTGCATTCAGGGACCTCCCCTTGGTGGCTTGACACTGCCTGCAGGACCACATGGACACCACAGGTGTGGGCAGACACCTTTCCCCATGATGCTGATTTGAGGTGAATTTCATAATTGCTCATTCACAGACACTTCACTCCAGCTTATGGTTTTAGCCCAGTAATTGATAGTCTCAACAGCCATGGCCCAGGTGTGTATACAACAAGGCTGGATCAGAGCTGGGTCACAGGTGTCCAGGAGGACAGACACAGGACCAAAGACACACTCACCTTCACCCAAGTATGGGCAGCATTGACCTCTCGGCTGGTGCCCGAGCCTCGGCACCTCACCCCCAGCCAGCTGTGTGACCCCAGACATTGCCCTTCTTCCTCCCTCCACTCAGTAAGCAGCCATCCCCAAACAGGGACGGGCACACCTGCTGTGACTTCCAATGTCACCACCTCTTTCCAACTCCCAGAATCTCGTACTTGGAATGCAATGCTAAGCCATATGTTCATTTATTAAAAGTTTAAAAATAGAGTTATAAACGTGAACTCGCCAGGCACACAGTTTAGAAGCAAAGGAAAGAATGGAGGGCAGTCACCGCAAAGCCTGTCACCCAAAGGTCGCCTCTGGTGACACATCCCACCACTCATACTCTAGGGTCAACGTTGCACAAGAGGCTGGTCACCCTGCTGGAACTTTCTGTTGCATTTTTCATCACTTAGCCATTCCCCCGAATGCTTTCCATGTCAATAATATTACTCTAGCCTTGATTTGGTGGCCTCAGGGCATTATCACATGTGGATGTGTAAGTGCCTATCAAGAAGTCTTGCCACTCACCTTTCACTGTTTCTAATTTTTAGTTATCAACAATGCTGCTTGTGATGGATGTTACACAGAACCATTACTCAAAGTCAGAGTTGGATCCAGCCTTAGCACATTCCAGGAGGTAGAGCTGTGTGTAGCAGCTCTGGTTCTGTAGGGCCCCTCTCTACCTGCCAACAATGTGGCAAACTTACACTCATTGTATAAAGCCAGGACCTGCTGGACCAGGACATCCCCAACCTCCCACCTCCATGCAGATGCCCAGGGGCCCCTGGTGCTGACCAGTCTGAGGAGCAGAGGGAGGAGGTCCAAGAAGGACTATGCCCACCAGCCAGGGATTCCTTAGCCCTGGGCAGTCTTGGAGGCTGTGGTCCCAGTGGGAATCTCTGGGGCCGCCTGGCTGAACTGAGACTCAATGGGTTGCCAGGGGCTGAGCAGTGCTATTTTGTTGTTTGCCTTGAGCTGAGAAAGGAGAGATTTTTGACTTTCTACCAAGTTGACTGGCTATTCCTTTAGGACTAGTTACCAGCCCCAAGCGGGAAGGGGAATTCCCAGCGGCAGTCAGATTGAGATGAAAACTTGGGTTCCAGAACATAGCTGTTGTTCGGCAACCATTATTAGAGCGTGTCTTTTTCTGTGTGTGTGTGTGTGTGTGTGTGTGTGTGTGTGTGTGTGTGTGTGTAGTCAGAGAACAACCTTAGTTGTCATCCTTGGGTACCATCCACCTTTTGTTGAGCCAGGGTCTCTCACTGCCTGGAGCTCTCTCCAATCCAGCCGTGCTGACTAGCCAGTGAGCCCTAGGGACCCAGCTGTCTGTGACTTCCCAGTGCTGGGATGACAAGTGTGCCCCTGGATCCTGGGACTTGTGTGGCGAGTGTGTTCCCCATCTCTCCAGTCTGGAGCCAGTTTTTAATGGGGTCGCCTATATTTTCTCCTTTATTTCAGGACATCTTTTTAGTTTAGAGTTGTCTTAGATCTACAGAAAACGTGCCTAGATCCTGCAGATCGGCTTCCTCCTCCACTGTCAGCCTCTGACCTCACTCACTAGGACGTGCTTTATAGCCCAGGAGCCTGGAGGATGGCTGATGTCAAACCTTGTGCTGTATTTGGCCTTTGCCTGCCTTCTGTTGCCTTTCTGTTGTCTCAGGACACCTTATCCCCCAACATCCTCCTGTCTGCTTATTCCGAGGCCCTTGCTGTTCACAACGTCAGATGAGCAAATGTCCAGCTCTTCCCACGCAGACTGCACAGGCACCCCTCATTCCTTCCTTGGCCTCCAGCTCCTCAGAACTTGACCCAGCTCAATCCCTTCCCTGGGACCTGGACACATTGTATAGCCACCTAGATGCCGAGGAAGTGAAGATCAAACCCATAGTTTGGAAATGACAGAGTTATTAATCATGACCTTTAGCCAACATGCATCTAACATCAAGACTCAAGGCTCCGGATTCCCGAGCAGGGCCTGTGCCACCACTTTGTGTGCTGTTTGCTCTGGCGAAGCCGCTGTCCTTGGGACTTGTTCCCAACAGAAGTGAGGCCACAGTTCTCTTCATTAGCTACAGAAAGTGCCATAGACCTGGGAGACCCAAGAGGATTATCTCGGAGACTGTAGTGTCTCCAGGCTGCCTTTCTACACCTCCAGGGTCCCGCTAATCTCACGGGGTGTTGTCTTAGTTACTTTCTATTGCTGGGATCAGACACCATGACCAAGGAAACTAATAAAAGGAAGCCTTTACTTGGGGCTTACTGTTTCAAATGGTTAGCATCTATGACCATCCTGACTATCGTGACGGGGAGCATGGCAGTAGGCAGGGGGACAGGACAGCAAAGGGAAAGGGGCAAATGCTGAGGCCATGGCATTGACTCCAGCTGGGAAGCCAGTTTTTGAGACTCCAGAAGCCCCAGTGTACAGAGTAGCCTGAGGAGCACAAGAACAGGAAGAACGGAACTGGTCCAAGTGTCTGAAGGCTTGGAGGCACCAATAGTGTCACCACAAAGGCAAGCCTCCAGGCCGGTCCCAGAGGAAGAGGCTCTGTCATGTCCCTTCCGTCTCCACTCCACCAGCTCCCTGTGGTCCTTGGCCAGCAGGCCTTACCTCAGAGCTGAGAACTGCCGGGCTGCTAGGAGCTTTCCTTGACCCTGGTGCAATCCTTTCCAAAGGGCGACTTTCTCTGAGCCCACCCGGCCCCACCCCACACTTGAGGCTCTGGCCCTGCTTGCCTTCTGGGGGTTTGCTAGCGTGTTTCCTTTGGAATTCGTTTCCTAAAAGTGGGACGTAGTAGCCATGGCTAGGGCCCAGGCACAGAACAGCTTGTCTGCCTTCTAGCAAGTTCTCAGTAAACACGAGCGTGTGTGTGTGTGTGTGTGTGTGTGTGTGTGTGTGTGTGTGTGTGTGAGAGAGAGAGAGAGAGAGAGAGAGAGAGAGAGAGAGAGAGAGAGAGAGGAGAGAATGTGTGTGTGGGTGTTTGAGTGTGAGTGTGGTGTGCGTTTGTGTGCATGCATGCATGCTGTGTGTGCATGTATCTGTTAGGATCAGAAGCAGCACTGGTCCTGGAAGAACGTGGAGGCCTCTGCAACTAGACTGCTTAGGCTTGAAGGAAGGAACCCTTGGGACCTCCCCTGAACCCACCTTGATAGGAAAGAAGGACAACGGTGTCAGAACCAGTGTCAGTAAGCCTCCTACAAGGCCAACCAGGGGGGCTCTGCCCCTTTGGAGAGACCCCTGACCAGGACTCGTGGAACCTCTGAAACTGAATGTAGAACCAGCAACTGATGTGCTCAGCCCTCTCAGTTATCCAGGCTGCTGCCTTTCTATGTTTCTGTTGTTGCTTCTTAAAAAAAGATTTATTTATTTTGCTTTTGAGTCTGTGTGAGTATGCCTATGGAACCGTGTGGAATGCCTATGGAACCCAGTAGAGAGGGTCAGACCCCCCCGGAGCTGGAGTTACAGGTGACTGTGAGCCACCATGTGGGTGCTAGGAACTAACTGAACCTTGGTCCTCTGCAAAAACAGCAAGGACTCTGAACCGCTGAACTACCTCTCCAGCCCCAGCTGCTGCATTGAGATAGGGTCTCGTGTACACCAGTGTGGCTTCCAACTTGCTATATAGCTGAGGGTGACTTTGAACTTCTGATTCCCCTGACCACTGGGATTCCAGGCAGGTGCCACCAGGCCCTGTTTTTACAGGTGCTGAGCCCAGGTCTCCCTGTTGGCAAAGCACTCTGCCAGTTGAGCCGGCTTTTATTGCTAATATGGTTCACTTGTCTCATTCCACCAGCCCTGAACCGATCCAGGGAGTTTGCGTCAAGACCTGGGGTCTGCCCAACAGCAGAGCCAGAGTCACCCAGCCTACCATGCAGCTTGGACACTGACTGCTCTGGACTTCAGAAGTGCTGCTCCTGGTCAGGGACCCGCCGCTGTGTGACCCCTGTACCCACAGGTAGGGCTACATTGAGGAGGGTCTCAGGAAGAAGATGTAGGGGTCTTAGCAGCCACAGTTCCCTGGGGGGGGTCTGAAGCTGGGAGTAGAGAGGGCGTGTGTGGGGGGGTCTGCTGTCCCCATGGCTGGTCCCTAGGGCCTCCGGAGAGTTAAATGCGTGGGAAGGCAGCCATGGTGGGCAGAGCCATGGTCCTTTGTCAGGCAGGGCAAGGTTTAGCAACTGCAAGCAGGCTTGTTGGAGCTGTGTCCCCTGAAGAAACGCAGGCCTGGTTGTTCTGCACACACCTCACAGCCCAGAGCAGCTGCTGGTGGTCTGGCACGTGTGTCCACTCTTCAGGAAAGTTCTCTCTACGCAGGAGCTCTACTATGGGCAAAGCTGGATCAATGCTCACAACGAAAGAAATACAGAAATCAAATCTATACATGCACATATACCACATATAGCATATTGTCCTATTAGCATATAGTCATAAAATTAGCACATATAATATCAAGGATTACTATATTATAATTCTTCTATATGTCAATTATACTCCTGAACTACATACAGCTAGCCCTCCATATCCAAGGGTTCTGTATCCACATTATTTAACACATTTGAAAAATGTTTTGTTGCCAAAGTGTCCTATACAAGTAGACCTCAGGTAGGCACATTGGTACTGGACCTATAAGGACATTAAAAAAAAAAATCACCGTTCCCTAAACAATCCATATACAAGGACTGATAGGTGTTTACAGCGCACGCAGCACTATAAGCCATCTAAAGATGATTACAGTGTCTGGGAGGGAGTTTGCTTACATGAAAACACATATTCATTTTAAGTATTTTTTAAATTTTATTCATTTAATTTTTTTTATGTGTATGAGTGGTTTGCCTGCATGTATGGTACCCACAAAGGCCAGAAGAGGGCGTTGGATCCCCCGGTATCAGAGTTACAGATGGTTGTGAGCAGCCGTGTGGGTGCTGGAAATCAAACCCGGGTCCTCCAGAAGAGCAGCCAGAGCTCTTATCCACTTGGCCGTTTCTCTAACCAGACTTGTTCAGTTACACAGGGGACTTGAACATCTGTAGGCACTGGTGACCCCTGGAGATCTTGGAACCCATGTGCACCACTGCTGAGGGTAACTGAATAGACTATATACGAGCGTTTCATGTACTGCATGTGACAGCAGATGTCTAGTATGTAGTCATATATGACACTCTAATGTCAGGTGCTTACACTATTCATCTAGACAGCAGGGAATATCTAATATAAACAATGTTACATGGAATGTTACATACTATTTGCTATCAGTATGAGGAAACAATGGTGGACTGGCCTGATTTTATATTACATTGTATCAAAGGCTGCAGGCAGAACTGGATCCCAAAGGTCTCTCTCCTAGGGAGGGTCTTTGACTCTTCACAGGTGGGAGCCAGTGGTCTTTGCAGCAACAGGAAAGAGGAGTAAGGGCAGGAACCCCCAAGTCCCTGCAGGCATTTTGTGCAGAAAGGTAGTCTCCTGCCTCCCAGGCCTGCTGGCCACCCATGGCCTCTTGTGGCCCTGCCCTGTCCCGAGGATCATAACTCACTGGTATCTGGCCTCCAGGTGCAGAGAGGACCCTGGTGAGCTGGTACAATGTGACTGTGCTGGTGAAGATGGGCTTTGAGGACCTGCAACGGGAGGACCCTGGCTTCCGGAACCACACGCGCCTGCTCTACTCTTTGGTGAGTGTGACCGTTTACAAAAGTCACGTTTCTCCCTGGGTAGATAGGATGGGGTGACATCCCAGTGTCCTGAGTGACTGACACTGAACCAAACTTCAGTTCTTAACTAGAGTAAATCAGCCTCACCGGTAACCCCAACCCACAGGGCACATAGACAGGAAGATCAGGAGTTCAAGGACATCCACAAACACCAACCTCGTAGCAAGTTTAAGGTCAGCCCAGGCTGCCTGAGGCCCTGTCTCACAACAACAACAACAACAACAAACCAGAGAGGCACACAGTGGAGTGGTTGATCAGGGTGTGATTTCGTGAGTTCCACCAAGTGTATCTGAAGCCACACCTGGTGCTGGGATGGGGAAGCCGCCTTCTTCTTGAGATGGTCAGTTGAGAAGATGAAAAGGGTGTCCTTGTCAGTATGGCCTTGGCCCCTCAGCCCCCAAACCCTGACGTCCTCGTTCTCACTTTGTGGAATCCTGGGCTGTTCTGTTTAGGCCAGGAGCATTCCCCAGTGTGACAACTAACCAGTACCTACTGTCCCCAGGGGTCAAAGCCACCCTGCTAGAGACCCCTGCATTGCAGCCATGCCTACAGACATGTCACAGCTATTTCCGGTCAGGATATCTCTCTATGACACACTGTCCAAGACTTGGGGATACTAGGACGGTAGGGCATTCTGTCCCCCTGCTGGATCCTTAAACATCTTCCTGCTCTTACAGCCAACTGTAGACAGGAGCCTGTGCCCAGGAGGGGCCCAGTGGGCTTTGCCACTCTGCTGCTGGCACACACCCAGTGTAATGAGCCCAGCAAAGGGTGACAGTTTCCATTCCGCACCTCTAGGCCGCACTGATAATGTCCCATGGGTGCAAAAATGAGAGAGAGCCCTCCTTAGTCACGACAGCTACCAGCCAGGCAGCCTGGAACAGGCGGGACATGCTTACCTTGCCCTAGCCACTGGGAGGTGACACTGCCCTAGGAGTCTTCTGCAGCCTCGCCTCTGCCCAGAAGCTCCCTGATGCCCTCTGTGGGAGGGATCCTTGTTTGTTCTTGGTTCATTAAGGGGCTGCCCAACCGGCCACTAGGAACACAGTTCTGCAGCCAGGCCACCAGGGTACAAACCCCAGCCTGGCACCTGCTGTGTGACCTTGGAGAAATGACTTCACCTCTCTGTGCTGCAGATAGCCATCCATTAAATGCAGATAATCATAATTCTGTGTGAGATGGCAGCTGGGATCGAAACAGTATCTGTGACCGGATGCCCTGGCTGAGCAACTCAAGGAAGGAAGGTCTCTTTGGGTTCACAGTTTGAGGGTGCAATCCATGGCGTAGTACCATGCACATTCAGGGTGGGTCTTCCCACCTCTAGCTAGCCTAACTAAGAAACTCGCTCACAGACACACTCCGAGGACTTGACTCTTGGGTGACTGGATCCTATCAGGTTCACAGAATTAACAGTCACAGCCTGTAAGGCGTTTGTTTGCGGCACTCCCAGACACGCTGGGTCCTGAGACAGTGTCACTGGCATCCATTATTTCTCTAGCCCTGCAGTTGCCTCCCTCCCTCCCGAGGGAGCCAGCTTGCCCAGGCAGGCTCCCGGCTGCAGCAGGTGCTGGCTCCTGGGCTCCCCGACTAAGGGGTTCCTGTGGGGGTGGGTGGGTCTTGGCTTGCCTCCTGAGTGAGTTGTGCTCCGTCTCCTGGGAAGGGCTCCGGGTCTGGGCTCCCACAGAGGCAGGTCTGTTTACAAACCTGCTTTGGAGACACCGGTCAGAGTGTGCGGTGCCAACTTGCCTGGCTTCCCTGGGGTTGAGATGCTGAGATACAGGCCAGATGGCAAGAATCCAACGAGATAAGCAAAAGAATGGTCAGTCTAAAAGAGAAAATAATCAGACACGACAACAGGAGGTCCCCGCTTCGAGCGGCCGCTCCTTAACTCCAGATTCCCCTGCCTCTGTCATTAAGTGTAGGAGGCCAGGTTCCTGCAGGGGGAGGGGACTCAGGTCCTGAGGCCACAGCTTTGCAGGCAACCTGGGGCTGCCCCGGCAAAGAGTCACTACCAGTAGATGGCTTCAGAGAAAGAATTCTCTATGGCTCCATGAGCTGGAAAGTCTGTATCAGGGTATCAGCAGTGTTCCTTCTAGAGGCCAAGAGCCCCCAAAGGCCCAAAGCCCTTCCTCTTGGCTTGTGTGGCCATCTGTCCCCCAGGCCTCTTCACACTGTCCTTTGTCTGAGTGTGTCCATCTGTGTGTCCACATTTCTCCTTCTGATTGACCGCCATGGGGTCTCACTGTGTTGCTCAGGCTGCTCTCAGGCTCCTAGGTTCTAGTGAGCTTGCTCACCTCTCAAGCGGCTAATGTACAGGCACATGCCACTGCATCCGGCTCAGGTTTCCCCCTTTCGATAGAGGCAACATCAAGATCCACCCTCAGCTTAGCCAGTCACACCCATGTCCAGCCGAGGCCACGTCTGGGGCTGGAGGTCAGGGCTTCACATCTGAGTTTGGGTGGGGCTGGATCTGCCAGCAGCAGTGGGGTGCAGAAGCTGAGGCCACTCTGGTTTTCTTGTGAAGGTCACAGATGTGAAAGACATTGCAGTAACCCTCCCCCCTCCTGCACACCCCCCCCCCACTCTTCTTCATTTCCTTTTAACAATCTCGTGTAGCCCCAGGCTAGCCTTAAACTCATTAGGTAGCCAAGGATGACCTTGAACTTGATTGTCCTGGCTCCACCTTTTGTGTGCTAGAATTACAGGTGAATGCCACTACGCCCAGTTTATGTGGTGCTGGGGGTCACACCTATGTTTCCTGCATGGTAGGCAAACACTCTGCCTGAGTCACCACCCCCAGCCCTATAACAGTTCTTTACTGTTTGGTAGACAGGTGCATACCATTTGTTTCAGTTTCTCGTATCTCTGTCTCCTTCCCCTACACAGGGTGCCCTTCTAACACTGATCCTCTGGTTCTACTTCCCAGGTCACCAGCGCCTTGCAGCCTCTGAACCCAGCTGTACACTACCTGAACTCAGCTGGTGGCAAGGACACAGTCACCACGGTGTCATGGCTGCTGCTGGGCCTTCCACGGCTCTTGACGGTGGGCAACGTCTCAGGCCATGTTGGATGACATGGTGAATCGAGTCTACGAAGTGATCAGCATCCAGGTGCAAGGTGGGCCCTGCCCTGTGGGGGCACTGCCAAGCTGACTCTGCCACCTGGTCCTAAGCACACTGTTAAAGCAGGTTGAGCTCAGATGTGGGAGATCACTGGTTCGGGTGTATTGTTCTGCAGAGCATGGGGATGGTTTGGCTCATCTTCTGCTCACTCTGGCCCAGACCAAGTTTAAACTCAAGTTCCCATGTGCAGATTTGGGGGATTTATTTTGCCCCATCAGCACCTGCCCCAGCATACGTGTGCACACATACACACACACACACACACACACACACACACACACACACACACAGACACACACACACACACGTACACACACACACACACATATATACACATACACACACACACACAATGTCTCCTCCACTCCCTTCCCTCCTCCCTAGCAAGCCCATCACCTGCCCATGGTACATTACACTGTAAACCACAGGTAACACATGGAAGACTCAAACCCTAAATATGGCCTTGTTTCAGAAAGAAATTAAAACACCTATGGCTTAAAAAAAAACTATGTCAGGGATTGGCAAAGGTTTTTGAAAACATTTGATGGTCTGTCTCAGCTCCTTAGGCCTGCTTCTGGCATGTAGCAGTTGCTGGTATATGAGCAAAGGGCTGGGGACTGATAACCTCCTCCTGGTGAGGCTGGGGACAGGTGCAGCTAGGTGCCTGGGTAACCTTGTCTCCGGTGTCAATCATGTTGGGGGTGGAGCCCATGACCAAAGCACTCATCTTGTTCTTTTGAAAATGTCCCTCAGTCACTGGTCACAGGCCCATTCCTGGAGACCAGGAAGCATCCTTCGCTAGAACCTGCTGCAGATGTGGGCTTTCACTGTGTGGTTCGGGGAGGTTCGCATTGACAAGGTTTGGTTCTAGATTGGAGGCTGCCATAACATGTGGTCATGGTACAATTGGTTATCCCGGTAAATCATGTGCATAGAGAGTAGGAAATGCATGAAGATGAATAACTAATAACCACACACGTATTTTCCCCCAGGAGAAGAGGTTGGTACTTTGTGAGTGACCATAAGCTTTCCTGCTTGTGCTTAAACACACTTAGCTATGAGATGGCCTAACTTTGCTCTCTTCATCTTGGGAAGCGTGGCTCTATGTGAGGCAGGTGTTCTGGGGCCTTGGGTGGGAAGATGATGGATCCAAGAGTGGGGACCAGGCCAACCGGAAATATTGGTGATGTTTCAGAATCCCTTTAACTCAGGAAACTTCTGATTCCCTTGGTTTACTCTTGGGCTTGTTGTGCCATGACTACTGGGACTCAGGTCAGCCCCAGAGCCATGTGCTTAGGCTGTAACCGCTGCCTGGGATCGGCAAGCTGCCAGTGAGCATGCTTCGACCTTGCCTGAATCTGCAAGAGGCTGCATCAGAGCATCATGGAGAAGGAGGAAGCAGCTGAGATGTTGTCTCCCCTGCCCCCCTTTTCCACAGATGTGAATGAGTGCTTGCACAGTGAGCTCCATGCCTGCTCTGAAGGAGAGCAGTGTCTGAACACGGAGGGCTCCTACCAATGCATCGCTACCCGGCAGCTGAACCACACAGACGAAGGTAATGCTGGAGTCCTCAGATGGCGTGAGAATGGCAAAGAGGCCATGTCTAGGGTAGATGGCCTACAGACTTCAGCTACTCCTGCTGGCTTCCTGTGAGGGCGTGAGGTCTAGGCTCCAAAGCCCAGAGCAGAGGAATGTCACAGGAGGCTGGAAGGCTGAAGAGAATTTGAGGTGTTGTGGGCAGATAAGACATACTTTATTCATTGGTGCTCAGGCCACTGGGCAGGAAGACAGGAGCAGACACTTAGGCACATGCTGGCATGTATAAGCCACATACAGGCAGAAGTAAGCACAGACACAGGCCAGGGCACAGGCCTCCAGGCAGACACTCACAGGCAGGCTGGCAAAGACACAAAGCCTCTGACCTTTAGGCTATATTTATGTAGAATCATGCAAAACCGGCGTTCTTCCAGGAATAGTTATATTCCACCACTGTTTACTTTTGTATATCTGTGTCAGTCATGTTGTGATGACTCATAACCCCTGCCCTAGATGTCCAGCAGTAGGCATCTGGGCCCGGAGATTCATCAGCGCCATGTTGTCTAAACATAAACTGGCTAGGACAGCCTCCTGTGCCCTCTGCTCCCAGGTGTAGAATGGCTGCTGGGTCCCTGCAGCCATGCCTGCTCTCCTGACAGGTCACTTTTGCATTCATTCTTGGATATGGCAGCTGTCTGGCTAACGCGTGGCTTACATTGGACGTGCCATGACCAGATCAGAACCCTGCTCTCAGATGCTCCCTGGAGAGGGGCCATGGGTGGCACATGCACAGGACAGTTACTAATTTCCTGTGATGCTGAAGAGAGAAAGAGACTCAAGGGATATTTATACCCAGCCCAAAGGGATGGGCTGAGTCTATCTCCGGCTTTGTATTGGTGACATAAAGATAGAGATGGAAGGGGAGGCTGGGAGGCTATGGGGGGGGGGGGTGTGCGCACACACACACGCACACACACACACACACACACACACACACACACAAGTATATGTAATCAACAACAGCACCCCCACTCCTACTCCGGCTTGGCCAGCCTGCCTCTCATCCCACCTCCCATAAACATCGAACCTTCATCATCTTACTTCATCATAGTCACACTAGAGTGTATCTCTAAGACATAAGAGATGCTAATATCCAAACTAACACACCCTGTTGTTGTCCCTTTGAGGCCAAGGTGGCTTCCTAATACCCAGGATCCAGTCTCCGAAATGTGATGTTCTCTTCATTATCATCTTTAAAGTCTGAGCTTACATTTCAGCTGCGTCCACAGCTCATCTCTGACAGCTCTGGGCCTCTTTAACTTACATCGTTTTCCCTCTTTCTCTGCTTCCGCCCCTTGTCATTGTGGGTATTCTGGCCTCTCCCCCCAGAATCTCAGGTGCATCCTGGTGCAGGGTAGGGACAAATTAGAGACCTAGACAGAGACGCCATGCCATCCTATGGGCTGGACTTTGTGACTATCTCCCTGGAGAGTCCATGGTATCCTGTGATGGGCACTCGGCTTTGAAGTAGGGATCCCCCTCTCATTGGCCCCAGACCCCATTAGTGCCTGGTTGGGGCACTTCAGAGAACGGTCCCAGTGTATATACACATAGATAAGAGTGGACCTCACAGCCAGGGTGAAGGCAGCTCTGACTGCCCCTTACGCAGGGTTCCCCTGCTGCCCCTTACACAATGGAGGCTCTGTGTCACTTCCTAATGATATTCAGGCTGGTTTATGGATACACCCAGCCTCTAACCTTTCTAGGTGGCATGTGCAGCGTTATCTCTTGGCCTCCTTGGGCCCCTGATGGTCACCTTCTCTTCTGGTGTTTTCTCCCCAGGTCTTTCAAATCCAGATAGAAAATTTTTATTTCAGGTGCATCCTGGTGTTGGGCAGGGAAAGATTATAGACCTAGATCGAGACCTCATATCACCCTCTCCCTGCTCAGTGGAAGAAACCCATGGAGTCTTGCGTGCACGTGCTCTGCTAAAACTGCCTCGTGTCCCTTCTTCCCCTGAAGGTGACAGGTCATGTCACCCACCTCTAGTGACAGACAGGTAGTGGAGCATGGCCCAGGGCTCACGAGTTATGGATATCTTGAGAAAATGCCAGACATAGCAAGGCCACATTGTACATCTCTGCAATATAAGGACCTTGAAGGTTCTGGTATTGAAAATGAAGACAGATAATTACCACATCCATTCTGCCTACAAAGCGCCCCTCTCCCTGGGGAGCACATGACCTTGAGGGTCTGCAGAATTTGCATGACTACCTTACACACCATCATTCCAAGGAGCTTGGTGTGTGTCCCCGTGTGCCAGAGATTCCCTGCTCTGTGGACTCCAGGCTAAGAATCCTGTCCCTGCAGTGGGAAGGCAGGCTATGACAGAGACACATTGACTCTGGTCAAAGGCTTTATAAGATGCTAGGCTCTCTCTGCAGTTAGTTATGCTGCCCGCTAAATTGGGTTACACTTTTAGACACAATAAGCCTCTAGGAACCTTTCAGATCAAGGGCTAAGAATAGATGGGGGACATGACCAGGGAAGACTGCCCATCCTTAGTCACACTTCTTGGAGAGTGGAATAGGCAGGCATGTGTGTGTGTGTGTGTGTGTGTGTGTGTGTGTGTGTGTGTGTGTGTGTGTCAGACTGGAGAGTCGAAGCCAATTTTGGCTGCATATTGCTACGAGGACCACGTGTATTTTAAATTTAGAAGCTAATACAAATGAGCAATCTGTTGGACCAGCTCAGCCACACAAGTTGCTGGAAAATACAGCACGAATTTCAGATGCATTCCTTGTGAAATTAGTCACCCAACTGATGGTCCGTGGGGCAGCTGGATTCTCCCACAACAGCCAAAAGAAATCTTGCATGATTCGCCCTTATATTCCAGGAATGCGTCCTGCTTTGAGGAAGGCCTGAGTCCTCCCATACTAACTTCAGGCTCAACTGGCACCTGCCAGCTTTTCAATCTGTCACCTAGATTTGTGGTCTGGTGGAACTGGGGTGCCAGCTGCAGAGTGAACGCAGCTGGCATGGAGTAAAAGGTCACGTTCCCTGAGGAAATGTGTGTGGCTTCAATTCGAGTCTGATTTCAATACTTGGAATCTTTGATTGAGTCTGTCAACAATGCTTCCCACTCCGCAAGGCTCAAGTTGTTGGATTTGGGACAAAAGGGGCAAGTCTGACAGAGAGATCTTATGAAGACTGGTGTCCCATTCTTTCTCCCCATCAGAGGGGGTGGGTCAGGGCTTCCTGGACAGAACAAGAGTCCAGGCCCACAGCCCTGGTGACACTGATGAACATCTCCAAAGGGACCACCAAGTTTTGGGGTTCTATCCTCAGCCACAGGAAGAGGAGAGCCACAGAGCAAGATCTTTGGCCTGGATTTCAGAAGATCAGGGTTTCTGTAGGACTTTGCTGTGTGAACAGTGATCTGCCACCTGAGATAAGACTCCAACAATAGACCAGAGAAATAGTTCCAGCTAAGCCTAGCATGGGTTTACCTACAGGAGCATGGATGGCTCCCGAACAGCCGCATCAGTGACAAGTGCCATTCCAGCATGGATGATGCCTCCCCACACCTGCTTAGATGTGATCTCCTGTTTCCTTAGCCTTCCACTCTCTAGCACCTGTTGAGACCACAGGCAGCTGGGAGCAGGATTGGAGGAGGACATGGCTGGAATCTCAGGGTCTAATGACCTTCCCTGTCCCTTCCTCCCATGAAGGCAAGTCATCAGGCCAGATCTTCAGAGTCTCTTTTGGGGGTTCACAGGTGCTCTCACGATGGTATTGTTGTCTGCTAAGTTGGAGGACAAAGGTCCCCACACCCTTAGATCATGGGAAGCATCAAGAGTCCAGTGTCATTTCCTAGGGCCATGTTAAGCCGCAGAGTGATCATGGGGGCGGCGGGGGGAGCATCCTGGTTGATGGAGGATGAAACCAAGTCCCTGGGGTAGAGAGGGTGAGATGGAAGAAATAGTTTTCACGTTAAAGCACCCCAGGGTGGTCCTACAGAGGCAGCTTGGCCTTAGAATGCTCCAGCTGTCCGTTTACTGCACACAACTCCCTCACAAGCTTCTTCACCCAGTGTGGGAAGGCTGCCTGGCAAGCTCACTGAAGTAACCCGAGGATGTATAACCACCCTGTAGCTGCTGTAACAAAGCACCACAGACAACATGGCTTAAATCACGGAAATGTGTCCTTTCACAGTCCAGAGGCCACAAGCTCAAAACAGGCATCACTGGGCCCAATGAAGGGAAGGCTGGGCGGAGGGTCCTCTGGAGCTCTGGGGGACAACTTGCTCCTTGCCTGTTCTACCTCTGATGGCGGCCAGCCCTCCCCAGCTTGTAGCTGCTTCTCTGGCCCTTGAAGTCAATGAATTCGGTCCTTTCTCCACTCCGTCCTCACGTGACCTCCTGTTCTTGTGGTAACTCAGCTGTCCCTCTGACCTTCTCCTATGAAGACACCTGTGGTTGCATTTAGGACCACCCTGGACTTAATCACACCTGCAAAGGCTCCTTTTCTGTGTAAGAGCTCTGGGACTCTGGACCTGGCGTCTCTCGAGGTTATCATGAATTCTCCTCCTGGTGATTGAATAGTTTAGGAGCAGAGCACGTGACCCCTGTCGCTGGTTATTAGACAGTTTTATTTTGCTTTGGCCTTCCTAGGCCTTGGTTTTGTCTCCCCTAAAGTGGGGCCATTGAAGGACGTCTTATCTGGGATTCAGGTGAGGATCCAGTGGGCTCAGAGGACTGGGTCACACAGCACTCAGAGGAAAGACACTGTAGCAGTCATGGATGGCTTGGATGGGAGATGGCATGCATGCCATCCATGGAGGCCCCTTATGAGCTTAGAGCATGGAGTGTCAATGCAGCCCTGTCCCCATGATTGCCACAATGCAGGCGGTGTTGATCTGGACACTTCCCTGTGCCTGCCAGGCACAGAGGTGGCTGTGAATTCATCGTTTCCTGAGTGTCTATGGCAATGTTGGGTTAATAAATCCCAAGCTGTGGGAAACTGCCATTGCTGTGGGTCAAGGGTGGTTGAATATGGACAACTGTGACTCCCTCAAGGAAATATATCAGAGAAGGAGGCACACGAACATCTCCACGTACCGCTGCCCTCAGGGGGTGTGCTTCTGGATCAGAAAGGATTTTCTTCCTGCCAACGTTGTTGGAGCAATTTCCACAGATGCCTGGAGGGTCTCATAGCAGTCAGAGTGCAGAGTTCGTAGCCCTTATCCCTGCAATCAAAGAAGGGCTGGACCTCAGAGAGTGAGGTGCCATGTGCACTGCCAACAGGCCACCCCTCGGCTGCTTCCTGACCTATTCTCCCTGCCTTCCTTTCAAGGTGTCTTGTTTTATGTAAATCCCACCCAATCAGAGACATGGTTAACCTAACACCCTTGTAAACAGCGGCCTGACAGGCGGGCTGTCTACTGGAGTGGTAGCAGGGAAATCAGAGAGGCTGTGTGCTGCTCGCTGGCTTCTGGACAGCCCCCAGCCCCCACTTTCCTATTGACTAGTGTGTTGCCACATTGCTGTCTTCTGTGGATGTGGACTCAGCAATGTTTGTCCTTGACAGTCTCTACTATAGGAACAGCACAGCCAAGGCTTTCAGCATAGTTTCTGAGAGGTGAGTGTCGCCATCCCTCCATCCCCCTCTCCTTCCTTCCCTCTCTCCTTCCTTCTTTCAAGAGCATCTGCTCCCAAGCACAGGCCAGTGAGCTGTGTGCAGGGACTAGAAGGCCAGAGTGGAACTCCACTTACTTCAGGGTCCCAGAGACTGGAGCTGGGGGTGAGAACCATAGCTAGACCTGGGCTGCAGCTGCCCCTTGGCTGGTACACGCTCTGCATTCTCTGCCACTGAGGAAAACATCATTGTCTTAGGTTTCTGTTGCCATGATAAATGTCATGACCAAAAGCAACTTGGGGAGGAAAGGGTTTATTTTAACTTACAGCTCATAGTCTATAAATGAAAGGAAGTTGGGACAGGAATTGAAGCAGAGTCCATGGAAGAACACTGCTTACTGGCTTGCTCCCCATGGCTCGCTCAGCCTGCTTTCTTACAGCACCCAGAACCACTTTGCCCAGGGGTGGCACCGCCCACAGTGAGCTGGGCCCTCCCACATCAATCGTTAATCAAGAGAATACCCATAAAGTCACCCACAGGACAGTCTGAGGGAGGTGTTTTCTCAGCTAAGGTCCCTCTTCCCAGATGACTCCAGCTTGGGACAAGCTGACAAAACCCAACCCAAACAATCATCACGTGAGCAACTGGGCACACATCTGTTCTTATAGCTGAGACGTCAAATCACACTCACTTCTGCATCCTAGACATGTCCCGAGGAAACAGACAGACTTGAGAGGTCGTCACTGGTCTGTGACATGGAGGCATGGAGCTTCGGCTTCTGGTAACTTAAGCCAGCCATCTTGAGGGGCTCTGAGAGAGCTCTTCATGAGGAAGCCCCTACACAGTGAACCAGCATGACCAAAGGTGGCTAATGCTGGCTGGAAGGAGCAGGCAGAGGGCTGTGTTGGAGAACTGCCACTGTGTGCTACACTTGGCTGTGGGAATCCTGGCAGTCAAGGAAGAGAGGGAGATGGGCTGACCGCTCTCCTGATCTTTACTGAAGGAAACAGTCATGTGCGTCGGAAAGACATAATTTTCATACCATTAAGAAGTAAATATCCTTTAAACACTTTTTTATATGCATGTGTGCAGATGTGTGTATGTTTATGTGTGTGCAGGGCACATATGTACTTGTGTACAAAGGACAGCCTCAGGTGTCATTCTGAGGTGCTATTCACCTGTCCCTCTCCCCCCACTTTGGACACGGTATCTCTCACTGAACCCAGTGCTCTTTCAAGCAGGCTGGACTCATGATCCACAGAGATCTGCCTGACCCTGCCTCCCTTGATGCTGGAATCATGAGCTGTGGAGGAAAGTCAGCCCGACTCCCAGACCAGTGACTGAGGGTCAGTAGGATGACATTCTTGTGCACATGCAGTTGGCATGGCCGTAGCCTGGGAATGCATGTTGAGGCTGTATTCACAGGCACAGCCTGGTCACAGCACAGTGCAATGGCCTTCACTAGAGACATCTTTCTGTCATGTGTCACAGTCCCCATAGACTGTTCTAACTCCTGTGTGTGGGTGCATGTGGAGGCCAGGCACTGGCATCACCTGACTTCCTCAGTCTCGCCCACCCTTGTTACTCACTTTAGTGTCTATATGCATGTGTGGTGTGTGCACATATGTGCTTATGTTTATACGTGTGTGCATGTGCACACACATGTGTGTGAATTCCCACATGGAGACCCAAGCTTGACTTTATGAGTCTCCCTCAATTGCTCTTCACTTTCCTTTGAGGCAGGGTCTCTCACTTGGGCCAGAGCTTGTCTGTAGATGTAACAGTCTTATTAAATAAGAAACACAGAGCCAAATGCAGAGTTAAAAGCCCAAGAGGTCAGAGCAGTAGCTAAGAGCTGATACTAAAAACCCTTTCTTACCCTTTGCTGCCGCTGCCGTCCTTCCCCTGAGAAAGAAGCCTACTTCCTGTGTGTCTGTCCTTTTATTGACTTTCTGTTCTGCCTTTGGTTGTAAACCCAACCTCAGGACCTCCTTGTCACTGCCTGTCTGTACAGACCTCCAGGTCTTCTATGGTTGGTATTGAGATTAATGGCATGTGTCCCCATGCTGGCTGTATCCTTGAACACACAGAGATCTGCCTGTCATGTGATCTGGATTAAAGGTGTGCACCACCACCATGCGGCTTCTGCTATGGCTTACTATTAGCTCTGACCCCCAGGCAACTTTATTTATTAACATACAAATAAAATCACATTTCAGTACAAATAAAACATCACCATACTTATTGATGTGATTAGTTTAGACTCACTAGCCAGCTTGCTCCAAGTGAGAGGTGGTGATCTCCTTTCCCCCTGTAAGTGCTGGAATTACAGGCAGCTACCATGACTACTGGGCATTTACATGAGTTCTGGGGATCTGGTCCTCACTCAGACTTTCGAGGGAATCACTTTATCTATGGAGCCATCTTCCTAGGCCTCCACCTTAGTTCTGTAACTAAGCAAGGTAATTATTGTAAGATGAGTGAGCCTTGTTCTGCACATTGATCTCCTTGCCGGGTAAGCAGGTGGGACTGGAGCCGGGATGCTTCCCACCTGAGGCCCCGGTGTGTTTCTCCCTAGACTGCCCTCCAATCCGAGACTTGGTGGCGCTTGATGTCACGAGTAGCAGTTTTCACGTGTCCTGGAGTCTGAATTCCACTCAGAACCACACTTTCCATGTCCAAGTGTACAAAGGCAGAGAAACACTCAGAAGCACCCGGACGAGGAGCCGGACTCTGGCTGTGCCTGGGCTGGAGGCCGGAGTACTGTACAGAGTGAGGACCAGCTACCAGGGGTGCGGGGCCAATGTCTCGGCCACACTGGTTGTCAAGACAGGTAAGGCACTCGTCGAAAGCCATGTTTCCTTGAGTGGGCCTTTCTGTCCCAGAGTTCTGGGGACCCAGCATGTCACAAGAGCCTTCCTGCATGCAGGGGGTGGGATGTGACTGCCCCCCCCCCCCCGTTGTATGTGGCCCACACTGGACTGAATGCTGCGTGGTGCTCACATGGGTCCCTTGCTTGTTGACTCACAGGCCCTGTGGAAACCTGTTAGTCTGATGTACATGGATGTTGTCAGATAGAGAGTGTGTCCACAGATGGGGTGCCACAGGCATTCAATCACACAAACCCCTTCAGGATGATCTAAATAGTCTTCCACCATCAGGGCTGGGCAGCCCAGTGGTATCTAGGTGAAGTGGGAACACATCCTATTTTCTGTGGCCCATAGCATCCACTCTACCAGTGCAAGTAGGGACAGATTCTCCCAAATTTACAGGACACATGCATATGCTTGGACCTCTGGCACCGGGTGGCAGCCAAAGTGGCCATCCAGTCCTTACAGGTAGCCCACGCGGCCCTGCCTGGACATGGTAATATACAGACCTCACCAGACTAGGCAAGGTAATAAGATGGCTCCCTTAGTTCTGAGGCTGTGGTGTGACGAGGAGGGGGCTCTGAGACCCTGAAGCCCTGGATTCTCTGTTCTGCCCCTCCCCTAGCATAGATGGTAGTTGCAGGCTGGGGTGGGGCTCATTGTTTCTACAGAGTCTGCTGCCCTTCTAACAGCGACTTAGGCTTGTCACAGGAGCGTGTGTAGAACAAACAGTGAGTGTGGATTTGGTTCCAGGTGTCCCCTGGGAGGAATGTCTCCCCCGGGATCAGAACCTCCCCGGAGCCTTGACATCATTTCAGTGGCCGTGACATGCACATGTGGTCTGTTGGGTTGACCCTGGTCTGTGGGCCCAGGCTCTCCATCCCTGGTGGAGCCAGGTTGGAGTTAGTCTGTGGGCTTGCTGTCAACAGTCAGGGAGCATGATGGGCTGTAGTGGAGCCCACCCCGATGCCTGCGCACACTGAGTTTACTCTCATAAAAGAGACATAGGTTCCCAGTCTCCATGTTGAGGCTTTTTTCAGCCTCTAGAGGAGAGGTGACCTCATGGCAGCGGACCAATCAGTTTGCCAGGTACAAAGAGGTGGGATTTTCAGGGCTGAAACCTAGTTCTAGCAAACTGGGACCAGCAGTCACTCTAATGTAGGGGGCCTGAGTAGTTATTGAACACGAGAACTTGGCCAGGCCAGGTACTCAGTACATTTCCCTACCCCAGGAAAGGTCAGCTGGAGGGGGCTTGGGACTCTCTATGTATGACCTGAAACCCAGCTCCTACAAGTATGGACCCTGTGTGGTGACTCAGGGTCCCTGTCCCAGCTGACAGAGTGCATCTGATACTGACCAAGTCCTTCACTCCAGTGCGGATGTCAGCATCGCCGTTTCTTATACCAGTTTCTCCAGTTTGACCATCCCGGCCTAGAATTGATGTCTCCATTTCTTTTGTGTACCGATTCATTAAGAGGCTTTTAGCAACACACGGACAGAAAAGGCCGTGACTGTTTCTGTGTGCATGGTGCTGGCAATTGGCCCAGGCTGTGTGCGCGCCAGGCAAGTATTCTACTGCCTAGGTGTACCTCAGCCCCAGCGTGTGACGTCCCCTCTCAGGGTTTGGGCTGATTTGTATCACTTCTGTCTTAGATGCCCGGGTTTTCCAAGTCACCATACGGATCATGGATCGTAACCTGACAGAGCAGATTCTCAACTGCAACAGCGAGGAATTCAGGAACTTTTCTCAACAGCTGTTTCTTGAGGTAGCAGGAGAGCAGACCATTGGCCTGCCCTCAGATGCTCAGAATAAGAATGCACCTATGTATGCACAAGCACGTGCATGCACACACACACATGCACATGCATGTACACACTTACACATACACATCAACAACCCGGTTCCTCCCTGTGGCTGAGCAAAGTCATATGTCTGGTAACAGCCCGAGGAGGGTCACATCCACCAACCACAGCCCCTCATGGGATAGCAATCCTCCTTCAAATATGTTCCTTGATCGTATGGCTGGACTTGCTGTGTAAGGCTCTGCCTTGGGGTGCTGTTATCCTGTGTGGCTTCATAGTAGTTTCCTGAGCGCAGGCTCTGCTACAGATCTTAGCCTCTGTGGGCCCCCGTGGCTGGCAGGAGACACTGACACCAAACCTGGGATCAGAGCTAGTATTTGCTATCTAACATAGGTTCTGGGCTCGGGGGAGAGCTGACTTCTGCAGCTGTCCAGGGTCCAGGATTTTACCCTTTTGGAAAATCATAGACTGGCTTGATAGAATATTACAGATGCTGGCAGAAGACACACGGTCCTGGGTCAGCGAGAGAGTGCCTGTCATGGCACAGCAGGGGTCCTGAGAGTCATATAAAGCTGGCTCCCCATCTCGCCCCTTCCCCAAGTGTACAGAATGATGCCCACGAAAAACCTGTGTGTTCACGAAGGGGGCGTGCCTAAGCAGAGCAACCCCTGCCTTAGGGAGCCCAGATCTTTCAGACCCTAAATTGTGTTCCAGAAGGGGAGGTTATGTTCATTCGCTCTTGGATGGTAGAAAGGACTGTCTTTTGTTCTGGAGAGAGCCACCATTCTGAGGTCCCCAGGCTCCTCTGCATACCAACCTTCCTGGAAAGAGTCCCGGACAAAGGGACGTGGGATCTTCTATTTGCAAGATAGCCAGACTGCTGGGGAGAGGGGTGCTCTTGATATCTGCCTCTAGGGATGCCAGCTATTTTTAGGTTTATTTTTGAAAGACAAGGTCTCATTCTGTATCCTAAGCTGGCTTAGAACTCACTCAAGGCGGCCCTTGAATTAGAGGTGGTCCTCCTGTCTAGTCCCTAGGAGCAGCTCTTGAAGGCTTATAGAGCGCTAGTTTTTTGTTTTGGGGCCTCCCCAAAAAGCTAATCCCATGGGATGATTGACAGGAAGGTGGGGGAGAGACTAGTGTCTCCCCAGTAAGGAAGGCACCGCCCCAAGGAATCATGGGTACTGTTCATTGGTAGCCCCTCCTTGTCAATCATTCAGTCCATCAATCAAGCTGACAGTCCCTGCATTTCACCCACATACACACATCCCCCTCACACTTACTTCCAGGGCAGTTGGGTGGCCTGTCCACATGTACCCGGGGTCTGGGTTGTAGTGGGTGCTGTGTGTTTCCCTTAGCTGTTCCAGGGAGAGCTGGGTGGGCCCCATGGCTGGGAAGGCGCATCTGCTAACCGTCTGCGCTCCCGTGTGTCTCCCGGGTAGGTGGAAAACTCCTTCCCCCCAGCCATTTTTGACATGTACAGACGAGGGAAGCTGAGGCTGCAGATCGTGTCCCTGCAGCCAGGGAGCCTGGTGGTGACACTTTTAGTCACCCTGCAAGATCCTGAGTTTCCAGTGGGGGTCTCCACGCTAAGGCCCTTACTCCAGCGGCTGGCTGTCAGCACCGTGTTCCGGGTTGACCAGCAGGGGACGCTAGTGCAAGGTACGACTTTTCCCAGCCGGGCAGCAGGGCACACCTCCAGCTCACAAGCAGCCCCAGCAGCAATTGTTTGAGCCAATCTTCCCTTTACCTGAAAGGCGAATAAAATAAAAGTGTGAATGGTGTCCTGGAATCCTCTATGAGAACCAAGGGCCAGGGCCGGAAGCTCCTCTTGGCATGGGCTCATTCCCTCTGGATGATGCCTTTCACAGTCACTGGTCCAGTACACAGAGTACGAAAGGAGACTAGGGGTCCGTGGCGGGGAGTGTGGGGAAAGAATGGGGATCCCTGTGTCTGGTGGTCAGGACACAATACTACTGTGTCTGTCAGTCAACTGTTCACCTGTGGGGTCTGCTCCATTAGCCCTGGTGTTAATTCATTTTGCCTTGATGCAGGGCAGGCCAAAGAGAGCGCATTTTCACATGGAGTGTTGAACAGACTTGGGAGGCCCATCAGTGGCCAACAGTTGTCTGTAGGAAGGGCAGGAAGACTTCCATCCGCTGCCCTCTTGTTTCCGCTGGCCCCTTTCTCACGGACTCTGCCTCCTCTCCCCACAGACTGGGACGAGTGCGCACACAGCTCTGAGCACGACTGCCACCCAACTGCCCGCTGCATCAACCTGGAGGGCTCCTACACATGTCAGTGCCTCACAGCCAGGGATGCCAACCCCTCCCGGGCTGGCCGGGTCTGCAAGGGTGAGCTTTCCCAGCAGTTCTCTGAGGGCTGGGGTGGGAGGGCCAGCACGGCCAGGCATAGTGCTAAGGGCCACAGCAATGTTTCTGGGTTTTTGTTTTGTTTTATTCAGAAGGAATTAATGTGATGCTAAACGTACCTAAGAGCAAATGCAGTGTGGGTTCTGTGGTTCCTTAGCCCACAGCAGTTGCAAAATATAATTGGAGTAGATGTTTTTTTATAAATGGGTAAAAGAGCCCACGTAAGCAGAGTACCCCAGCTCCAAGGAAGTCATGAAATGTCCTCAGGCGTAGGGAGTCCTCTCTTGATGGCTTCAAGATGGATAGACTTGTAGAAACCAGGTGTGCTATAAAAGGGCCCCCCTAGGGGGCTCCTGAGTCCTAGCCCTACTACATCTCTACCTCTCAAGTCTTTTAGCAGGGGGTGGGGGTGGGGGCTGAGCTAAGAAACAGGAGGCAGTTACTTGCAGATCTCTGATGCTGTGTCTGATTAGTTATGTCTGCCCATATACACATCAGCTACTCTGTCTGATTAGTTATGTCTGCCCATACACACATCAGCTACTCTGCCTGATTAGTTATGTCTGCCCATACACACATCAGTTACTCTGTCTGATTAGTCATGTCTGCATTGGGAGCATGCTGGAGCAGAGATGTTCTCCTCCTCCTCTTCCTGTGCCTCTTCTATCTCTGTCTCTCTGTCTCTCTGTCTCTCTGTCTCTCTGTCTCTCTCTCTCTCTCTCTCTCTCTCTCTCTCTCTCTCTCTCTCTCTCTCTCGTGTGTGTTTGTGTGTGTGCATGTGGGGGGGAGACATTCACACCTGTAAGTGCGTGTGCTTGTGGAGGCTGAATGTCAACCCTGAATGTCATTCCTCAGGAACCATACACCTTGTGCTAGGATTAAAGGTGTGTGCACCACTGCAGGGTCTGTCACCAGGATCTGAAACTCACAGATAAGGTAGACTGGCTGGTTACTGAGCCTCAGATATCCTCCTGCCTCTGTTTCCCCAGAGCTGGAATCTCAAGTGCACATTACTATGACTGGCCTTTTTTTTTTTAGGTTTACTTTTAGTTATGTGTCTGCATGCTTGTCTATGTGAGTGGGTGTGCATTAGTGCAGTTGCCTGCAGAGGCCAAAAGAGGGTGCCAGATTCCCTAGAAGTGGAGTTACAGGGCATTGCGAGATGCCTATTGAATCTGGGACCTGAACTTGTGTCTCCTGGAAGAGGAGGAGCAAGTGTTCTTCACTGCTAAGTCATCTTTTCAGGCTCACCAAGTGTGGGGGGAGGCGACACGACAGATCTTTTGCAATGCATTGTGTTTCTCTAGGGAAAGCTTTTGCTGTGGGGAGACTCTGATGGCCTTGCTGGCTGTTTCTGGAATCTGACAGTGGATGTATTTTGCAGGTGACATGGTGACCCCCATAGGAGGTGGACTGTCTGTAACAACAAAGGTCACCACCCCAACTGTCAGCGTGGGAATAACAGGCTTTGGCCCAGAGACCCTTACCTTGTCACCAAGTCCCAGGCACCCAAGGAACACCCCAACAAAAAGTCAAGCTTGGACCCCAGGGCCTCCATCTGGGAGAGATGGTAGCAGCACAGCCAGGCAGGAGAGGACTAGCACAGGGCAAGGTGTGGAGACGCTCAGCACGGCCCTAAGCCTGGGGACGAGCCATGGAAGTCCCAGCAGTATGACAAGCTCCTTTCCCAGCACTCTAGGGCCAACCTATGGTTCCCCTCAGAAGACCACAGACGTCCCACTGCATTCCACTAGAGAGCCCCAGGAAAACTTCACCATAGGCCCACCCTCGGTGACCGCTTCACCCACAAGCTATGTTGTGTGGCACCCCAGTCCCATTTGGGAGACACCCCCTCCGAACTCCACAAGACTACAGAATGAAGTTTCTCGACCTTCCTCCTTCCCTGGCCTGCCCTCGGCCTCAACCCCTGTGGCTCCAGAGCCCCCTGCCTGTGGTGAGTCATCGGGGGCAGGGAACCAGCAGAAACCCTGGCCTGTGTGAGTCCTGATGTCAGGGTTGCCAGAAACATGGAGTGTCCTTTCTCATCTCGAATGTATGTGGACCCAGGTATAGCACAGTGGGGTCCTCTGCAACAGGTGTCTGGTCTAGTTAGAAAGAGAAAGGCTCCCTTTTCATCCCTTGCCTTCTCCCCCTTACTTCCTAAGAGCACTTGGCTTTCAGTAACTGGGGCAGAAGTTGGCGAGGGGAGGGAGGAAACTTAGGGACTGTGTGTCCCATTTGCACTGGACAATCCCTTGAAGGTTGGATACCCCAACAGTCCCATAATCCCTAGCAGCACTGCACCCTCAGCTCTCACTGGTGTTACGCCATCTCAGCTTCCTGAACCCCAACTTTCCTGCTGACCCTGTTGAACCCTCAGTTCTTCCTCGCCCGAGCCACACTGGACCTCCAGCGGTCATGCACTCTGGAAGTCTGTCCTTCCAGCCTTCTATACCCAAATGTGTGCATGTCAGCTGTCTACCCCTCACAACTGTACTGCAACCCCCCCCCAGCTGATCCATGCCATACACAAAGCTTGTCATCAAGTCCTGGGGGGATATCCAGGAAGGAGTGACCTTTCCAACCGGCAGATGGGCAGGGGCTCATAGGGGCCTAGCTGACAGCCCCCCTTTTTGTCAGCTTGCAGAGCTGGTTCCACTGTGGGCTTTGCCCAGACTGAGCCACTGTCAAGGGTGAACTCCTCCATTGTTTCCTCTGTGCCAACTCACATGTGCCAGGATTGTCCCACAGGAGTCAGGGACTATCCAAGGGACTCTCGAGCCAGCAATGCCAGTGACTGGCCCTGGGACACCAGTGTAGGGTTAGGGTGGACTTTCTTGTGGAGGAACCACCCAGAACCTGCAGAGGAGGAGTGGTGTGTAGGCCCCTAACCATCCTCTGGAACAAACTATCCCAGGAACCAGTTTCTATTGTCTAAGACACGTGGCTTCTGCTGAGAAGCCAAGCTAAGGGCCCTACAAGGTCCTGCACACAGGGGCACCATCTCTGTGAGGGGTCATGACAATCTGTGTCACTGGCTGGTATCACCTCCCCTCCAGTGTTAAGTGTTGGACTTTGGGAAGCTCTTTTCCTGTTTCTCAATGTATTTGGATTGATCTTCACGTCAGTATGTATGTCCCACTTCCCAGTTCCTGGACCCATTGGGAAGATCACCGTCTCCAACGTGACCAGTACCAGCTTCTCCCTGCAGTGGTCAATGGACATCAGCTTCTCGCCTACCTTCTACCTCACTTTGGTCTCTCCTCGGGGACCCGCCGTAACTATGGAGACCCAGGACAACAACGTGACATTGTCGGGTCTGGAGCCCGGAGCATTGCACCTGGTAGAGATTGTGGCCAAGGTGTGTGGGAAAGAAGGTTCCAGAACACAGCTGAGAGTGAGGACAGGTAAGGATCTCTGGGAATGTGGGTCACCAATTAAACATAAGAGGACAAAAGACACACATGAAAGGTTGAGCCGAGGAAGGCCTCCCTGCTGGGTATCCATTCCCTTCTCAGCATGGAAGCACCTGGCTCAGCTTGTGAGGGGATGGTGGCAGAATTGAATAATGACACAGGGGCCCCATTACATGGGAGACAGTCCTCCCCACAGTTACATGGTCAGATAAAATCCTTTTTGTTTTTTCTCCTCATTACTTCTGACTTCAGTTTTCCCAGCACATGACTTCTTATGTGTGTGATACTGTAGGGAGCTTTCGCATCACAGAGAGCCTCCCACACACTGGGGGCTGTGTCTTCCAGGTCGGGGGTACATTTCTTGGGTGATGCCCAAGATGACCTATTGGGGTGCAATAAGAACAACTCATGGCCAACAGGAGAAGAAGGAATTTGGTGGTGTGGGGATGGCCTAGCAGGGAAATTCCTGAGTCTGAGGCAAGCCGGGAGACCCCTGAAGGTCTCCCTCACTCTGGAAGGAAGGGGTTGTACATGGATGTGTGGCCCTGCCCCTTAAGACGAGTCCTATGTCTGCTCTTCCCTATGCTCCTGTCCTGCCTCTCTGACTCCTACATCAATCATCAATCAGGTTGCATGTGCCACTGGCCATGGTTCTGGCCTTTGGGCACAATGACAGCGATGTCCCCCAAAGACTTGAAGTTTGAGGCTCATCAGGAATGCGTAGTGGGATGACTTTATGGTTGTCTTAGGACTGAGTGAGATTCCCTCGGGAGGTGGGTTTGAGGTCGTCAGGGAGAGAATGCTGTTGCTCTCATCTGATGCTCAAGGCCCCTTACATGAAGCAGGTATGCCCCAGACATTCAGGGAGGGCCTGTGTCAGAAGCCAGGATGTCACTGGGGACTATTCCCAACTATGTTCATGTTCCATATATTCCTGGAAACCTTAGAGGGCAAAGACTCACAGAGAACAGGCGGGGTCATAATGGAACGGTCCTTAGACCACAGAGAGGTGTGTGTACAGGGTGAGAAACGAGCTGCCTGAGCAAGGCCCGCAATGAGGCATGGGCTCTGAGCAGATACCCCTTGGCTCTGATTGTCTCTTGGTGCCTGTTCCCTCTCAAACTGTCCCAGTTTGCTAGCTAGGTATCTGACTTTCAGTGAAGCCTCAAGGGAGGCCCACTGCATGCTATTTCACATCCTTTGGAGCCTGGTGGGCCATGTCCGTGGGCAGCAGTCACTAGTCCTTCTTTGGAGCCAGGTCAGCCTGGATACTCATGCAGTTAACAGGGACACTGAAAGGACAGTCTGTGACCTAATGCATGCTACATCCTGCAGTGGCCCGGAAACTTGCGGGTGAAGTCCGGATAGCAAACATCCGGTATTCAGAATCCCTCCGAAATGCCAGCAGCAGGGAGCACCGAGACTTCGTACAGTTATTCTTCAGGACGGTGAGTGGGGATGGTCAGTCCTACTTCCCTTCCTGGGGGAAAAAAGGAAGGAGGTGGGATGGGAGCTGGGGTGGGAATGCTAGGTGCTTCCAACTAGGAGTAAGATTCCTGGGGTTTGTGGACTCCCTGTTTCTGGAGGAAGCTGAGCCAGACTCCAGCAAGTTTGAGCGTCCTGAACTGTGTGGTAGAGGCCTACCTGGAGGCAGACGCCATCCCTTCCTCCATGCACCTTGCTTCACGCTCCCCGTGGAGCAGAAAGCTCCATCTGCATTTATCAAAGTGCTGAAGCAGGGCTTTGGTGGTGCAGGCCTGTAACCCTGGCGACTCAGGAAGCTGAGGCATCAGTGTGTGTGTGTGTGTGTGTTGTAAGTTCAAGGCCTGTATGGGCTACAGAGAGAGCTCAAGGCCAGCCTGTAATATGTGTGCACCGAACACATGCATGCACACACACACACATACACACACACACACAAACAACCACACACATATACATATACACACACAAATGAGTATTTAAAAATGGAGCTCCATTTCAAATACCATGAGAAATTTAAGTGTAAAACCCAGTGATTTATACTGTTTGTAAAAAGTCTGCAGCTACCACCACCATCTAATTCCAGAATGTTTAGTTACCTCAGTGTGGAAACCCTGTACCCATTCTCCCTCTGCCCCTCCCCCAGCCCCTGGGCCGCTGCTCTGCTTCCTTGGACCTGTCAACTGGATGCACGTGAACAGGGACAAGATTAAGTAGCATGTTGTTTTTGTCACTTAGTTAATGTGCTCCAGGTTCATCCGACATTGCCATGTGCATCTGCACCCCATTTCTTTGATGGGTGGATACTGCTCCATCATCCCTTCCCTTTATTATCCATCCACTCAGTGTTGGATAGCCATGGTCCTTCTGCTCTCTGTCCAGAACAAAGCTGCTCTGATCACGTGTGTTTCTCCCCTGCCTTCCCTCCAGCTCTCTTTGGGACAGTAAACTGTTATGGTGTAGTACAGGTAGCAATCTCAGCATGTTTTGGTGCTATGGTAATAATTACTATTACTCAGACAGAGTCTCATATATCCCAGGTTGACCTCAAACTCTCTATGTAGCCAAGGATAACCATGAACTCCTGGTCCTCCTGGTTCTACCTCCTGAGTGCTGGTATACGGGTGTGCACCACCAGGCCTGGTTTATGTGGTATTGGGGATGGAACCCAGGGCTTCACGTATGCTAGGCAACACTCTACCCGCTGAGCTACAGCCCCTGCCCTAGTATACACCACTTTAAAGAATGCACTATATTACTATAGGAAATGCACTTACCATAATCTCGTGACCTTGTTTACCTGGTGGAAATTTCAACCTTCTTTTAGCTCTTCCATAGTCAGAGAGTTTGAGTTTTAAGGGCGGGTTGGACAGTGCCACCTAGTGTTGGCTGTGATAACACGCTGGTATGTCCAGAGCCAATGGGCACTACTCTCCAATAGAGTGGACCATGCAGGCTCAGGAGCTGCTCCACTCTAGCCCCATGGGATCTGAAGCCCTGCCTTTCATATTTTTGAATTCCCAGCTCTTCCAGTGCCTGGACCCAAGAATCCCTAGTGGTGTGACTTATGTGGTGCATCGCCCCTCTTTAGCAAATGGTGGTTTTAGGTAACATCAGGCAACAGATGTTGAGCCCCTTCCCCACTTTGGTGGCCCATTACAGCAGCTCCACCCCAAGTTTCTAGATCAGTCTTTCTTTTTAAAGCCATTTCCTCCTTGGTCCATTTTTGGACATAGTTGCTTTATTTGCCTCTCGCCCTGGGATAGAAAATAATTGTGTAGCCATATACACAGGCAGGCTACCAAGACCAGCTTTGGAGGTGGTAGGCTAATGTTTCATCATTTCCTAGCAGGTTCTGGAGCTTTGCCTGGAGACCACTTTGAAATGGTGACATTACCCCAATGCTGCAGAAGATCTGCCTAGGAAATCGGGGGTGGGGTGGGGTGGGGTGAGAAGCAGGAGTCTCTAAGATAAGCACAGCAGCTGTCTGACGGAGCCCCCCAAAGGCAACTGGGGTGGGGTTGGTGGTACTCAGCCTATGATGGGGGATAATGGATCTCTCTGTCTTGGGTGATATAGAGGAGGGGAAGTGGGGCCAGGAGCTCATGCCTTGGGGTACCAGCCCTCATGGGTTTCTCTGACAGTTCCTGGAGATGCCCTTTCCAGGAGTAATTTGAATCACATGGACCACCGAGGCTCATTATAAGAGCATATGTCTTTAACTATGTTGGGCTGGATTAGAATGATGCAGCCTGTGACGACTCTGCTCTTAAGGTTAGAGGACAAGAGCAAGCCCTTCAGAGGTGGGAACTGTGAGTCCTGTTAGGGCTGCTGGAGCAGCTCATTCAGAAGTGGTCTGTGAAGAGGTGGAGAGAAAGAAGAGAGGGGAAATGTTCAGAAGCATTATCAGCCCCCACTGCCCCCCACCCCTGAGCTAAGAGCAACCTTTAATTGGCATTGTGAGCTTTCGTGTTGCAGGCCTATGAGGGCGGAGTTCTGCTAGCATGGCCCCCTGCTCAACCCAAAGACAGCTCTCTGCAGCTGTCTACTGCATGTAGGGGGACAGAGTGCCTCTGGACATCATCAATACCTGCAGGCATTTGGCCTGGGCTTAAAGGGTCCAAGAACTGATCTGGGGCCTGGACCTTCTCACCACAAGCCTCTCCTGCTGCCAGGCAGAGTACCAGGACAAACGGCCTGTGGCCTCAGGGCAGGTCTTCTCACAAAGCCTGTTTCTCGAAGGTGCGGGACTCCTTACCAGCCACGCTGCGTCAGCACATGGACACAGGCGAGATCCGTGTGGACATCATCAACATCACAAATGGCAGCGTCGTGGTGGAGTTTAATTTGCTAATAACGGCAGACTTGGATGTCAGGGAGGTGTCTGCCACCTTCCTCACAGCCCTACAGAATACATCGGTGCTGGAGGTGGTCAAAGGCAAAACCTTTCTACAAGGTATGTAGGGGCTGGGCTCTCAACCCTGGTCTGCCGCAGTTCTGGAAACGAGGGCAGCACAAAGTGAGCTGTGGCTCTTGGTTAGGAAGCTGTGTTTGGGGCCTCCTCGTGGGTCTTCCTAGGAGCTACTTGAAGCATGAAGTGAATGGAGGCTTCCTTGTCATTCTCTTTCTCTCTTTTTGCTTGTTTGTTTGGTTTTTCGAGACAGGGTTTCTCTGTGTAGCTTTGGAGCCTTTCCTGGAACATGCTCTGTAGCCCAGGCTGGCCTGGAACTCACAGAGATCCACCTGGCTCTGCCTCCCGAGTGCTGGGATTAAAGGCGTACACCACCACCGCTGTCCGGGTTCCTTGTCTTTCTTATGGCTGCCATGATTATTGTTAAAAATGGAAAGGTTGAACCTTCAAAAGTCAGAGATATCCCTCCCCTGTCTCCTGTGCTTTGATGGGCTGAGAACAAATGGGTCCTTCTGAGCAGCAGGACTGTCCAGGATGTTTCCATGGAGATCTTAGCAAAAGTACCAGGGAAGAAAGCAGGGATGGGAAGGCAATTTAGACTCTTCCCTCCTCCAAGTTGAAGATAAATGACACATGGCTCATAGATAGATCATTAGTTTATTTTGTTTAGTCGGGGTCTCACTGTGTAGCCTTGGTTGGCCTGGAACTCACTGTGTAGACCAGGCTGGCCTCACATTCACAGAGATCCACCTGCCTCTGACTCCAAAGTGCTGGTATTAAAAGTGTGTGCCACCATGCCTGGCTGGCCCTAGATGGTTTTATGCTTTGTTTTGTTTTTGAAGACTTTAAAACTGAATGTCTTCTTTAATTTGAAGAGCGAGAAGGATTCCCTAAGCAAAGTCAGGTTTTCAGAGGAAAGGACTGTGATACTTGAATTGCCTAAAAAGATCAACCCTCCTGTCAAGCAGAACACAGTCACTCTTGTAGAAATGACAAAAGAAAACTTTTAACAAACTAGTGAAGAATTAGCAGCTTGAGTGCAGAGTGAGTTCACACAGGACTGATAGATACTGAGCCTGATAGGTCTGTGTGCACAGGATGATAAAGGACAAAACCCCAAAGAAGTGTAAGTCATTGACACATGATCACCAAGGACATGGCTCCCTTTGTCCATGAAACTGCAAAAGGTAAAAAATACTATAAGATATAAAAGCTAAGTTAGAAATGAAGCAACTGCCACATTCTCCCTGACACCAGCATGGGCCCTCACAAGGCATGGTGAGGAGCTGCTGTGGAGTCTGCAGAGTGGGCTGGCTGGTGGGTTAGCATTTTCTCTCCCTTTTTGGAAACCAAGGCAGTGATGGGTGCCAGTAGTCCACAGCATCTCTTCCTCGTTGGCTTGGCGGTTGATTCTGGGACTTTGTCCTGGGTGATGGGACCTCTTCGTTCAGACCATAGTTAATGCAAAGACAGCCGTCATCAGAGCACCTTCAAAGGCCAAGTCATTGGAAATAACCAATAGTAAGAAGCAGGCCGAGTTCCGTCCACACCATGGGCTGTTGTCACCTATGAATGGAGTTTGCTGAGACGGAAGATTCTGAAAAATCATATGCTGAGTTACAACAGGGTGTCATGTGTGAGTGTGCGTACATACTTGTGTATGTGCCGAGCAAGCACAAGTGTGTATGTAAGTGCATGTGAGTGTGTATGTGGGGACATGTGTGTGTGTGCATACTAGGTAGGTGTGCTACCACGGAGCCACAGCCTGGAGTCTGCTTTGTAAAGACCAGAAGGAGGCCTGTGACTCTGCAGTCCTGTTCTCTGTGCTCTTGGCTTTGCGTTTTGGTTCATATCCCCATTCTGCAGGGCTGGCATACTGAATGGGCAGAAAGATGGAAGGTGGGGGCAGGGGGGGTGTACCTGCTGGGTTTAGTGCTTTGCTGCTTGGGTCTCCAGTTCTGTGCATCTCCTGACTGCAGTGGTGGATGGGAAGAGCTGCAGCTCTGCAGGAACCCCTTTCCTGTCTCACAGGGCTGTATTCGTCCAGATTAGCCCTGGCTCCCACTCCCACCGCAGCTCCCACCCACCCTGAAGGGTCTCCTGGACTGTCCTGAGCTTGCCACATCCACGTGGCCTGTTCTCTGGATATGTTTTTCCTGGACTGTCCTGAGCTCGCCACATCCACATGGCCTGTTCTCTGGATACATTTTTCCTGGACTGTCCTGAGTGTGCCACATCCATGGGGCCTGCTCTCTGGATGTTTCTGCCCACCTCCTGGGATGCCCTGCCCTGGAAGGACTGTGCAGGCAACTAATGGCACCGTCCACCCCGGAACCACTTGCAGGCCTGTCATGACTCCTGTTCTCCTGTCCACGCTTTTCAGATTACAATGAGTGTGAAATGAGAGAGGATGACTGTGAGCCTGGGACGTGCAGAAACACCTTTGGGTCTTTCACGTGTAGCTGTGATGGGGGAGGACCTGACTCACATGTGGAATATTCTGGAAGATCCTGTGATGGTAAGCCTTTTCTGGAATGCTTCTCTCTTAAGGAAACTCATTCCTAAGAAAAGGGGGCTTTTGTCCAAATGAAGTCAGCACATTGTTTATGACCTGGGCAAGTTTTTTCTCTCTCTTTGTGTGTGTGTGTGTGTGTGTGTGTGTGTGTGTATACATGCACATGTTCATGGAAGGTATACATATGTCTGGCTCTCCCTCTTCTTTCATATATGTCCAGTGGAGGGAGACAGCCACTTGTGTGAGTGAAGAGTATCTGGGGCAGAGGACCTACTCTGTGTGGGAGAAACAGAATACAGAGGAGGTCAAGTTATGTTGGAGCTGGTCATCAGGGCCAACGAAGTCAGCACTTAGCAGTGTGGGCCCGATCATGCAATGGAGACTGGCTAAAACGTGGGAGCCTGCAGAAGTGGGTGGCAGAGGGAAGCATCTGGCCAGAGATGTGGGTGACATTTACGTGGACGATCTTTCTAGAGCTCCCTGGACATTGCAAAGCTGTGAGCTTTGGGGCAGGAAGGAAGTCAAGGCAGGAGCAAGGGGTATGGGCTCCTGAGAGGACAATTTAGGACTCTACATGGAGATAAACCTCAGAGCCTTGGAGACAGGTTACTTGTCCATTCATGCTTAGCACATCCATGGTACTCGAGGACCAATGGAAGCCCAGTAGCCTGGACACCGTGGCTGGAGTGGGCAGCTCCTGGGTATGGCTGCTTTAGAGCACAGTGTGGGGCCTCAGAGGTCTGCCCTGTCCCTCCAGCCCCAAACAGACTCACCCAGAGCCTTTGTCTCCTTGGAAACTGCAGGGGACTCTTCTAGCAACATAGTCCAGACCCCAGGCCCAGAGTGGCCCCCTACCCCAGCAGGAACTAGAGGTGCCCCTTTGCCAGATTCCAGCTCTGTGGCCCAGGGCCAGCCCCGGCGGCTGAACCTGACAGACGCAGTTGGCGTATCCTGTGAGATTGAGATGGTGGTCATCACTATCCAGAAGCGCTTTCTGCAGCAGGAGGCCATACCCGAGGCCTCCCTGTACCTGGGAGAGCCCTCCTGCAACGTGAGCAAGAGCAACAGCACACACGTGTTCCTGGTGGCTGGCTGGGGCGAGTGCGGGACCCTCGTACAGAGCGTGAGTGCATGTGGCTGTGAGCCACCTGGAGGGACCTCAGTGTGGGGAGGGTTTGTGCCTGGTAGGGCGGACCGGCGGGCGGCAGGGTCTTCACTCCTGGGCCTCTGACTTCTAAGTGACAGAACCCAGAAGAGGAAGTCAGATAGGCCCACGGTTGTCACAGTCGGTACACTGGAATCCTAAAGGAGATGCAAGCCTTACATTGCAGAATTCTTCTAGTGCAAAGGGCCTGGGGTTGGCCGGAGTCAGGGTTTAAAGAGTGCTCTGTACCCAAGCAAGATGGGAGGGGAAGGTAGGAAAAATGAGAAATCCAAGAAGTCATGTGGGAACATGTGTGTGCATGAATGTGCATGTTTATGCATGTGTGAATACACCTGTGTACACATGTATGTTCCCTTTTCTCATAGTTATGTGTGAGTATGTGTATGTGTTAGTCATATTTCTGTCACTGTGAGCTAAGTCAAATTATGGGAAGGGAAGGTTTGCTTTGGCTCACACTCAGAGCTTTCAGTCCACGGTTGGGTTGGTCGGCTCCATTGCTCTGGGCGGGAGAGCTTGACGGGGCAGTGCTGTATACCTCATGATGGCCAGAAATGGGGGAGAGAGGTGGGGAAAGAGATGAGTGGGGAGGGGAGGGAGAAAGACAGGGTGGGGAGGGGGGGAGGGGAGGAAGATGGGGATGGGAGAAGAGAGAGAAAAAGGGAGGAAGGGAGGGAGGGAGAGAGAGAAAGAAAGAGGGAGGGAGACAGAGCACCAGCATGTGCTAAGATCCAAGTGTTCCTTCAAGGGCTTCTCAATACCCTAACTTACATCATCTAGGTATTGGTGGAAGTATTAAGGCCACTCCACATAGTTAAAAGGGAGGTTTATTTTGTGGGGTAACTTACAAGTAAAGGGATAGGTTACAGGGTCCAGGAGAGGTGAAGTGCGGTCCAGCAGTGTTCTCTGGAGAACTCTGCTCAGTCTACCTCCAGCATCCAGGATCCAGGAACCAAGAGAGCCGGCACATCCGGATCTCAGGTCTTAAGCACTCCTGTCTCAGCCCCGCCTCGTAGGCATCACAGTTACTGGAAGCCTCAATGGGGATAGTACTTCCAGGTCAAAGCTGGAACAGCTACCCGCTACATCTAGGCTCCACTTTCTAAAGCCTCCCAGTTGCCCACAGATGAGCAGCCACCGTGAGGGGCCAACAACCCGCCCCCACCAGCCCCTCACAAGCTGCTGTGTCCAAAGAGCATCCACTAGGACACCAACAGTGAGACCCGTAACTGTACCACGTGCTCTCAAGTGTCCTCTGCATGCCAGGCTGTTCCCAGTGTGTCAGCACATCTTCACAGGGACAGGATGCAAGGGCCTGCAGATTGAGGGGTAGCGTGGCCTCTGTTTTCAGTCCGGCTGGGTTGGGGGAATGCTGAGAGATGCCACGTCATTGATTAGACGTGGTATGACATGATAAGACGCAGCTTGAGTCAAGGACACAGCTGCGCACATACGATGGCAGATGCATGGTCGGTAGGCTGGCCTCCTTTTGGTGAGTAGGATGGGTTCTTGAGGTAGGAACCAAGGCCTGATATGAAAATCTCTAGGTGACATCAGGGGACACTTGTCAGGATCTTCACTCTTCTGGGGATTGCCCTCCAGTTCCTGGAATATAGGGGCAGTTGGGGCTGGGGCACACTGAGGCTCAGGAGATCACTTACACCCCATCTGTTTATGCGTAGAACATGACCAGCACAGTGGTGACGACCACACTGAAGAATGACCTGTCCCCGGAGGGCGTCATCCACCACCTGCAGATCCTCAGTCCCATCCACTGCGCCTTCCGCAATGACCTTCTGACTTCCTCAGGCTACACCCCGCAGTGGGGGTGAGTGGGAGGCTGCCTTGCCTCCATACAGCATGGGCTCCCTCTAACACCTTTGCTTAAAGGCTCTCTAGGATGTCCATCCTTCAAGGGCTTTCTTGAGTCTGTCCACACAAGTGGACGGGACTTGTGCTAACTGCCGGCTTCCCCCATTTCTGCCCCAGTCCTTCATAGGATTAACTAGAGAGGGCCAAATACCTTCCCTGTGGCCCATCAGCTATGAGGAAGAGCCTCTAGGGAGCAACCTCCACCATGGCCACCCTCACTCCAGGGCAACCACCCACACAGAGAGTAGTCTGCCTTTTTGCTTGCAACCAGCTGTGCATGCATCACCTCTCCTTACCTGGGCTCTTCCTTGGCTTCTGTGCCTCCCCAAAATCCCCTTTTATGGGGGGAGAAACTAGAAGAAAGCACTGCATAAAGTAAGCTTCACACAGCCTCTCCCCCACAGGGTCTACACCATCTTCGAAGACCTCCACGGCACCGGAAGCTTCATCACTGAAATGCAACTGTTCATCGGGGATTCTCCCATACCTCAGAATTATAGCGTGTCTGCCAGTGATGAGATCAAAATCGAAGTGGGGCTCCACAGGCAGAAGAGCAGCCTTAAGGTGGTGCTGACAGAGTGCTGGGCCACCCCCTCCAGCAATGCCAGGGACCCCATCACCTTCGGCTTCATCAACAACAGGTAGAGAGAGGCCACATCACCTCGCCCAGCCCTGCTGCCTACTTAGAACCACTTGGAATTTCCAGGCAAATGCTAATGAGGTCTGGGTTTGGGGCGAGATGAGGCAGCAGCTCCTGAGACTTCCATGGAGGTTGTGGGATACCCGTGAGGGGCAGATGTTCACAAGAATCATGCCTGGGGAGCAGCTGACTTAAGGAGCCATGTTCCCTCCCTCAGCTGTCCTGTTCCCAACACCTACACCAGTGTGATCCAGAACGGCAACTCCAGCAAGGCCCAGTTCAAGCTGAGAATCTTCTCCTTCGTCAACAATTCCATCGTCTACCTGCACTGCAAGTTGCGTGTGTGCATGGAGAACTCCAGGAACACGTGCAGGATAGTAAGCGTGGCTCCTCCTCTGCTTCTGGGGAGCGGGGATGGGGGGGTGCGCTTTCCTGCTTGGTAGAGGTGTTGCTCTACCCATGAGGACATGGGGACAGTGCTCAGAAGCATGCAGCTTAGCGGGAGAGTGCAGGACAGGGAGTGGCACACATGGGGTGTGTTGATTCAGTCTAAACATGTTCTTCCTGAGTTTCATTGTGACATTTCCATATGTATGTATAGTTATACTTTGTTCTTATTTACCCCCATCTCTCCTTCCTCCTCCCATGGCCCAACTTTCTGCTTGCTTACATCACACATACACACATACTACACATACACATACCACACACACGCACATATATACACATACATGCATCATATACACACACACATACCACATACACACACATATATACATATACCTATATACACACAAACATGCACACATACACATACCACACACACATATATGCATACATATACACATATACCACACACATATATACATATATATATATATATACACAAACATGCACACAAACCACACACAATATATACACATATACATGCATACATATACATATATACACATACCACATATACACACATACACCACATACACACACACATATACATATATACACACAAACATGCACACATACCACATACACACACACTCAGACATACCACACACATACATATACATACATACACAGGTACATATACATACATACAACACACACATAAACACATTTTTACATATACACACATATTTACATACACCACACACTCACATATGTACATACACAACACATATGCACACACACATACACCACATACACCATTACCCTCTCTTTGCTCCCTTCTTCTTCCCTTCAGGCCTCTTGGGGCTACACCTGAGTTTTCTGGTTTGCTTTCTATTGCTGTGATACAATCCATGATCTACAGCCACTTGGGGAAGAAAATAATTATTTTAGCTTATAGGTTAAAGCCTATCGTCAAGAGAAGCCAAGTCAGGAGCTTGAAACAAGAAGGATGGCGGATGCTCCTTATGGGCTGGCTCCCCCTGCCTGCCTCAGACCTAGGAACGGCACCGCCCATAGTGGGTCGGGTCTTCCTCCATCAAATCACAATAAAGAAACTGTCCCACAGATGTGCCCCCAGGCCAATCCAATCAAGGCAACTTTCAGTTGAGGGTCTCTCTCCCCAGGTGTGTCAAGTTGACAATAAAACTAACCAGTCATGTTACCCACCCCACCCCCAATCAGCTGTGCGAATTCCCCTCAGATGGCGTTGAAGCTGAGGTGTAAAACATTACATTAATGCCGTATTAGCACTCTGAATAGAACATCACCAGCCGTCAGCATCTCTAGCAGCTTTTTCTTCCCTGTGCTCAGCATTGACACAGAGCTTATGAACAATTTGCATTGTCATTTACCCAGACTATGTGTGTTCCTCCTTTGGGAGACATGCTTGATACTGTACCCATCTCTGAGGGTGACAGAGATGCTGGAATTTTTCCAAGTGACAAGTCTTTGGCTATTAGCAGGGTGTGGATAAGAGGCACAGTGAGTCATTCCACTTTCTCACATAGTAGGTCTTCCTGCAGGCAGAGTTGACTCCCCATGACACACACTGAGGGGCATGCCCCAGTATACACCTGGAGTCGCAGGGGTTTGCAGAAACAGGGCTGGCAGTTCTAGCAACTTTCTCTCTGCAGGGGCTGCTGCTTCTCACGTCTTTGCAACCTGATCCCCACCCCCACCCCACCCCCACCCCGAGTTCCTTTATAGTGGGCTTTCCATTAGTTCCCAAGGCTGCAAGACAAGGTATGACTGAGCCATTAAAATATTAGAAACACGCTGCTGAGTGAGTCGGGAACCCACGGTGTTGACAGGCTGGGTTCCAAGTGGTGCGGGAGACTCTGCCGTGGCCTTGCCCGACTAAGAAGAGTGGCCTCGCCATTCCCTGACTTACAGAAGCTCTTTCCCTCAAGTCTGTCCATGTGTCCCCATCCCTCTTCATTTTAGACCTCACCTCCAGGGTTAGAGTTCATCTCAACCCGATCATTTTTCCAAACAAGGTCAACTGGCTAGTTTTGTGTAAACTTGACACCAGCTAGCAATTTGAGAGGAGGGAGCCTCAATTGAGAAAATGCCTCCATGGGATCAGGCTGTGGGAAGCCGGTAAGGCATTTTTTAAATTAGTGATTGATGGGGAGGGCCCAGCCCACTGTGGGTGGTGCCATCCCTGGGGTGGTGGTCCTGGGTTCTATGAGAAAGCAGGCTGAGCAAGCCATGGGAAGTAAGCCAGTAAGCAGCACCCCTCCATGGCCTCTGCATCAGCTCCTGCCTCCAGGTTCCTGCCCTGTGTGAGTTCCTGCTTTGGCCTCCCTCAGTGGATTGTGATTCTGGACATGTAAGCCAAACACACTCTTTCCTCCCCAAGTTGCTTTTGGTCATGGCATTTCATCACAGCAATAGAAACCCTTACTAAGACAATCAGAGTTAGAAGGCTGGGGTCGGGATGCCAACATTTTTTTGGGAAGACCATGGTGGATATTGGGTATACAGGGAGCAAATTGCACCGTACCACTGAGCCACACAGTGATTTTGAAAGGCAAAGGTATCCGGGGGAGTGAAGGTCTGGTTGAACCTTAGGAGGATACAGAAGGTTGAGTCTGGGTTGTGTGGTTGAGGCATGGTCCTCGGGAGGGATGTTCCCTCCATCTTCCCCTATGCTTACCCCACTCCATGCCTCTCGTGCTTTGGGTGGTGCTTTGGTTTGTTTTGGTCAACTTGACAAAGCCTGGAGTTACTTAGAAGAGGAAAATGCCTTCATCAGATTGCTTGTGTGCAACTCTGGAGGGCTTTTGCTTGATTAGTGATTGATGTGGGAGGGCCCAGCTCACTGGGGCCAGTGGTCTGGATTGTGTAAGAAAGCAGGACAGCAAGCCGTGGGAGCAAGCCAATAGGGAGCTTTCCTTCATGGCCTCTCTTTAGCTCCTGCCTTCGTTCTTGGTTTCCCTCAATAGACTGTGACTCGTGTATGTAAAGCAAACAAATCCTCCACAAGCAACTTTTGCCTGGGGCATTTCATCACAGCAATGGAAACCCTAACTAAGAAGGGTCGTGTTCCACCAGAGTCCACTGCTAAGGCTATCCTGCTCCCACATCCCCATCTAGATTTACCTGTCCAATTGCTCAATAACGCTCTTCTAGAGGACTAGATAGTCAGGGTCAGAAGAGGAATACTCTAGACAGTGAGTTTATGCCCTGTAAGCACCACGGGACAACTGTGAAGCTTCTCTTGTCCAAAAAACAGAGCTGCAATGACTTCCGGTTGCTGAGAAGCAGTGAAGCCGAGCACCAGATGTCCTGGGGGCCCCTCCGTAAGTCTGAAGGTGAGTCCTCTGGGTTTCAAAGGCAAAGAAACAATCCTGTCTGCAAAGTGCCAGTGTGAAAGCGCCTGTTTGAAATATGGGGCTTTAGAGATTTTTCTAAAGGACTCACAACAGTGGCTAAAATCTTCCTCAAGAGTCTTTCATGGGGTTCAGATTGTCACATATTGGACAGGATTTGTTCCTCTTGGCCACCCTGAGCAGTGGGATCTAATTCTATGGCCTTGCTGTGGGGAAGAGTCCCAGCTTCCAGAGGTCCAGAGCACTGAGTTTATGGCCTGCTGTGACCTGAGTCCTAGGAAGCCAAGAAGGTCTTTGACCCTGAGTAAATGTCAAGTGGATACAAAGAAGACCCATGCTGTGAATAGACAGCCACAGTGTGTGTATGTGTGTGTGTGAGATAGAGAGCATGTGTATACATGTGTGCACACATGTGTAATTGCACAACCACATGAAAGAGCTGTTTAATTCAGAAGATAAACAAAAAGCACACTTCAATCCTCCCTGGGTATAAATGCCTACCAGATGATTATATTCATGTATTTTCAGAATCAATTTTCCAAACATGTTTCTCTCCCTATATGATCTAATTATTTGAAAAAAATAGAGAATCGGCATGCTTTGGGTACTAAGACAGAAGTTTCTAGATGCCTCCACTTCTGTCTCTTCTCTATAGTAAGAATTTTCAGGCTTTAGCTGATATATGGCTGCCTGGAGTAAAAAGAAAAACCACAGCTCCCAACCTCCTTGGCAGCTGAGTGTGGCTGGGGAGGTCAGCTCTGGCCAGTGAGAGGGGAAAGAAAGCCCTGACAACTCAAGGGGACACTCCTCAAGGGCCACCCAGTGCCATCCCTGGCCACTTCCCTCTTCCTTGTCCCCTTTGACATCTCATCTTTGTGCCAGAACGAGATCCAAGCTTTTCTCTTTGCTCAGTCTAGTCCTGGATGCTTTTCTTTTCGTTAGTTTTCCCTCCTAACCCAGACGGTCTTGTGCCTCTCTGTATTTTCCTGCATAACAGCTCCTGGGATTCAGGCTCAGGGTGGGAGCTGAGATGCAGGCTCGGGGTGGAAGCTGGATTCCAGGTAAGAGGACAAGGGATCAGCAGGCAGGTGCTGGCTGGAGTTTCTCAACTGTTGCTTTTCATCCAAACATTGTGAGAACAAAGCCTTAGGCACAGATGCCAAGGCACACCCCTAGTTCACTAACTCAGATTGTTCTAGACCCAGGTAGGGGTTCACAAATGATTGATGATCTGTGTTCTGAGACCTAGGTGCAGGGGGGTCCTCAGGTAACTGCTTGTCTAGATTCTAGAGCTGCATGCATTTTCTCCACTCATTATCCCCTTAAATTGCTATAGATAACTGGTCAACCTGGGGCTCCAAGAAGAAAGATCATAAGTATATCACATGTTCTCATTAATAGAAATGGGACTGCTCCATTCATTCATAGATGTCGGGGAAATGTCAATAGAGTGTGAGAGGTACTGGACTTGGAGTTAGTAGATCAGAGTTTGATCATAGCTGATGTGTGAGCTGTGTGGTATTTGCAATATTATTGACTCTGTCCATCACCATCTATCCATCCATGCACCCTCTGTTCATCATCTATCTTCCATTGATCCATCCAGCCTTCATCCATTTATCATTAATCTATGCATCCATCTATATGCCTTCCATGCATGCATTTAATCTTCACTAATCCATCCATCCATGCATTCTATCCATCTACCCATTAATTATCTATTCATCAGTATATCTACCGCCTGTTCACCATACATGTATACAGATAGACAGACAGACAGACATCCCTCTCTTCCTCCATCCACTATGTGTCAGGAATGCTGGTTTTCCTTTGTAAGGCTGTAGTTACAGCAAATTTCCATGCCTACCTCTCAGGGTTGTATCTAGTGTGAAGTACAGGTCCTTTGAGAACCCCTAATTGGTGAGGCTCCCTAAATTTAAAATTGGGCTGATGATAATACTTTTGGGATGTTGGGCACACCACCTCTCATTCCTCATTTTCCCGTTGTGAAATGGAGATATTATTTCCTACTTCAGACAGAGCATGGCCCACAGTCACTTCTGGGTAAGAGTTGGTTGTGGCCACTTGTACCAAGCAGAGATCTACACTAGGCCAGTGCGGAGAGCATTGCACAAGGGTGTGACTGATCTGTCACCAAAGCGCAATGGTCCTCCTGCTCACCACGCTTTCTTGGTGTCTTGTAGTTTTTATTTCCACAATATTCTCAAACAAAGGGGTATCAAAATCACTCTCAACACATGGCACCTGCAATTGGTACAGGCTGCTCTGTTGCAGGGGTGGGTGTTAGCTGAAGTGCTGTGGGAGCCTGCAGGGACAAGGAGAGGTCAGCAGACACGTTCCTTCAGGCTCTGGCCTCTATCCCCATGGTTACCATCACTTCCCCTTCGGGGAAGCATCAAATTCACCTTAAGATCTGGGAGACTGTATGTGTTCACACGACTGGAGCTGAACGGTGGTGAACCGGGCCTCAGAGGCAGAGCCAGGCTGCCCATTATCCTCTGCTTGTCTTTGTCAAAGGGTCGGGGCCACCTTTGTGGAAAGGGCTCCTCCCACACCAATACCACCACTCCAGCCCACATGCGCATAAGTAGCCTGAGCATAAGTCACCGTGGACTGGGTGACTTAGGACCACAGAGTTGCAGTCCCTCACAGTTTCAAGAGACGGAAGTCTGAGATGGGGGTGTGGGCAGGCCCTGCTCCTCTGAGACCTGCAGCCAAGCATCCTGCCAACCTCTTCCAGGTCCCGCAGGCTGTGGCCCATTTTTGGGTTCCCCAGCTCGCTATATGTAGCCCAGCTACATCCCACTGCAGCCGTCTTATAAGAACACTAGTCCTACTGTGTGAGGGCCCAGCCCCTCCAGTGTGGCCTCATCACTAGTATCCCTACAATGGCCCTGTTTCCATATGAGTCCTGTAGCTCTTGAATTTGGGCTTGAATGTGTCTTTTCCTGGGACAAACTTCCATACATATTTTCATGTGTTAATGATCATAGGGAAACACAGTCTTCCTTCATCCTGAATATGTGCTGTCTGCTTTTAACCCAGTTTGGGACTGTCCTGCGGCTACTGCCTCACTAGTCAACTAATCAACCTGCTTATTTTGTGTTGCTGAGCAAAGATGTGGGTAGTGTGAGGTGACTGGGGGATGTGCAAATGTCCAGGACAGTTACTGAGGCCGCTGCGTACTTCTAGAGTATATGAGCTGGGATTCTAAGTACCAGGAGGGCTTGCTTCTGCTCCGTGTGGTTCATATGTGTGCTGGGAGGCTTTGCTTCTGCTGTGTGGGGGTCATATGTTTGCTGGGAGGCCTTGCTTCTGCTGTGTGGGGGTCATATGTGTGCTGGGAGGGCTTGCTTCTGCTGTGTGGGGGTCATATGTGTGCTGGGAGGGCTTGCTTCCACTGTGTGTGGGGCCATGTGTGTGTTGGGGGAATTTATTTCTATTGTTTGAGAACTACACATGTGCCAGTTGGGAGGGCCAGTGTGGGTCGGTCACTTGTGTGCCGGGGGCTTGCTGGTTGTCTTTGATTTCCACTCTGCGGTTAGGTCTTCTATATGCTCAGTGTCTCCTCACTTAAACTGCTTCCTGGAGAGACAGGGTCTGACGGCAAGACCCACACAAGTCACACTGTGACATTCGGAGTCTCACATGGACAGACAGAGGCCCCATGCCAGGGAACACTGTGTGTCCAATTGTACAAGCATTTCTGAGAGCTTGCTCTCCGTTTCAGACTTACCTACTGTGGACCCAGGCAGGGAACAGCCTGGCCTGCGGGCCCCACTCTCAGCCGCTGAGTTAGTGACATGATGAAGGACCAGATGGGATAGACAGCATCAGGACAGGGGCTCCATGCTCTCAAGGGCTGACAGTCTGGACTGTCACAGTCTGTTCCACAGTGCCAACAGGGCCAGTCTCCTGCCTCTGCTTCAGCATCCTCAATGCAAGTACTCCAACTGTGCTGGGAAGAGCCCCTTCCTGGAAGGAAGAGCCCTTGGGGGCTGGATTCTGGTGCCAGCTCTTCTGTGTCCCTGGAAAGGTGCCTGACCAGGCGTGAGGACCCATGCTCCTGGGGAAGTTTCACAGTTGTGGTTACTGGATGGTACCCCCACCTCAAACAAGGTTGTCTGGTTGAAAGCTTTTGTCTAGGTGGCCAAGAGGGAAACCCAGGACCACTGTGGGGGAAGCTGTGCTCCCTTTGGTCTACATCCTAGAAGACAGCATCGTGTTCACTGTGGGGCCCTAGAAGTCCCACGGGGATGGGAAATGGGATTTGAGTCATGCAGACTGCTCAGGCTCTTCCTAACCAGACTTTTCAGGATACTGGAGGTGGAGGGAATGGGGGATGAGCATGGCTGGGGTCCATCCCCAATCTCTGCTCTAGATGCTCTTGACAATGTGCCACACTAATGCTCAAAGCACTTATGGGCCCTGGCCACTGGAGGGCAGGCCAGGGGCTGGTTAGTGATTTCAATCTTTTTCCTACAATGTGAGGGGTGTGTGTGTGTGTGTGTGTGTGTGTGTGTGTGTGACTCCAGAAGGGACATTGGTGTCCTGTTCCTTTGCTCTCCACCTTCGTCTCTTGAGGCAAGGTGGCTCCCCTAACCTAGAGCTGTGAGCGCAGCCACTCCCAGCCATCCTCCTGCCTCCACGCCCACAGCACTGGGATTTCAGGTCTGTAGCCTTTATGTAGGTTCTGGGGATTCAAATTCAGGTCCTCATCCTTGCACAGCAAGGACTCTTACCTCCTGAACCATCTCTCCCAACCCTGACAGTATGGACGTTTAAAGATGGAGAACATGTTCACCTAGCATCAGGCAGACCTATGAAAGAGAACTGGGTGGTGTGTGGCCCAGTGATCAGCCTCTTCATCTCTGTGGTGTGAATGATCATCCACACCCCAAAACAAGTCTGGACCCTTTAACAGCCTCCTCCCTGTCCCACACCAGCCTCTTCTCTAGGCCCTGGAACTATCAGTCTTCTCCCTGTCTCTGCTTTGCTTGTTCTAGAGAGTTCTTGAGAATGGGTCTCACTACCCGTGGTCCTTTGTGATCCCTCACACACCGTCTCCTAGGCGGCATGTGACACCAGAGCTCTGCTCCTTTTTGTGCCTTGATAATATTTCACTGTGTAAACTGCACATAGTGGGGCTCATACCCATAGTCCTACCACATAGAAGGCAGAGGCAGGAGGATTGCTGAGACTAAGGCTTCATAGAGAATTCCAGGCCGGCTCATGCTACAGTGTGAGACTGCATCTCAAAAATCAACTAAACAGGCAAAAAACCAAAAACCAAACGAAATCAAACAAAAAACTCCATTGTGTGGCTTGATCACAATTGGCCCATTCATTCACATGTTGACGGACACTGGGGGCATGTCCACATTACACCTATTATAAGCAACACGGCCACGAACATGCTGTACAAGCACTCATTAGAGAATTTTTGTTTCTCCATTCTTTGGAGTCTATGCTCCTGGACTTTTGACTGCTGCTGTGGCCTTGGGTGGGTCCTGCTCTCGGATGTAGGTGGTATACAGGCCCAGCTGTGTCTCTCCATGAGGAGCTGGCTGGCTCTCCAGCAGTGAGGGGGCCTACCTGCTGGCAGAAGCTGCTCTCATGGGGTGAGGACCCCCGCCTCCCTTGCTTGACCCACAGGTACACACAGTGCTTTGCTGTGAGGGGCCTCAGATTAAATTCAGAGTGCGCTGCTCAGAAGTAGTGATTGAGCACCTCAGATCCAGCCCCGACCGCCAATCTAAGCACATCCTTTGCCTCCCACCAGCTTCACAGTTGCTGGGCCAGGTGCCAGGCACAGACACATGCTTCCCCTGACATGGGCACCTCTCTTACCCCGCGCCTGTCTTCACCCGCAGGTGAACCTGCGTTTACAAAGCCAGGCCTGGGGACTAGTTATATCATCATCATTGCGGTGGCTGCGGTTACTGTGGTAGCTGGGGCGGCAGCCCTTCTGATCCTGCGTTACCAGAGAATGAAGGGGAAATACAGTCTCAGAATCCAGACCGATGACTTCAGCTACCAGGTGTTCTCTCAGTAGGAGTCCCAGCTGATCGGGAGATGGGTAAGAGCGAGCATGTCCGATGCTACACCCTGCCTTCATCGCCTGTGGAGATGACAGAGTGGCCTTGGCAAGGGGTGGAACTCTGTGATCCCTAACTGACAAACTTCTCTCTCCCCAAAGCGGCCGAGAGCAGTAAGAGAGGGAACAGGGACCATTTGCAGATCAGCCAAGAGTTCTGCCATTTACACCGTGGTCTCGGGGAAGCCAGAGGTAGTGCAGTGATCCTGGGACCCACCCTAAATCGTGGCCAGGGATGGTTCCTAACCTCATCCACGAAGGCCTTGTGTTCACTGGGACAGTCCTTTATGTCCTGGGAGTGCAGCTGCATCCACTGCATCACCACAGTGCTCTGGCCAGCATTAAACTCACAGCCCTTCTGGTGGTGAGGATCTTTAGCCTATCAGGCACACTGGGTTTTTTTTTTTGGGGGGGGGGAGGGCGGGAGTATAGTTTGCTCCCACAGAGAGCAGCATCTGTACGTAGTCCACACACATCCTCCTATAGCTTCAAACCACCTCTCGATAAGCTAAGAGAGCTCACACGGTGTAAATGCTACTCAGTCAGTCACCATACTGTTGTTTGATGATGTTTGGAGCAGACAACTTAATTTTTGTATTAATTTATTTATCTGAGCGGTGTGTAAGAAAGGTCAGAGGACAACTTACAGTTTGGTTTCCTCCTTCCACCCTGTGGGTCCCAGGGATTGAGCTCAGCTTTCAGGCTTTGGGTGCCAAGTTCCTTTCCCCCACTGAACCATCTCACTGGACCCAGGGACACATTTTTGAAAAGAATGCGGCTCCACGGTTGGTGGATCTACGGCTGTGGAGCCTGAGGATGGAGGGCCCCTCTCTGAACGGCTCCTTTCCCACCTGGAGACTGATCCTGTGGCCTCCTTCCCCACACAGGGCACTGTAAGTGATTCATTCATCGAGCATTGGCAGGATTCCACTCTGGGCAGCACCGTGGCACTCTGGGCACTCTGTGGCACTTGGGGATGAGCCCCCACGATGACAGCAACCTCTGTCTGCCCCCAAGAGGCTGAAGCTGCAGAACAACACCCACCAGGCCCGTGACAGGTCTGCTGAATATGTGGGCAGAGTGCTGGAGTGGCCTTCACCCTCAAACCCAACATGGCTCCTGCACCACCCAAGCTACCGGCACAGCCTTCCCAGCTTCGACATTCAAGCTGCCTTTGTGACTCTCGCTCACCGACAATTACATCACACGTCACATCTTCGCAGACACTGGACAGTGCCTGTGATGCTCTTTCATGAATGGATCTATCTGCTACATTCTCCGCTGTGTCATGGTCCGCACGCAAACACTCTGACTCTGCTCTCCTTATCAGCATGCGGCTTTCACTTACTCAGTGACTCAAGGCATCCTCGATGAATACGGGAAGCTTTCTCCTGAGTGATAGACGCGTGATGTGTATACGCCACTCTTCCATGGCACTTCCATGGCCATTTTTCATGTAATCCCGGGAAGGGGAAGGGGCAATTTACCCACTACACCACAAGAAGGCAGGGGAGGGGTGGGGGGAGGTATGTACGATGCTAACAGGTCCTCTACTTTGATGATTTGAAAGACCAGAATGTTAGCTAGCTCACACCTAAGGCAATAGTGAGATTAGAATTGCAATGGGGTTTTAGCTTTTCATTGATATGCTTAATTCTGTTGCATGTGATTGTCAGTCACTTACACAGAATATTTAGGGGAATGGGTCCTTTGATTTATTGCATATTCTTGGAGTAAGAATGACGACCAGGAATCTGTGTTTCAAGCAATAAATTTCTCCTGCACTGAAGTATGGCTGGCTGTGTTGCCTCCCTGTGTGGCGCAGATCACGTGACAGTCTCCCTTAGTACCTCCAAGGGCCAGTTGGCTCTGTGCTGGATGCTCCAGGGAGGTGCTGGGGCTCCCCAAGTCTCATCCATCAGTTCCGACTTCATCTCATCACCTTTCATTGACTGTACATAAGATCAGAAACCCTGGTTCCTGAGCCCAGGAGCAGGCAGCTCTTTGGAGTCTGAAGTTCTCTTTTACATTTCACTGGTTTTCCTGCAGTCTCCATTAGCAGGCCGTGTGCTGTTGTCTGTGCTCCTGTAGCAGGGAAAGCTTGGCCGCCACCTCATTGTCACTCCTTGCTCTATTCTTGGGTGAACGCTTCCTGAGCAGTCACGGTGCACCAGACCCTGAGCTCAGGGCTTCAGACAAGAGGGTAAGAGGGCAGAAGTGCCCAGCCTTCATGGAGTACACAATTGTGTTGGGGAGGGAGATACTTAGATCAATAGAAAATGGAACCAAAACACATGTGATATATATTTCCCTGATCTGGTCTACCCACCCACCCATCCAACTACTAATCCATTTATCCATCCATCTACTCACCCATCTACCAATCCATCTTTTCATCCACTTTTTCATACATCCACCCATATCCTCAACCATCACATCCTAAGCCATTCATCCCAACCATCTATAGCGGCATTTAATGAGGCAATTCCATGTAGTTTATCTGGTAATTAAAAGAGGTTTATTTCAGGGTAACTTACAACCAATAAAGGGTCAGTTACAGGATCCGGGAGAGGTGAGGATCAGTCCAGCATGACTCTCTGGAGAACTCTGACTTGGTCTGCAATCCAGCATCCAGGGTCACGAGGAGCCAAGAGAGCTGGCACTTACGCATCTTGGGTCTTAAAGGGTCTTGGCTTGGCCATGCCCCAGGGGCAGGTCATAGGCAGGTGTGGCAGTTACCTGCTGCCTCACTAGGGGCAGTGCTTCAAGGTCAAAGCTGGAACAGCTACCCACTACATCGATCAGTTCCATCCATCCATCCATCCATCCATCCTTTCATCCCACCTACTTACCTTCTAACCTATCCATCAATCCATTGATTCACCTACTCAACCACTTATCAATCAATTCATTGATCTAGCTACCTATTGATCCATCTACACACAAATCTATCCATCTACCCATCTACCCACGCCCTCCTCACTTTTCATCCCATCCACCCACTCCCTCCTCTCTTTCCCACCCCACTACTCATCTATTGATCCACTTATCCACGCATCCCTCCCTCCCTCCGTCTTTCCCTCCCTCTCTCCCTATAACCTAGCAATTTTTGTTGCATCTGTGTTCTTATGTGGATGTCAGGAAGACAAGAAGTGTGGGACAGAATCCTTGCTGTTCATATTCACAGCCCATTTGAAGAAACTCCCCGTGAACAGTGCATTCAGTCAAGCCAGGGAGCTCTCAGGAAGGGGGGGGCTCATGTGTGCTCACATTCCTTATAGATGCTCCCTTCAAACACATTCTTTTTGGGTGTCCCAGTTAAAGGGATTCAAGCCAAACAGCATTGAAATAGAATGTCCCTGTCACAGATGTCACTCCCAGCTGAGAGGTCAAACTTCAAGGCTCTGGGGACCTTAGTGCACAGGTAAGCAGTCAGGTCTCTTGTTGGTGGAGGGAGATGGCAGACATTTTCTCACTCAGCACTCACCAGGGCCTCCAAGGGTGAGGCTCTCACTTTACAGCTGAGGACATGGGTGTCAGTTAGTCAAGTTCTACAGAGTGTGTTGAGGACACAGAATTGGAGTCAGCCCCATCTGCTGTCAAATCCACTGGAACTAACTGATCTGTTGTCAAGTCTGCCTCCTGGGGGACAGGGGAGGAAGGCCTTGTGGGTTTCTGGATATACCTGAGATGTCTAGACGGTGATGGGGCTCCCCAACGTGGTCATCCTTTACCTGCTGTGGGTCTGTGTGGGTCCCTGGGAGTCCTCACCTTGGCCCTGATCTTCCCGACACAGGGCCTCAGGGTGTGAAATGATACACAGTAAAGATCTGGTGGAGGTCAAGGTCTGATGGGAGAGGTCTGTTTGTGGTCGAGGGTGTGAGGGAAGAAGGACTGTTGATGGAGGTGGGGGGCCTGATGGAGACTGAGCTCAAGGAGAACGTCGGAGCTCTGCCTCAGTGCTGGGCCCAAGCTGCAGCTCTCCATCCTCACCAGTAGATGGAGCCCTGAGCCAAGTCTGCACCCAGGGCCGTGCAAACCCTTGTGTTTCGGCTGCAAACACAGCTCTGGCTTCTCGTTTGTTTGTTTGCCTCCTGCCCTTAAGCAAAGATCAACTTGAAGTTTTTCCACAGGTCTGTGTCCGTTGGCACGGGGCCTCAGTGGTGATGCTAGTCTTTGAGAGTAGGACCCTGCAGTTCTTTCTCTTCAGCACGCCGAGTTAGAGGAAGTGGGGCATGGAATGCGTGGGGAGGGAACACTGCCATCCACTTTCCTAGAGAAAACAGTCCCCTTCTTTCCTCCCTTTCCATTTCTAGGAAGAAAAGACGGTTGGGCATGACAGATTCCTCGATCTTTGTGTCAGGTACATCGTGGGGCCTCCCAATCCAGCCCTGGCTACAATGGCTCTTGGTTGCCATTCTCTTGGTCTGCAATGTGAAGTCACGGCTGCTCAGTGCAGTGGCTGGACCAGTAAGACCCCCCCACACACACACACACATACAGAGCAGATGATCAGAGTGGGCTTGGACAGCTACCCTGGGACCTCCCTTCCTCCCTGGACCCTCTCCCTTCCATGAGCTTAGAGGAAAGAAGGGTGGATACTACCACCAGTTATGAATCAGGCCAGGGCAGATAAGTGGACTCTCCCACCCAGCGCAAACTAGGGTGTCTTTGGGCAAACTGTTAGAGCCTACGCCTGCTGGGCCTTCTGCCTCCAGGACTTCCAGGTGCCGCCCTGGGGACCTTGGACAAGCACATGGGCAGCCAGGGCAGGAGCCAGTGCTGGAGCCCTGACTGAGGATGTCACCACAGCTGCTGGCAGCGTAACCTCTGGCTCACAGTGTCCCCATGCTGAGGTCTGGAGCTGCCTCTGGGGAGGAAGTGGCTGCTTCCCTTTCTCAAGGTACCTATAAACTAGTTAACCTTACAAGGCCTGGCTGGCTTCTCCCTGGGGAGGCCTCATTTCTGTATCTTTTCCCTTTCTGTCTGTTGACATCTCACTGCTTGCCATCGATCCCCATCCCCAGCAGCCCACGGCGTTTCTTGGCGCTGAATCCAATTTCTAATGGCATCCGGCTTCCCTGAGGAGCTGGGCTGCTGTTGCAGAAGTCAGATCCAGGGAATGGCTCACGCTTCTCTTCCTCCACAGTGGGCACTGTTACTAATTTAGTTTCACAAGGGCAACCGTGGGCTCCCCTCTGTGCGGGTCCACTGGACCTGCTCCTTCCCTTCTCTCCGTCGCAGATGTTCACTTATCAGCATGGTGTCTGTGAAGCCAACCCACATGGGTCCTCCGTGGAGCAACAGCCAGGGTACTTTGAGCTGTCACCGAGATTTCAGTTCCTCTCTGGAAGGTTCCCAGGCAGGTGTGGGCCTGGAACAGAGATGAACAATGCCCTCCAAGCCTGCAGGTCTTCTCTGCCAGGTGTTTTCTCACCTCACACCTGTAGCCAAATCAAGTCTTGCTGGTGCCAAGAGATGGGACTTGGGAAGGAAGGGGTTGCAGGATCAAAGAAGCCATCCCAGCTCTACCTGGCCTTTGGTTCCCTGGTTTCCTGGCTCTGGCCACCTGCCTAGTGTTGACCATTATCCATCAAGTACATTTTTTTTTTCTTCCAGGAAGCTGCTGAGCACACACACACACACACACACACACACACACACACACACACACACACACACACGTGCGCACATACACAACACACACGAAAATAACCAACTTCCTCTGAAAAGAATATATAATATAGACTCAGTCAAGATTAGTTTTCAAAGGTAATTCCTTAAGCAAATTCAACTTAGGAATCTTATTTATTTTTTTAGCATACATCTGGGAGTTTTCAAATCGTGTTTGAAGGGGCCCCTGATTCATGTTTGACCAACTCCAGCCAGGCAAACCTCGCCATCAATCCTGCTAATTAAATTCCCCTCAGACATTTTAAACCGAGTTTACAAATTTAATTTATTCCATCTGTTTTGTGAAGCGCCTCAGCTGCCCCACTCAGGTACGGAAGGGCTGCGGAAAGCTAAGGAGTCTGTTGTTTTCCTGTTGGTTTTGTCGGTGTGTGTGTGGGATCCAGGGCTGGAACTTGAGGGCCCTCTGAATGCTAGGTGAGGGCCTGAGCCCATGATGTCTCTGTACACAGGCGGCTCCCAGGTCCTAGTAAACATCCTGATTCTGTTTGAGTTCCCTTTGCTCTTCCTGGTACCATTTGACTCAACACAAGTAAGCCACAAGAAGGGGTTCAGTGTAAGCTAGGGTCAACCACGCGGGGCAGGCAGGAGCCAGAGGCCACGGGAGGGGAGCCCTGCGATACCTGACTCTTGCAGACATCACAGACACATTAAACACAGAGTCCACTGTGTGGCTTGTCCCTAGGCTCCACGGCAGATGTTTCTCAAGTTCAGAGAGCACCTCTACCTCCATGGCCATGACCTGAGCAAAGGCTGGTTTCCCTTCTGAAGTGCCAGTAGTTTTTCAGGGTACTCCATGTCCTCCCGACAAGCCTGCCATGAGCTGTCCTGGTCTGGAGCCTGCACATCCCATAGATAAGCCAGACTCCCAGGCCCTGTCCAGGCTCCTGCACACCAGTCCACCCTTCCTTCTCATTAGCCTGGCGTCTCCTTGACACAGCCCACCTCTCTTCTTACCCAGCTCCTTTCTGAATTCTCCCCAAGCTCCTCCCATAAGAGGGCCATGACTCCCATAGGGAACATCTCCGTTCTTTGCCAGCTTGGCAGCTCCTGCACAGAACTAGGTTCCTGGCACCAGTGGTCCGCAGTCGCTCCCCTCCTCTCTGGGCCTGGCTTTTTACCTAGGTCCTGGAGATGAGACTCAGGTCCGTGGCAAGCTCTTTACTGACCTAGCCATCTCTCAGCCCTACAGGCAGGATTTTCCATGTCAACATCTATTGATCTTTCACCACGTGCCAGGCAGTGCCACATTACTCATGATGTACATTTAAGCTACCACTCACCCTGAGGGAACCCTGACTATCTGTGACACTGGGCAGAGAGAAAGACACTGGCCTGGCTGTCCATGAGTAGCGGTGGGCCTGGTCTCTGTATATGATAATACTGGGGGGGTGTCCCCCAGTAAAGGCCATTCAAGCCTTAGAATCTAGGGTTGTTACTGGGGGTCAGTCATCCGTCCTTGGCTTTTCAGATCCCAGGTCGCAACGATCAAACATACAGAGCCTGACCCAGAGCTCAGACATGTAGAACCAGGTGAGCCCATAATCCCACTGCTAGTGGCGTCATCAGGCCCAGGTGGACAAATTAATGCTCATCACATGGCAATGTGACCACAGTAATTAGAGTCAAAGCCTGGGCCCTGGCAGCCACAAAAAATTAGGTTTCGCCATTTGTCCTCAATATGCCAATTAAAGAGACAGATAATAATGAAAAGGTGAAAGCTGAGGAGTGTTCAGTGTGGCCATATTGGGAGTAAATAAGTACCCCAAGTCTGTCTTTGGGGAACTCACACGAGGTTCAGGTTTAAATCAAGGGCGGGTGGTATGCATAGCTAAGCAGTCTGGTTCAAGGTGTAGTCCCACCCACCATGGACCCATCATTGTCTGGGCTCTAGCCTTTCCGTCAAGTTGTAGGAACTGTGTGAAACCTCTTCCTGGGAGACCAGACTCTGGAGGAACTTCTAGTTCTTGGAGATCCAGTGTCTCAAACAGTTTGACAGTAGTGTGTGTGTCTCTCCCTGCCGCGGCTCCTCTTTCTCCAGAACGGCCACAGTGAGACACTCTAGGAGCTTACGCCTCATATCCCAGGGTTCCTGAGGATCAGTTCTGTGAAGTGTGTAGGGTCTGAGTGCCCCACCCCCTGTGTCCCCTTTGCCACATCAAGAACATGCGGTCAGCAAGGACAGGGAGCCGAGGCTCTCCATCCCAGTGCTCAGGGATGTGGCTGTGTGTGCTGACTTCCCAGGGAGATGGGACCTGGCTGTGGGGTCCAGCCTCTCCCTGTCTCCAGCTCCGGTTTCCCTTCTGGGTGAGAACATTGTCCCGCCCCAGACTGGGCAGAGCTGAACAAAGAGATGTTAGCTTAGGGGTCTCTCAGTGGTGCAGAGACTGTAAGTGTCCATGAGAGGGGACAGAGGTGTGCGGTAGGAGATCATATTGTGCATTGCGCTTCTCTAGAAGCATTCATAAATATTCTCTATAGAACAGCAGAAATTGCCATCAGACCAGCGAAAGCAAGCACATTGGTAACCATGGTAACTAAACACTGGGCCAAATCCTCAGGTGGGCAAGAGGGAGGTCCATATGCTACCTGGGAGATGGAGCTGTGGTAAATGGACCAGACTGAAAACCTTTACAGTCTTGGGGGCTGGAATCTCTGGTCCTCATAGAATAGCATCTGTCCCCCATTACACAAGATCTGAAGCCCTAGCAATGACTGTAAATTGTAGCCACTGGTACCCAGACTTGACTTCAGGTAGAGCTTTTGACTAGCATGGACTGGGTAGGAGTCCAAGCTTCCTTCTCCAAGCCTGCCCAAGCCCTGCTTGCATGTCTGTATTTTCAGGTTGGTGTCGAGGTTGAGCTGAATAATTGCGGAGCCCAGTGAATCCAGGTCTTCTCTCTGGATCTTGCAATATGAGAAACAAAAACTGAAAAGGGCCATAAAAGTCAATGCAGTCGAGAGGGAGAAAGATACATTCCTATCTAGAGCATTCGGTGGGAAACTAGTCCAGCACACAGACTCACATGTTCAGAACCAACACCTACAGCTGTCCTTACAGTTACTAATCGGCTGTGCCCAGAATCCTTGTCCACGCCAGCTTCAGCAGAACAGGTTTGAGGGGACACTCAGAAAAGCAGGCTGGGTTTCAGGCCGTGTCCTTATCCAGGTGGGAAGCTGGGTCTGAGCCTTCCCAGCCCGGTGATGGGAGATTCTGCCGAGAGCCTTAAGCAGGACAGCAAAGCTGCAGCGCACAGATATTCCCAGGGAGCATGGTGTGAGCATGGTGGCGAGCGGCCCGAGCCTTCGCATAGTCTCTGTGATCCTATGGGCTGGAGCTGGTACAACCCAAGCATCTCTAAACCCAAACACCTGAAATTCATGTTTCCCCACTGTGTGTGTGTGTGTGTGTGTGTGTGTGTGTGTGTGTTAGCGTCACACTCCATGTAGAAAGTTTCATACTTCATGGCTGAACTACCGTGAAACATAGGTGTATTAAAAACAATGCATAACTTCCTTTTGGGGTGTATGAGTAAGGCATGGCACACACATGAACTTCACGTTTAGACTTGGGTCTTGACCCTGAGTTGAATTATAATTATGTAAGCCTTCCCAAGCCTTGTGGATAAGGGACCCTCAACCTGCTACCCCAGAAATAATGTTTTATGGAAAATAAGCACTCATTTGTGGGACATTTTTAATTTCAATCAATCGAGCCCAGAAAGTTTCATGGCAGGGCATTGGGACACCAGTATCCAGGGGATCCAAGCCAAGCAGGGAACAGCCTGCTGGTTCTCCTGGTAGTGAGATAGCCTCCAGATGAGCACTAGGGGCCATAGTGGGGGCTGGGCAGGAGAGAAACTACCCAGGAAAGTCCCAGGGGATGGTTCCTTTCCACACTCTGGAAGGCATCAGTAAAGGACCCCACAGAGACTACAGGCAGGGGCACAGCTTTTCCTGGGTCAGCCGGTAGGAGGAGCCCCTCCCGGTCTTCAGGGGTGGGATGCTGCCCTGGACTCTGGCAATGCTGGCAAAAGGCCCCCAGGCCTGCTTATTTGTGGAGTGAGGAGGACATGCATCATGATGCAAGGCTGCTCTTAGCAAGACTCTGGGTACATGGTACATGCACTTGACCCCAGCCCTTCACAGCTTTAGTGTGTGTGTGTGTGTGTGTGTGTGTGTGTGTGTGTGTGTGTGTGTGTGTGTGTATGTGTTTATAGGTGGGATAGAGAGGAGTTTCTGGTTTGATAAACCAGAGTTATTTTGAGCAAGGACCCATGTCCATAAAGTAATGAGGAAACTGTAAGGCAGTTACCTCTCTCCTGTGATGCTCTGAGCAAGACCTGAATCCTATTTGCAGATTTCAAACCCCAAAGTGGATCCTTGCTGCCTCAGGGAGTGGACTGTAAGGGCTACAAAGGACAAGAGCTGGATGCTGCTGTCTGGCTCCTAGGGACTCAGCTCTAGAGGGCACTATGGGCAGAGCCTAGCTCTGAGAGGAAGGTTATGCCAGGAAGGTCAAGGTGTGAAAGTTAAGATGGAGTCACTGGTGTCAACCCTAACAAAGAGGCCACAAGGGCTTTTCTGCGGGATCACCTGACAGTAACTAGTACAGAAAAGGGCCGGGATCCCGAGTCCCAGCAGAGGCCACCACAGCCTCACACAAGGACATTTGCCAGCAGAGGCCAGCTGAAGCTTGACCACGCCCATAGTTCTCTGTGGAACTCGAGTTCCTGTGGAAAGGCACTGCTCTCCCAAATCGCTGTCTGTATGTGTATGCATCCTGCAGGCTCTCTGGTTGTTGTTGTTGTTGTTGTTGTTGTTTTACCAGAATGTAAAGGTAGCCATCATGGGGAAATAAAGAACGAAACTCATATTCCTATCCTCAAGGACTTTGGTACAGAATAGGAAGCACTAGGCACATGAAGCCAGCCCATGGGCCCAGGTCTAACTGCCAGGGAGCATCAGGAAATGAGCTGTGAGAGACAGGAAGGGAAGGTATTTCCGGGGCAGCCAGGGAGTTCTACCTTCTGGTCTCAGAGCATTCCATGGCTGGTCATCAGGGATGGATGTATCTGGGGGTCTGGCTAGGTCCTGCTCTGTTTGTCAGACCTTCTTTCATCCACACCGACCCAGACACTGTGGGTCCCTGAGCCTACATACCTGTGATATCCCACAGGTGCCAGTACTGGGTGGTTTGGTGTGTCAACTTCACACAAGCTACAGGCCTCAGAGGGAGGAGCCTCAGCTGAGGAAATGCCTCCTTGAGATCCAACTATAAGACATTTTCTCATTTAGTGATCAATGGGGGAGGGCCCAGTCCAGGTGGGTAGTTCTATCCCTAGGCTGGTGGCCCTGGGTTCTATGAGAAAGCAGGCTGAGCAAGCCATGGGGAGCAAGCCAGTCAGCAGCACCCCTCCATGGCCTCTGCAGCAGCTCCTGCCTCCAGGATCCTGCCCTGCTTGAAATCCTGTCCTGCCTTCCTTCAGTGATGAACAGCAATGCTGAAGTGTAAGCCGAATAAACAAACCCTTTCCTCCCCAACTTGCTTTTTGGTCATGGTGTTTCATCGCAGCAATAGAACCCCTAACTAAGACAGTACCCGTTGCATTTTGGGTAATAACGACTTAGGGTTTCTCTCACAAGCTGCCTTTTGTGAGGACCCCGGAGCACTGGGATGACAGAACACAGAGGGGATACCCTCCTCTCTGCAGCCGACTTCTAAGCCCTTGGCAAGGCTGCAGGGGTGCTGGTAGTGGGTCTCACCCTAACTCCGGGTGACAGCAAACTGCATGAGGTCCCTGAGTACACACAAACCCTGTCCCGAAACTTTGGATGACCCCCTAAAGATAACCCAGGTGTCCGCTCTCCAAATTGTAACTCCAGGCAAACCTTCCTCTTTCCCAGGGCCCCAGCCTCCTGCTGAGGAGTCTCCTGATCCAGTTCCACTCAGAGGCAGCCCCCAGCCTCTTCCTCTTGGAGACCCTGCACTCATTCCTCGCGTCCACCAAATCTGCCCTGAGGCAGGATGAAAAGGAAGCCCGAGACAGCCTATGGCGATATCTCCCCACAAACAACCCCAAGTCTGTCCTGCCGGCCTCAGGCTTAATCTATGGATTTTTCTGGACATTGAGGTTCATACCTTTGACCCAGAGAGGACTGCGGGTCACTGCCCTGGCAGGAACTGGAAGGGGAAGGAGGAAGTCTGTCCAGATGGGGTGTGTGGGAGTGCCAGTGGTGTGTACTGGCCCTGGCTTTTAGCCTCCTTTGCCCTCACAGCTGTTTTGTGAAGACAAGCTGCCCCTACCTGCGTCCAGCCTCTGGTCCCTGGTGACAGCTGTGGCTTCTGGGCCACCCATGCCCGCTCTCTGGTACAGATCCTGGGGAGGCTGCAGGCAGGCATGGAAGGCAGTGAGCGTGGTGCCCATCTGCACCCACTGGTGAGTTCCAAGTACCCGAAGTCTCAACGCAGCGGAGGACAGGGGTCCCCATGACCACTCTGTGAAGCGGCCACACCCTAAGATGGCTCTCAGCTCATTGCTAGAGGACAAAGGCGAATGCAGAAACACCAGCCCCGCTGGCCGGCACAGGGCCATGAGCTGCTGCCTCTGGGAACAATGCACAGTGTCAGGTTCTGGGGACACTCCTCTGCTGATGCTACATTGGGAAGAGGCCCTTGGCCTCCCAGACACTGGCATCAAGGACTCAGCTCCATGTACCCTGTGGGTCATCATCAGTACCATGCCAGCCCTTCCCCTTACACTCCCATTTAATCCTCCCAACCATCTAATGAGGTCACTCTGCTGCCCCTATTCTCAAGGCCCTGATAGGTCAGAGTAACAGGGCTGGCCCAAGCCCTCAGTTTAACCCAGAGCCCTGTCATGTCACGGCTGAGAGCCCAGAATCACACAGAATGGAGGGAGCCAGGATGCTACAGCCAAATTCAGGGGAGGGGTTTGAGGAAGCACACAGTTGTCTTCACCTTCCCAAGATGAGCAGTCCTTGGGGCTTGCTGGGCCATGGTCAAGGGGATAGAGTGCTGCACTCCCTGGAGGGATGCTGGGACCCAAATTCTGGTCCTCTGGAAGAGCAGCAAGTACCCTTGACCTCTCAGCAATCTCTCTAACCCCCCCACTCTACTTATTACTAAACAACATGTATAATTTATAAATAATAGACACTTCTATCATAAATTTGTGTTGCCATTTAAACTACACAGAATCATTGCAAGAATGTGTGTGTGTGTGTGTGTGTGTGTGTGTGTGTGTGTGTGTGTGTGTGTGTCAGACTCTTGCATTTCCAGTTCAACTATGATTTGACAATTGTTCACAATACTGTAGAACCCCAAAGCTGAAATGGCATAGTGGGGTGGATTGCTCGTAAATAGTGCAGGTGGCTTGGTTCACATTGGCTATTACTTTGCTCTTGAGTATGAAGGAATGTCTTAGGAATTTCTCTGTGCTAGTCTATCAATACTTAAATTTCCAACTCTGATTGTTTTTAAACTTTGTACCAGTATCATTTGGATATGAAATGTCCCTCACTGTCTTAGGTGGTGAATGTTTTGTCCTCCAGATGGTGGCGCTGTTTTAGGACAGTCTATAAACCTTAGGAGTTAGGACCTAGTTGGGGGAAATGAGTCACTGGTCCTCAGTCCTTTCTTCACTCTTTCTGTTTCCTACACAACATGTGCTGAGACGCCTCCTTCTCCATGCTCAATCCACTGTGACATCCTGTCTTACCATTTGAGAAGAACAACAGAACCAAGGACTGTGGGCTGGAGCCTCCGAGATCATGAGCTAAAATAAATATCTTCCATTCGGTTGCTCCTACCAGATATTCGGTCCATAACAGCAATAAAATTAGCATAGAAAATTGGTACCAGGAGTGGGGTCTGGCTAGCTGACAAGCATCTTTCTTATTGTCCAGATGTAAGACATCTGGATTCTTTTTAGTAGACCTAGTATCTGTAACAGCCACATCTTCTTTGTTAATCACTTGTCTTGCTTCCATGGGGGCAGGAAGGCTGATGAAAATAAGGAAGGAAGGGTTCCTTTTTGGCTCCGAGTTTGAAGGTATGATCCATCATGGTAGGAGAGGTCATAATGACAGAGGTTTTGAGGTGGTTGGTCATGTTGTAGCCAGTCAGGAATCAGAGAGCAATAAATAGCCAGGGGGCTTTTCCCCCTTTTTAAATTCAGTCCTGGGACTGCCCCCCCCCCCCAGCCCATGGAATGGTACTGCACACAATCAGGATGGATTTTCCCATCTCAGTTAACCTCATCTAGGTAATACCTCACAGACCTGATGAGAGATTTGTTTCCATGGTGATTCTTAATGTCATTAAGTTGATATTTGAGATTAACTATCATCCCTTCTGATCAAACTGTTTGTTTTCAGGTCTTTCTGCCCCTGTAAATTTTCTCTATAAACCTGACTAAAAGCACCCACTGAAGCCCATGACACAGCCCAAATGCCCCCACTGCCTTGACATTTCTGATGCCATTCATTAGCCCATTGCTTTGAAACTCATCTTACTCCAAGTCTCAGAACATGGACAGAACGTAGATAAATTCTTTGCTAGACTGTTCTACAGATAGACAGCAGTTTTATTCCCGGCTATCTTTGTTTCTACCTGAAACTTTAAGACCACAGCTGTCCTGCCTGCCCTTTTGAGCTCCTCCGAGGTACTGCTTTTAATGCCCTGCACCTTCTCCATCCTGCATCTCCTACTTCCAAGATCCTCCCACACCCATGGTCATGTATGCTCTGCTTTGCTGAGCTGGCCCAGATGAGAGCACCAGCATCCTTTCCTGGGTATCAGTGTTCTGTATCAGTTACTTCTGTGTAACTATGACCAAAATACTCGGGAGAACAGTGTCAAGAAAGGAGGAATTTATTTTGTCCCCTGGTTTTAGATGTGGTTCACTCCACAGTTTCTTGGATCAATACACTTGGGCAAGACATAACAATGACAAGAATGTGTACTGGGAATTGCTCCTCCAGCCAGCAAGATGGCTTAGTAGGTCAAGGCATGTGCCACCAAGCCTGGCAACCTGAGTTTGAGACCTTGAACCCGCAGGTTGGAAGAAGGTAACTACTTCCCATGAATTGTCCTCTGACCTCCACACATGTACTGGGTCATGCAAACACATAATAATGCAGACATATAAATAAATAAATAAATGTTATATAGCTTTTTAATCTTTCAAAGGGGGGATGGGAGGAGTTGCCAATCACCTCGTGTCAGACAGGAAAGAGAGAAAGGGATCTGGTACCTGAAGGACTCACAGCCAGTGACCTTCTCCAATCTGGCCCCCACCTCCTGAAGTTCCCAGAATCTCCCAAAAATAATATCACCAGCTAAGCATATAGGTTTCAGCGTAGGAGTCTATCAAGGACACTTTCAATCTAAATGACTATGGGCACGACAGGACACTTCAATACCTGTCCCCATTGTGTGTTTGAACCAGGTCACACAACTCTACCCCTCAAACACTGAGAGCTCCGCCTCCAGTCCTATGCTTCTTGGCACCTCCTTACACGTCTGCCAGCCTTTCCTGGATGCGTTCTGAGGGTGGGGAGAGAAGACAGTGTCTCACTACAGAGATACGGCCAGCCTTGAGCCATCTCTGTGGACCAGGCTGGCCTTGAGCTCACAGAGATCCATCTGCCTCTGCCTTCTGGGTGCTGAAACTAAAGGTGTGTGCCACATGCCCAGCTCCCTTGTGCAGTTTTGAAGCTCCATTTTGGGGTATCGGGGACTGACATAGCATTGTGATAACTTTGCCCCTGCCATCCTACAGTGTCTTCTTCCTGCCATGGCCTCTGAGTAAACTGGACCCAGTCCATTTGGGCCCTCCTTTTTTTTTTTTTTCTGTCCTTTTAATGCTCCGCTTTTGAAATGTAGCTCTCAGAAACCAAAGGTCATTTTGGGGGTGATTGGGCTGAAATCTCTATCTCATGATTGTTTTTCCTTACCTTATTGTTTTTCTCCCCCCTTTATTTTGGTCAATTGAGTCGTGAGTAATTCTTTCACTGAGGTAAGCTCTAGGGAGCTCACTATAAACAAAAGTCTTGCTCTCTGCTCTGGGATCTCGAGTGGTTCTGTTCTGTGCTTTGGTGGTTTCCCTGCTGGTTTCCAATGTTGTGCCCTGTGGCATCGGTAGCTTGTGACCAGCCACCTGCAGGTGCCCTTCCGCCTCCTCACCTGGGCAGGTAAGAGCCTTCCAGCCTCACCTGTTGCTCCATGGTCTTCGCCTTTCTTTTATATAGTTGTTTGTGTTCTTCTGCCTTTTACACGTTAGGAGTCCCACAACACACAGGCGCCGGTTTTTTAAGCAGGTCTTTTGAAATCACAGCTGAATTGACCACTCTTTGTGAGTGTTTCTGTCATGGTCGCCCTGCACCGAGATGCCATGGTGAATAAACAGCTTCTTCTCTGGCTTCTGGAGCACACTATTTGTACTTTGATTGTGACATTGTTTTAACACTGTTTTTATTAGTTTGTCATTCTTCTGCATCGGACAATAAGGTCCTTGAGAGACAAAGCAGTATCTGTTCATCCTGGAGCTCAGCACAATGCCTGGTGTTGGGCAGGGGTTCAGCAAACGTTGGGCCATCGCTCATTTCCTGACTGCCAAATGCCTTACGGAGCGGCGGAATGATGAGACCACAGAAACACAAACACTAAACATGGGTTTGGACATGTCCCAGCAGACAGACCAGAAAGCGACACTTAGGTACATCTCCCCTGTCTCCACCTTCACCATCAACCTCCCATGGGAGATGCAGCAGGAGGGCCAGCATCCTAGCAGACTCCAGTAGCTTAACTATAAAATGTCCCCCAACCGCAATGAGGCCTCTGGCAGTCCCGACTTTGGCCTCCTTCCAGACACTGCAGTGTGTAATGAGTCCAGAGCCCTTGGGTGTGTTTGCATTAGAATGAATGTGACTGTAGGTGGGGTTCGGGGAAGGGGACTGGGTCACATCTGGCCCATGTTCTAGCTGCCCTGGAAAGTGACTCAGGGCCTCATGCTTGCTCCTGATCTCATTGGGAAACTGAGGCAGCTTAGTGTCTTTATCCCACACAAAGAATTTTCTGGAACCCAACTAGCATACTGCCTGCTTAGCAATGTGGTTAGGATTCATGCTTTAAGACATGCCTGGGTGCTTGGCTGAGCTTTGCTGGTGGCCGTGTCAAGTGGCTGGGTGGCTCTGGGCTGGACAAGGCCAGGACTGCTTACAACAGGCGACAATGTTCTCAGCTCCCCCGAAACACGAGGATGTGGAAATATTTCTCTTCTAGCATTTTGAATCCAGAACAATTCTAGCATTATGGCTTCTGCCACGCTTGGCTGACCTTTCCGTAATTTTCTAAGCCTTGAAATGTTGAAACGGCTAGGAAAAATGTTCACAATGTGCTTTATTGGAAGTTTCTACATAAATAAATTAAAAAACAGAAATAATATTTTCCCCTTCTGGAGAGTTCTAACCTATTACAGAAGAGAACTCATTTCGAAGTGGGATCTGTAGGCATGCGCACAGTCTTGTTTAAAGGGCCAGGGGATGCACTTTCATGTGTAAAATTCAATGACGTTCACCCCCTGTTTATTTACTAAGCATGTGAGTTAGGATGAGATGGGGTCTATCTCCCACTGCTGGGGTGGAAGACCCATGTAGCTCTATGCCCCCAAAGAGAAGAGGGCATGCACAGCATGGCCACAAATTTGTTCTAGATCTTTTTTCCTCCCCATACACACAGTTCGGCTATCAATTCTGCACACTCAGCATCACAGAGTCTTTGTTTAAATACAGGGATGCTGCCATGAGAGAGATGTAGCAGCCCACCCTGGCTCCCACAGGTCTGTCTCCCATAGATGCAGCCTCATTGAGTGACATCCCTCTGAGACCTTGTGACCAATGGTTTTAGTGGGGAGGAGAGAAGACTGCCTTGGGAGGTGGCCAGACCCTCTGGGCTCCGATTAGAGCATGGACAGCTACAGTGAAGGTGACTGGCTGTGTTGGTGGCTAGAATTTCCCAGCGTTCAGTGTTCAACAGCTCTGAACCTGAAGGAGGGTTGGATCTGATGAAAGGGCCAGTCTAGGCCCATCTGGGCTACATGACTGTGGAGAGCTGTGGTGTGGTGACATGGAGAGGGGACCTCTGATTTAGAGGCTGCGGACAATCAGGAGTCTGGGAAACATTCAAAGGAAATTCGCTGGACTTGTTCCTCGTGAAATATCTATGGCTCCTCAGAACAGGCATCACAGATGTTCCAGAACATTGGGAACATCATAGTCATAGACTGCCACCTAAGACTCCTCAAGGCCTCTACCTAGGAAGCTGTGTGAAATCTTCTTTATATAAAGAAGCAACCACCCCCCAGAACTGGAGCTTTCTAGAAGCATTCAACTTGACTTAACCAATTCAAAAACGACTCCGAGAAAGTGAGGCAGGTATTGTTGGAGAAGTTATATTAGCTCTTCCAGAATGATCAGGTACCATTTACCAAATTACTACTCTGGGGGTATTTAATAACATCCCAGCACCTGAGGAAACAGATTTCATTTTATAACACCCTGGGAAGTGGGGGGTGGGGGAGGGAGTACAAGAGTGAATGCATGCTTGAGAGAATTACACATAAACACAATCATCTATCTGTGCCTCTCGAATGTAGATCATTTGGACTCTTCTTGAGTGACCTGAATTAGCAGCTAGTTCTCTATCTGTCAGGGGAGTTATTAGCTATGGCACTGTTAAAATGCTTCCTAAACCCTGCCGTAGCTCCTTTTAGACGGACTCTGAACTGCGGCTTCTTCATACAGGCTTCCCAGGACAGGTAGGTCTTGGCTCACACCAAGGGGACTCTGAAGCCCCTTGCTAAGGAGCACTGTGATATCTTCATCTCTCCTTGCTATTCCTGTCTTCCTGTCTCCCAAAGGTATTCTCAAGACAGGTTGGAGAGGACGCTGGCAGAGGATGCAGACCGCCTTTCCCATTGCTTCCCCCACCCCCCCACCCCCCACATCCCACTCCCCACCCCCCACTCCCCACCCCACCCCCCACTCCCCACCCCACCCCCCACTCCTCCCCCAAACTCAGAAACTTAGAAGGGCCCTGATTGGCTCAACCCAGGTCACATGAGCATAACCAGACCACTTGTGTGGCTGGTAGCAGGAATGCTCTTGTTGAGCTAATGGACTTGACTAATGGATTTGCAAGAAGTCAGGCCTAGGGCTTTGATGCAGGAGGAGACCTCCATGACAAATGATTGGTTCTCATCAGTGAGGCAGGAAAGAGCGCTAGGTGGGCAGACCCTGCGACAGTCACTCCCTGTCTTTTTTATTCATCTTTTAAACTGCCAGATGCTGATGAGTCCGCGGGTAGCTCGTGTTTTACCTCTGGATCCTTTCTAGGGCCGGGCGAGGTCTCAGCGTGGAAGCTACAGCTGGCTGCCCCTAGCTAGCTGTGGCCATGATGGATCTCGAAGCTTTTGCTGCCTGCCCTGCTGTGGGTGATGTCCAGTCTGACGCTGTGTCTTCACGCGGAGCCCATCTGTCCCCGGCAGTACCCTTCAGATTCGATTTCAAGAATTCGGAGAGAGTTGCCGAAGCCATCTCTCACTGCCTCTGAGCCACGGCTTCAGATCTGTGGATCGTGTCACTGAACTGGGGAGCCGTGAAAGGCAGCTTGGCCATAGGAGAAGGTTCCAGGATGTGCTCAATGACCACAAACCAATTTAATCAAGTGAATGATGAGTCTGAGGCGTTTCTGGCGGGGCTTGCCCATGCTGCAGCACATGCAATGCAGCCATGCACTTCAATGCAGCCATGGTCCTGAAGACATGTGTGTGTGCTGGTGTCTCCACTGTGCAATGCCAACAACATTGTCTGAAACACTTGGCTCAGACCTCAGACAAGTGTATACTGCGGGTTGGGGTGTTTTTTTTTACTGCAGACACCAAGTGTTCTGCTCTTTCAGAAACATCCTGTTTTAGTTAAGGAAAACAGTCTTGTGTTTCCCTACAGTCATTCCTCAGGAGGTAAGAATCACATCAGTCAGCCTTCACACTGGGCCGTGTGGTTTAGACTATGTGGTTTTTAACACCGCTGTTTGAGTTGCTGACTGGGCTTTTATTTTAAAAGCTGTTGCGACAATTTGTCTTCACTGACCAAAGGATGGGATTCAGAATCACCACGGAAACTCACTTTTGAGTGTGTCCGTGAGTGCGTTTCCAGAAAGGTTTAGCTGAGCAGAGAACAGTTTCCCTGAAGGTGGGCGGCACCATCCCATGGCCTGGAGAAGGAAAAGGAGGTAGTGAGTTGAACACCAGCATTCATGGCTCTCTGCTTCCTCACTGTGGATGCAACATGGCCGGCAGCGTCCTTCACACAACATGGCCGCCCCTTCCTCCATGCTGTCCATGTCAGTGAGGACTGTATCTTCAAACTGTGATCTGAAGTAGACCCCTTCCTTCCTTAGCTGACCTTTGTCACAGCAATAAGCAAAGGAACTAATACAGAAAATTGAACCAAGGAGTAGGGCCTTTGTGTTGGTGAAACTAACTAAGTGATTCTCAGGCCTTCGAAAGAGTTTGGAGCTGTGGGCCGGAGAACTGATATAACCAGTGGGTGCCTCCGACCGAGGACTGAGTTTCCACAGCTCTGGGCTCCCCACAGTGCCTGCCTCAGTGTATGTCATCCTTTGTAGCAGGTACACAGTACCTACACCGAGTCCAACATTGGCAAATGTGAAGAGTCCTCCCTTGTCTGCTTCCTGGTGCTCCCCATCACCTCACAGCCCATCGACTCCTACTGTCAGGTGTCCTTAGGGCCCTCAGACCCTCAACCTTTGGGGCCTGGGTGATGCTGCAGCAGGACACATTCAGGCGATTCCTTGTGTTTTCCTAGAACCTCTAAGTGGTTTAAACTTGATGATTCAAGATCCAAGCACACAATATCCAACACTACTGTATATTCACATATCCTGGCAGGGTTCAGAATTACTAAGCCTTCCCCAGAAGGGATGGCGATGTGCTACTCAGAGACTGAGGAAGGTCGTGTGTGTCTGGGGAAACACCATCATCCAGGTCTAACCAGGAACTCGCAGGGAAGTCAGACAGAGGCCAGGCACCTTTCTTCATCTGGCTGGTTAAAATAACACTCCCCCACACCATGCTTTTTCTAACTCAAAGCCCTGCTTCTCAGGAGCACAATCCACATTTGCAGGGCCAGTGAGGAATTCCCAGAGCAGTCCCTGACAGATGGAAAGATCTGATTGTCTCGTTAGAAACGTGGGTTTCCTCCAGCAAAAGTCCTGAATTCTTTTTAGAAAACAGGCCATTTGTAAGTGGTGAAAGTGTTCTTGGAAACATGCTTGCATGGGTGAGATGAATGCTTCATGCTAGCATCCAGCTGAAAATACACCCACCAGGTTTTCCTGTGCTTGCAATGGTGACATCCCTTGCAACAAAACACTCAAACGGCTTGACATCGGATGGCTAGATTTTCCATTTTAACGAAATATGTTGCAAGCTTCTTCTTTTCAAATTGTGAGAAAATCATTGAAGTGAACAAATCCGGAGTTGTTGAAATGTCTCAAAGCGGTTGGAGAGGCATCCTGTCACACAGTCGGCCCCTGATTTTGAGAGGTTAGAGCAGAGTCCTAGGTGCAGCTGTGCCCTGCCATGACCTTGTGCCCTTGACTTCCATATGCCACGTCAATGTGACTTAGGGGCCACCTCCCCTTGATCTTTAATAGGACCAGCTGACAGAGGGGTCACGACTACCTGCTGCGGAGGTGCCCCGCACAGTGTTTGCTCCCCTTTCAGAACCACTGAGCCTGGCAAAAGTGCTGTTCCTCTGTGTGCTTGGGGTCCATGCTCAGTGTGGACATGCGTGAGCAGGGGTGCTGGGACTGAGATCTTTCGTGTTCCCCAAAAGCCAATGCGTTCAAGGCTTGGTCACAACTTGCTGTGACCATATTTCAAGATTGTAGAACCCCGTGAGCAATCTTAGGTCATTGGGATGTGTCCTTGAAGGGGATGTGCATTCTCTGCAGGGTGCTGAGGAGGGAAAAGGGTTCCTCATGTGCATCCACCACCCTTCGCTGCCTCTCCACAGACCAAGCAACAAGGACTGAACTCTCTGAAACCACAAGGCAAAATAAATGGGCTTTTGGTCTTTTTTTTTTTTTTTTTTTTTTTTTTTTTGGTTTTTCGAGACAGGGTTTCTCTGTGTAGCTTTGCGCCTTTCCTGGGACTCACTTGGTAGCCCAGGCTGGCCTCGAACTCACAGAGATCCGCCTGGCTCTGCCTCCCGAGTGCTGGGGGTTTTTGGTCTTTTAACATGGATTGCCTCAGCTATTTTGTCCCAAGTACAGAAAGCTGACTAATACAGTATGAACGAGTGGGAGGTGACGGTGCTGTTATAGTTCTCAGCTCAGGACTGACTGGCGACTCTGAGCATCTTGTGTGTTTGTTGGATGTCTGGGTTCTCCCGTATGTGAGTTTCCTGTTCACATCCTGTGCGCAACTTTAAACACAAGGCTGAAGAGTTTCCTATTGAGTTGCAGCATTTCTTTGTGAAGTCTGGACATTGAGCCTTTGTGGTTGAGCAGCTGAGGCAGTCTGGTTTTAAGCCGGCTTAGACTCCATCCTAGCCTTATACCAGCGTCTTGCAGTATTATAAGACTGAAATAATTAGGCTGTGTGCAAGGTTGTCTACTTCTTGGAGATTTGATAAAACCTGTCTGAGGCCCTGGTGAGACTGTGAAATTTTGGCCACCAGTGTGGACTAGGCAAGCATTTTCTCAGCTGAGTTACGTTCAGCCATCAGCTCATCTCTCTCTCTTTCTCTCTCTCTCTCTCTCTCTCTCTCTCTCTCTCTCTCTCTCTCTCTCTCTCTCTCCTTTCTTCCTCTTCTAGATCATGCTGGTTAGAGATCTGTCTATTCGAACAGCTTGTGTAGCAAGCCCACTTTGAGTCTGTTCTTTAGTTAATTGTTTCCAAGGGGGATGCACACCATTAACAAAGTTGTGTGTTCCTGCTAGCCGTGTATCAGGTAGACCAACCAGGCCTCTCCTTTCGTACCTGCTATTGGTTCCTGACCTAACAGCATTTAGCAGAGCATTTCAGCCATCCAAGCACTCTTTTGGAGAGTTGGCATTGTTGATTTCACTTATCCACATGAAGGTCTGAGGACGTGCTCTGGGTAATGGTGATTTAAAATGTTTTCAGTTAGCATTCCAGAGGCCCATGGGATCCTGGTCTCAGAAGCCCTGGCCTAGCAGTTCCTCAGCAGCTTTTCACAGACGTTGCCATCAGGGCCACTCTGACCCTGCCCTGTTCAAGCAGAATGAGGTTCCATCCCACCTCATGCCTCACTGTCAGCATTTGCTCCCAGTCCTGGGCTCTGTGGCTAAGGGCTCTTCCCTTCTGTGTTGCTCATGGGCGCTGGAGTCCCCAGCTTGCCTTTAGCTGTGGTTTGCTCACTCCTGGTTTTGTCTTGGTCCTGGACCTCCCTGGAAACCCTAGTCTCCCTGTAACTGAAGAGATGGGAGGAAATGAATGTTAGCCCAAGGTCACACGTGGGTTAGTGAGGGACAAGGACCAGAACGCAGGCCTGCTGCCCAGCTCATTAGCAATGTTATTACTGTCATGTGATTCACAGGACCACAACAGGCATCCAGAAACCTAGCTCAAGCAGGCATGGAAAACTTAATATAAAGTATGATGTAAATGCTCAGCAAATGAGCTATCCAAGGCCACTGGTTTATTAGAATAAAATAATGTATGTTGTAATGTATGGTGAGTATGGGATTTAGGTCATATGTGGTGAGTACATCTTATGTATTGTATATGTACATATAGAAAAGTTGGGGGGGTCCCTAGATTAACATGTCAGAGGACCAATGGAAAATACAGCCTCATAGTTTTAAAAAACTAGTGGGGGAAGTGATATGTTTAAAGCCATGAGTGGTATCAGTGCCCAGGAGTAAAGAGCCCTTAAGTGGATTCTAGAAGGCTCCATGTACAGTGATGCTCAGTGTGCTGTGGGTGTGGGGGCAGAGATGGAAGCCTATGGCAAACCTGGTGGATTCAGGTCCAGCAGCTTGGAGCTGGCTTCCACGAGCCAACTAGAACAATGTACAGACTCCTTCATCCCGCCAAATCCTAAAGGTGAAAGTCAATGCCCAAGCCTCACTACTCCCTCACCATTCTTTCCCCCAATTGTTTTTTCAAGACAGGGTTTCTGTCTGTAGTTTTGGTGCCTGTCCTGGATCTCACTCTGTAGACCAAGCTGGCCTCAAACTCACAGAGATCCGTCTGGCTCTGCCTCCCGAGTGCTGGGATTAAAGGCGTGCGCCACCACCACCACCTCCTGGCTTCATTCTTTCCCATTTGCAGTGAGTTTCTTCTTGGGCTGCTCATGTCAGAGGTGCCGGGATCGAGGAGAGCGTGGTGGGGCTTGTAGTGCACCGCTGTCCTGACACTGGATGGTGTTGGAGGCTTTCAGCTGGTCATGGTAGCATCCTCTATACCATGGAAACTGACAAACTACAGGTGAGGGTTTTCTTAACCCAGCAGCATGTTCATGAGCACTGATGAACACCCTGTGGCCCCAGTGTGGCAGACTGTTGGTCTTCTGGACTAATGGAGGCTTCGGTGAAGATGTCTCTTCATCTTCCTATAAGGATGTCATTCGTTAAAAAAAATAGAATTTAAAGGGTTTTTTAGATTATTTTGTTTTAATGTGTATGAGTACTTTACTTGCTTGTCTATATGTATATCACATACAATCCTGATACCTGAGGAGGTCAGAAGAGGGTATTGGATCCTCTGAAACTGGAGTTGCAGGGTAGTTATGGGTGCTGAGAACCAAACTCGGGTTCTCTGGAAGAGCAACAAGTGCTTTTAACCTCTGACCCCTCTCCCTAGCCCCAAGGGTGCCACTCTTGATGTGTGTGTGGGGTCACTCATGGCTCAACCACCTCCAGCAAGCCCCACCCAAATGCTGCTACATTGGGATTAAGGCTCCAACAGATGGAACTGGGGAGATGCAGCCGTCTGTGTATACCACCTGGCTTTGCAGTCTCAATCACAGCCATGCAGTGTTAGTTGTGTTTACATTGTTGTGTTTACATTTCTGTGGCCCCTTTATCTGAAAGAACAATGTAAAGGAAGAAACTTTTCATTTTGGCTCATGGTTTTAGAGGCTTCAGTCCGTGGTTGCTTAGCACCATGAACCTGGGCAGAGCATTGTGGTGATGGCTAGAGTTAGTGGTGAGAGTTTCTCTGCCTGATGATGAACAGGAATTGGCGGGGGGTGGGGGGAGAGACCTCCAAAGACCTGCCCTCCAATGATCTACTACTTCCTTCCTAAAGTTTCCAGAAACTCCCAAATAGCACCATCAGCTAAGGACCAAGCCCTGAACATATGAACCTGTGGGTGACATTTCATATTCAAACCATGATAAGTGCTTAGCTGTCCCACTGTAGTAGAATGCTTAGCTGTCCCACTGTAGCGAGTGCTTAGCTGTAACACTGTAGCAGAGTGCTTAGCTGTAACACTGTAGCAGAGTGCTTAGCTGTAACACTGTAGCAGAGTGCTTAGCTGTAACACTGTAGCGAGTGCTTAGCTGTAACACTGTAGCAGAGTGCTTAGCTGTAACACTGTAGCGAGTGCTTAGCTGTAACACTGTAGCAGAGTGCTTAGCTGTCCCACTGTAGTGGAATGTATTTCAGTAGCTTAGTTAAACTATGGACCAGCAATGTGATCACTCAAAAACTAGCTGTGGTAGTTAACTGCCAACTTGGCAAGATCAAGAATCACCTAGGAGATAAGCCTCTTGAGGGAGTTTCTAGATTGGGTTGATTTGAAGTAGGAAGACCACCTTAACATGGAGGTACCAGTCCATGTGTGTCCTGGGCTGAATGAAAAGGAAAAAGTGAGCCAAGCACCAGCATTCCTCTCTCTCTCTCTCTCTCTCTCTCTCTCTCTCTCTCTCTCTCTCTCTCTCTCTCCTTCCTGATTGAGAATGCAACTGACCAGCTGCCTCAAGCTCCTGCCGCCATGAGTTCCCTACGATGAACTGTATCTTCAAACTGGGAGTTAAAATAAACCCTGCCTCTACTGAGGTCCTTTTGCCAACATTTTGTGGCATGCAGTGAGAAAAGTAGCTAAGACAGAGATAAACCAAAAACTATTTCAAATATAAGAGGGAAAAGTTGAAGCCAGAGAGATATTGCCAATTTCTTAGAGAACAATTAAAATTAAGGCAAGACCGTGGCCAATAGAGAACAAACAGGATGGCACCGACCGTTCCCTGAGCCAAAGGGGAAAAAAAGAAAGAGCTAGGATTGCATGGGGAAGAGAAGGGCAGCAAACTTCACGTCGATGCACAAAGTAAAGACCGGATGAACTACGGCACTGCCAGGCTGATGGGAGATTGGGTGCCTAGTAAAAAGATGTGAAAGCATACAATATATGGCAGGTGCGCTCATGTCAGCAAAGGTAGCATGGCCATTGTGGCTCCACATGGACACAAGGGACAGAAACTACCTCAAATGGGTGTCCGCATGTCTGCCCCTCTTCTGTTCTAATGACAGAAGAGAAAGCCATATATGTGTGTTGTCCTTGTTACATCTGTTTCTCTGGTGGCTTGAGCAAGAGACTTTCAGTCTCCACAGCTTGGAGGCCACACCTTTAATGTCCTTGTCCTCATGGGCTTCCTCACTGTTTGCGACATGGACAACAGTGTCCCTCCTATTTGCCACTTCCTCCATGGCTCCCCTTTGCACCTCTGTGAGGGGCCAGGAGGAGTCAAGCTGACCCTTCACTCTTTGATTTGGGAAGTTCCTCAGCTAACTGCTCCCCTGCTCACAAGTCCCATCGTGGAACAGAAACTGAGTCAGCCGAGGTCTATGCCACTTGTTGGCACAGATCCCATCCTTTGCATTGCCCAGGGACATGTCCCTCCTGGGACTTCAAAAAAGGACCTTTGTCTATGATGGCTGGGATGCCCTTTAAGAAGGGGCTGCTGTCCCTCAAAGTTGAGAACCTGTTTGTCCCCACAGATCTCACCACAAAGTTCCCTTGGCAGCCCCTTCATGGCTTCCCCAACTGTGTTAGTGTGTACCCCAGAACTCTCCCAGCTTCCACGGGGCAGCTCTAGAGTTACACCCATGCTTCTAGGTGTTCGGTGCAGCACGGCCCTGGCCCTCCACACTAGCATTGCTTTAGGTTGGCTTGGGCTGCTGTAACAAAGCGCTGGAGACTGAGTGGCTTCTAGACAATGGGCATTTGTGTCCTACACGCCTATGGCCTGGAAGGGCAAGGTGAGGTGGTCCCGCAGGGCCAGGTTCTGGTGAGATCGATCGCTTCCAGACCCATTCAGCTGACTCTTTGCTGTGTCCTCAGAACGTGGAGAAGAATGAATGACCAACATTTCTGTCCATTCACAGTCTATACAGGTGCCCATCCTGTCACGGAGGTCCACTGCAGCTCAATTGCCACCAAAGGCCCTCATCCTAATGCTAACACATTGAGAATTAGGACCCCAACGTAAAGATTTGGGGAGACACACTGTCTACCACAGATACACACTCTCTTAGCTCCCTAGCCCGTTGCTATGGGGAAACGTTAACAAAAGCAGCCCAAGGAAGGAAAAGGGTTATGTTAACTCACAGTTCAAGGTACTGTCAGGAAGGGCAGGCTAGACAGCAGGAGCCTGAAGCAGCTGGTCACATCGCATCCACAGTCAGGAGAGTGGTGAATGCCTGCTCAGTTCCCTCCCTCCATTCCCACAGTCCAGGATTCCAGCCAGGGAATGGTGCCACCCGCAGCTGGCAGGCTTTCCTACCTCAATGAAAGCAATCAAGATAATCAGACGTGCCCAGAGCCCTATGTCCCGGCTGATCCTAGACCGGTCAAGGAGACAATTCACACTAGCCACTACACACCCCAAACTGGTTTGCCATACATATGTACTGGGGAAGTTAAGAGACAGGCGAGAAGAGAGGCGAGTTCTGGCGGCCTGTGCCCAGCAGCATGCTGGACTCAGCACTAACTGGGCCTATTTCAAAATCGCTAACTCTGATTAACCTTGCCACCAGGAAAGGATAAGCGTTTATGATGAAGGATATGCATTTAATTACCTCACTTGACTCTTGGCTTTTGGTTTTGTTGTTTGCTGCTGGGGATCAGTCCCAGGGCTTATCATGTGAAGTATGGCTCGGTCACTGAGCTATGGCCACAGACCTTTGAGTTGATCTAGATATGAATTTTACATGCATCAAAACGGCATCTTCGGCCTCATAAATATTTACAATTATTACATGTCCTGACAAACATTTTATTAAAAGAAAAACTAAGGCTCTAGGCTCTGTTTTCCTTCATCTTTAGCTTCCTCCATTATACAGGTGACAGGTAGCTCATGGCTAAGGAAGTTTCCTCTTTTGTCTTCTGAACAACTCAACCTTTGGCATTGGGTGACTGAGCAGGTGTTAGCTCCCAGGGTTGGGAGCTGCCTTGTCGGGGGCAGGAGCAGTTTCAGGGGGGCCTGGGGCCTGAGAAGGGGAGGGTCAGGCCCCTGGAGGAGTCACATAGCACAAAAGGTAGAACAAGGATGAGGAGGGCCCTGTAGGGGCTATGGCTGCTGGAGCCCCAGCCCCAGAGGAGGGAAGAGCCCCTTAGGTGGGCCACAGACAGAGCCTACTTACATGAGTACCTGTGTCTTCAGGACGAACTTGAAGCAGCTTGAGTCTAGACTACTGAAAAGAATGTCTTGGCATGTCTGCACATTTATAGCTAAGAGAGAGGAGGCCTGTGTGGAGAGGCTAAGGCCCAGGATCTGGCTGCCTCCTCACCCCCTGCTCTGACCAACTATGCGCTCCTCAGTGTCCCAGCTGCGGGGTAGGACTGATGGAGTGGACACTTCGCTCGGTGTTACTGCTGTGGGTGTAACCTCCCAAGAGGCACTTCTCCCCATCCCAGTCCGGCAAAACAGGACAGGAAGAGACTCTAACCACCCTCTACTGTTCAGTCAGCAAAGGGCCACCTACTGTGGGGTGAGGAGACCCCTGATGGGAGGTGGCAATCTGTTCAGTGGTCTTCCGAGGTGGAAGCAGTTAACAAGCATCCTTTGCTCTTGAGAGTGAACTGGCAAAGCCTGGGTACAGGTCCTGATTATAAACAAGCCAGTCTCAGCGCCGACCTGAAGCCTGTATTCATACTCTCCTAACCTCCTAAGGCCAGTGAAGGCAAAGGATGACCCCTGCCAGGGCACACACTCCTTCCCCTGCCCACTCCCCTCCACCCCTGCTTTACACTCAGTGGCTGCTCACTGTGAAAGCTGCCAGGGCCTGCTTTGGATTTGGGGGGTAGGAAGAGCCCCAGAGGGCGCCAGGCTTTCCTCTGTAGGAAGAGAAGGGCTACTAGGAGCCTCAGTGACAAGGCCAAATGAGAAACAGTGTGCTCAGCTTCAGATCACACGGCCTCCATTATGCCAACCAGCAGCTGGAGGTTAGAAGGGGTTTCTCCGTTGATGCTGACTAAGCCTGAGACTTTCCCCTGCACAGCCGGGGCTGTGGCTGCCGCTGAGGACTTAAAGGAGGTCAGACAAGGCCAGCAGGAAGGGCTTGGGCCAGACATTCTCCTCTTCCATCACCCTTCTCTCTATGCACCCGTCCACCTGTCCCTCCTTCCTTCGGAAACACGCCCTGCATGCCATTTCCTCACATGTGTTGAGCTCAGTGAACTGACTTAAAGGTTCTTTTTAAAAGTAAAAACATGAAAGTTGGTTTCAGTGGTACGCTGACATCTGCAAAGTCCAGAGCCCCTATTCTAGCTGAGTTCTGAATTCTGCACATGCAGGTCTTCAGAGAGCTGGTCTCAGGCTTGTGGATGCTTCTGGATTGCATCCCCTGTCAGTACTGAGCAGAGAAGGCCATGGATCCATCCACAGTGAGGCGTCCTGTGTGTTGAAATCCCCAGGACTCACTATTCTTGAGATACTTGAAATATTTCCCAAAGGCTACGGGGAAGTTCCCTGAAACACTGACACTCAGTGTTTTAGGGGGCAGTTGCGAGTGAGGAACACTTTTAAACGGCGTTAGGATCGTGGGCTGGGAATGTGCCTCAGTTCATGCAGTGCTCGCCTTGTGTGAGCTAAGCTTGGCTCCATCGTCAGCACCTCCCATAACTGGGTGTGGTGGTGCTGGCCTGAGTCCCAGCACTAAGGATGCAGGAGCAGGAGAGCCAGGAGTTCAACATTATCTTCAACTACATACAGAGTGTGGGGCTAGCCTCAAACTCCCATGGGAAATAGGAGACTCTATCAGAAATAAAGAAATAATGGTAGAACTGTAACATTTTGGTGACAATATTTCTGGGATATGTTAATATCTCAGGAGCACAAGGCATGAAGAGATAAAATAATGGTGGACAGTCAGGTGGGATTCACAGTGGTGCGCACACACTCTGTAGCAGAGATTGTCTGGATACTTGAATCAAGAAACGTAAATTTCCACACGTGATTTCAGCTATCGGGGCAGCACCTGACTATGAGCACAGGAAGCAAGAGTATAACTCATTTTTAAGCTATTTTATCTTGTGTTTATTTTGGGTGTTCTGCCTACATGCATGTAAGTGTCTGATGTGATGTCTGCTGAGGGTAGAGGAGGGCATTAGATGCCGTAGAATTGAAGTTACACGTGGTTGTGAGCCACCACATGGGTGCTGGGAATCAAAGCTGGGTCCTCTGGAAGAGCAGTCAGGTCTCTTAACCACTGAGACGTCTCTCCAGTCTTAACTACTTTTTGACCCCCTAACACTGCACAGATGTCATGTGACACGTGGGCTCTGAAAGGGAGACAGGTGTTTGCTTGTGTGTAAGAGGACATCTTTCCGAGGGGGAGAGGGCTGTTGTCCTAAAGCCATAAGAGATCCTGCCTTCTCCAGTGAGAGACTCAACAAATACCCAGCACACCGCCCTGCCCTCTCCCATCGTAGACATCACTAATCGATCAGGGCTCTGGGTCCCGCTGAGTGTGGATTTGGGTCAAATGATGACCAATCGATGAGACTAGCCATGAAAGATGAGCCTCTTTGCCTCCTCCTCCCCTGGGTTGGTCCTTGGTGCTGGCCAGCAGCTCTCTCTGTCTTCACTTCGCCATCTTGTCAGCGGAGGGGTTTTAAAACCTGCACAGCACCCACATCTAGACCTTGAGAAATCACAGTACTAACTGTGCAATGGACTGTGCAGTTCCGCTGCAATGGATGCCTGGCCTGAGACGTGGCTCTTCTCACCTGTCCTTCCCCATGTCACCTCCCTGGCCCTGGCACTGCCGTCATTCCTGGGATGCTGTCTGGGTGTGGTGCCTCGCTGGCTGTACACCAAACACCACCCGGAAGCAAGTGGATCCTAGACGACTGGGCCTCAGCAGCCAGAGTCTTGGGCTGGGGTGGGGACAGAGCCTGGGCCTCTCCTCCAGGAGCCTGGATGTGGCATCTTTTCCCACAGATGCAGCACCGCGCAGCTCTCCACACTGACTTCCACAGCTCGGCATCACAGAGAGTCACAGTGCCACACTCTGCGAATAGAACAAAACAGGGCTTTTATGGGCCGGCCTGGGAACCTAACCCCCACCCGATGGGAAAGTGTGTGCTGCATTCTAAACAAAAAACGCCCACGGAAGCACTAGCAAGTCTGTGTCGGGATGGCTGGCGCTCTGGCACAGATGGGAGGCATCGCCCATGGGCCGAGGAGCTGACCGTGCCGTCTGCGCGAACTGCGGAACACGGAGGGGTACTGGGGTCTGGGTGATGAGAGGTTGAGGGCCACCAAGATCTCATGACAGCAACTCAGGGCTCTTCCCTCAGTGTTCCAGCACATTCTGTGAAGATCCTAAAGTTCAGCTTGAAGTTTCCGTGATTCCCAAAGACAAAAACCTTTGGAAGCTGATGTCTTGGTGACAGAGTGAGTTTTAGAGACGTTTGAGGAGCACAGAGGAGCCAACAGCCCTTCAGCTCTGCTCTGTGGAGACAGAATGGCCTGCCACACCACGCTAGTGGAGTTGTTTTCCTGTGCTTGGCCATCTCTTGGCCTCTGTAGGGGTGGGATCAAGGTACCCTCAGGACACAGACGTCATGTGCCCTGTATCAAGTGTGTGGCATTTGCACAGAGCCCACATACATCCTCTGTAGACTGCAAGTCATCTCTTGGCTCCTTACCACACTGAACATGTAAATGCTGGGTCAAGGTCTTTCTACACATCTTGCTTTGGGAGGAATAAGAAAAACGAATCTCTGTGTGTTCAGTGCCCATTCATCATTTTATCATTTGTGTCTTTGTGTATGTGTGTGATCGGGGCAGATAGTCCGGCCAGCTCCAGAGAAGAGTGACTGGGGAACAATGGCCTGACTGCTTGGTCTGTGAGGGACAGATGAAGGAGGCATGTGTGGCCACACTGAACTGTACAGGGGCAGCATGGGGATGATGAGGTGCTGGTCTGCAGCTAGGGGCAAGGCTGGGGCAAGTTAGTGTCTGGGTCTGTTTTGTGCCACTGTAGTGGAATACCTTAGACTGGATAGACCTTAAATACACAGCTGTATTACTTCACTATTCTAGAGGCAGGAGTCCAGGAGGTAAGAAAGGGAGGGAAGGGGTCAAGCCCACCTTTTCCCCCAGAAGCCCACTTCCACAGTAAGGCCATTGACCCATCTAGGAGGGCAGAGCTCACATGGCCTTGTCACCTCCTGCAGGCCCCACATGCCATATTCTAACACATGGACTCTGGGGGGATGAATTCAAACCATAGAGGATGAGTTTGTCCTGGTAACATTAGCCTAGAAAGGCGTTGGGGATAGTGAGCATCACCATGCTCACCTCAGGGCCCTGCAGCGCAGCCCGTACTGACTCTGTTTTCCAGCTACGTCTTAGACTGACTGCCATTTTCTCCCCTACTTCCTTCCTGGGCACAGCTGCCCCACACCCCGAGCATCACTTTCCATCTTCCTTGGCTTGAGATCAGAAACAGTCTAATGAAACAGAAAGTGTTCAGAGTGCGTCAGGTAAGAGCTGTGCAGCATGGGCATGGAGGGACTCCGGGCTCTTTCCTAGGATCAGAAGTTCCTTGTCCAGCCCCACCTGCACACTGAGCATGTCTGTGGGATTGCCTGTAGCACCCACAATCCTTAAAGGACCCCCTCCAGGCAACTGCTTCAGTAGCAAACAAAAGCCTCCAGGCCCCAGGACTGGCGGCCTCCGTCTTGGCTAACATGGATGTCACTTATCTTCATCACAGACACACACAATGCTGTTCGTGATGCCACCTTAACTTTTAAGAAGATGGCATTTAGAGCACACACTATAGCTCTGTTCATGAGATTGTCACTGATTGAAGCCAGCCTGATCTACACTGAGAGTTCTGGGCCGACCGGAGCTACTTAGTGAGACCCTGTCTCAACAAAATGTAATAAAACAATAACAACAACAACAACAACAAATCCACAAAACCCACCAAGGTCAATTCAGATCAATTTTAAAAATCAGCAACACTTTGCTCTCATTATGTAACTGGGTGGGTTGGTGATCTTCTTTGTGGACAGGCCAATTCAAGGGAAGTGGCAGAAGTCACTTACTGTCACACTTCCAGCATTGCCTTCCATGGGCTCCCAAATTGGCTGTGGGAGAGGGCGGGCATCCCCTGACTCTGAGTCACAAGCCAATGACCTCAGTGCAGTGGGAGACATTGCATCTACCATCTGGGTTCCTGGTATTGGGTAACATTAGCTCTAAGAAATGATGCCCAGAGAGAGGAAACCATCGCAGACAGCAGCACTCAATGGGTGAGAGGCAACTCGGCCCTGGGTGACAGGTCCCATTCCCTTTCCGACAGACAGGACCTGTGTGCTTAGAGTCTGAAAGTCGAGTATGGTACGGCGAATGGAGCTAGCAGTCAAAGACCTAGAAATAATGGTGACGTGCTTAAATGGAAAAGCTGGGTAAGGTGGGTGCAAAGAGTGTTTCAGTGAGAATAGTGTTGAAAAAACACTGGGTGCTCATTCTGGAAGCACAAATGGATATCTGGAGCGAGGTGGTTCAGACAGTCTTCCTGGCCAACGTACACAGCAGAACACAGGACATTTTGTGAGACTTAAGATGACCCCCAACCACAAAAGGATTTTCATTGCTACTTCATAACGGTAATTCTGCTAGTGCTTACGAGTCGTAGTGTAAATATCTGATATGCAGGATATCTGATAGGCGATCCTTGTGGAAGGGTTGGTCGGCTCCCAAAGGGGTCACAACCCACGGGTTGAGAACCGCTGGTTTAGAGTGCGTGTTAAAACAGCCTGCCATGTCCACGAGGCACTGGCTAAGTGAGAGTGTGACAACAGGTCACAGGGGGATTTCAGCCTGTGGCTCTGGAGTTGTGAACTAGGTCTTGTTTGCCTCAGAACTGCCCTGGAGTAACCTCGGCCCTTCCTGCCGGTGCAGAGACACCTCCATTGGGCAATGCCCGCACACACGTGACCGCCTCAGGCTCATTTTAAAACTGTTCTCCACGAAACAGAAAAACAGAAGCGGAACGGAACCCTCGTGGGTGCCTTGGGGTTTGCTTTGCCTGTCTGCAGAAGTGAAAAGTGGAATTCTGTCCCACCTAAAAGGGAGGGTCTCCTTTCCTGGGTGACTTGCAGAGTCCTAGAGTGGGTGGCAGAGATGATTTGTCACAGTGCCGTGTAGCGAGAAGTAACTAAGCCTAAGGCGAAATGATTTTTAGTAAAAGAAAGAAAAAATTAAATGTTTCCCTGACCGCTAACTAGATGCGGTCAGGGAATGCATAAATTGTGGGTCCCAGTTTAGGCAGCAAAGAATCATGGGGATTTTAACTGCAATGCAAAGATCTATGACTTCTATAAGTCAGTCAGCGAATACAGTGAGAGGTGCCCAGGAAGAAAGCAGGGACAGACATCAGTGGCCCAGTGAGAACAAACTGAAGAAAATGAGGAGAAAAGGGGCCCCTGAGGACTTGATCTGTGGGGTGAGGACCTTTGTACTTGGTGTGGTATGGATGGGTCTAATCAAATTAGACGTCTAAGGGTCCCTGCCACAGGGGTGTTGGTATCTGTAGGGAGCTGGCAAAGCAGCGATGCTGGTGTGACCTTTTGGGCTGTTCCTTCCCTGGAAGGTCCCAGAAACAGGTCCAGTGCCCTTCCAGAGACATTTTCAGGGACAGCCATTGCATCCAGCCTTCTCATCAATCCCTAGCCAGTTAAGGAAGGGTCCAATGAGTGTGTCCCTGTGCTATGGCCTACTTAGCAGTTGGGTAGTATAGCTTTCAATGCTGACCCAGAGCGCACCCAGTCAGGTCCTGGCTAGCCTGGTACCTTCCTTCCCTATCTTCCAGCAGCTCCTTTACTGTGTCCCGATACCCCATGTGATGTCTATTCTCCCCAGACTGGGGGTAAGTCTCCCCTCAGTGTCCTGTGACTTTTCAGATGTTGAACTTTTATTTTTTGAGGTGATTTTGGTTCATATTGAAGGTTTAAGAAAGAGCAGTGAAACCAGCCATGCAGCCTTTGCCCGAGTTTCTTCAACAGTAACTTCTTGCACAGTTATCATAATGTCACAATCAGGATATTGTCATTGACAACAGCCTAGAGATGGAACACATCACCCTAAAGGGATTCCTTCTGTCCCTCTGTTATAGCCACGTCCACTCCCCCTCTACCTCCATTTCCTTCTTAAGCCCAGTCCCCAACATGGCCCATCTGTCTCACACCTTCATTTCAAGAATGTTACAGCATGTACTCTTGGGACCCGCTTTTTCCCCAGTGAATTCTCTGGAGATTGATTCAGTCTATGTCTTGTTTCCAGAGTTCTCGCTGCATAGTATTCTTTGCCCCTAGGTGAACCAAAGCCTAACTCTCTGGTATGAGCAACAGCTGGGCTGTTTCCAATGTCTGGTTATCACAGAGAAATCTGCTTTAAGTTATAGGTGTCCAGGGCTTTGTACAGATAGGACTTTCCATGTCTCTGTAGTGTAGGACTGGGTTGGATGGCAATTGTATGAGCTTTTTAAGAGACCATCAGGCTTTTCTGGAGTGGCTGCACTGTGCACATCTCCAGCAACGCCTGAGCGACAGGGTTTTCACATCCTAACATCCGGGGTTGTTGCCCTTGGAATCCCAGTGGTTTTTTTTATTTCAGCATTTGGATAGGTGCGGACTATTATCTCACTGTGTTTTGACGTGCGTTTCTGGAGTGGTTAATGAGGTTGGACTTCTAGCCTCATTGGTATCTGGCAACCTTCCACAAAATGCTGGTACATTTTGCTTACTTTATAATCTAAGTGACTATTTACCTCCAGCCTTCGAGGATTCTTTATTCTCAGCCCCAGCCCTTCATGGGCTGTGAGGTTTGTAGACACTTTCCGCTGGTCTAGGACTCACCTTCTCGACTTTAACTGAGCCCTTTCTCAGAATCAACAGTTTTGTTTGGATGAGCCCAGTTAGTTGGTTCATTTTACAGATCGTTCTCTTTGGTGAATTGAATTAAGAATTATTTGTCTGGCCCCGGAACCTAATTTTTTTCTCTCCTGTTTTTTTTTTTTCTTAAACGTTTTACGGTCTGACTTTCAAGCAGAATTTGAAGTTAGTGTCACAGCGAAGCCTGGGTCTGTTTTGCGAGGTTTACATGTTGTAGCTGTGCTTATGCAGCTTTGTAAATGCTGAAGCATTTTTACTGTCAGCATCCAGGCGTTCCTTTCTAGAATATAAAGATAGATTGGTTTTTTTTTCTTTTTTCCTCCTGTGTTTGGCTTGTGGCTCACAACCCTGGTGAAGTCATCACTCCAGGGGGTGTTTTCGTGAATTCCCTGTGCAAACAGGCACTTTATGTGAAAGAACAGATGCAATCTCCATGCCCTTTACTTCTTCTTCTTGCTTTGTCACACTGGCTGCTATCCCTAGCACTGTTGAGTAAGAGTGGTAAAAGCGGGGATTGGGATAGATAGCAGCAAGATACACTGTATGGAAGTATGACATTGTCAGAGAATATAGAAGAGCTGATGTTTAAACCACGGGGAAAAAGACAACTGTGAACTTACTATTGTGAAGTTTCAGTTACCCACCACTGCCTGTGCTCTGAAAACATTTATGATTCATCTTAATGATGGAGATAAGGGATATGGTAGAAGTACTTTCACATTCCATTCCGTATCCACACATAAATGTCATTGGTTGCTCAGAGCATACACACTAATGGTGACTGGCTTGCTCTGTGCTAACTCTCCAGCCTGGAGGGCCCAGGGTTGACACCAGCCGACACTAACTAGACCCCGTGGGCCACAGAGGGCCCGAGCTCAGACATGCGGCGAGTGGTGGAAGAGTACAGGGGTGGATAACAAGACAGACACAGACAACAGGTCTCAGAGATGGTTAACGACTGGCCACATGACCAGAATGGGGAGCTGGAGCTCCAGAATGACTGACTGCCTTGGTCCCCCTCCCTTTTAAAACCTGCAGGCTGGAGACTAGACGAGGCAGCTTTTCAGGGTGCCAGTCCACAGCTTTCCCAGATCACCAGCTGGCTAACTAAAGCACAGCTTCAAGATTCAGTCTCTGTCTCTGCTCCCTGGCCTTTGTGCTGGCAGGCTGTGGGAACTGTGGTAGTCTGGTTGCGTTAACCCTTTCAGGGGGAAAGTGGCCACATGGATAGCTTTCATGGCCGTGTATCACTGCAACTGTGCATTCTAACGACATTACTGGTCACTGTTGTTTATGTCTCACTGAGCCTAACTCATAAATTAAACTTTGCTCAGGATGATGGATAGGGAACACCAGCTAGAGAGGGTGCATGTTTCCAGACATCAAGGAGCTCTTGCAAGGAGTCCCCTGGGGAGACGGGGCCACCCACTTCACTTGTTCTCAGCTCACACTGTCCTTAGGGCAAACAAGAGGGCCACTGTATCTGGCATGAAGATTCCTTCTGGGGACCAGGCTAGTCTCTCAAGATCTGAAGATCCCCTGGCTTTATAAATCTATGGGCCCCAGCAATGCTGGAACCTTGGGATGCTGACTGCTCTGAGTGGAGTGTGTTCCTGGAGTTAGGTTAGAAGTGTGCCAATGTAGGTTACCAATGCTTTCTGAGCAAGGACCTTTTATAGAGGACCGGAGGTTCTAATTATGTGTGGGAAGTGGCCTCCAGGAAGTTTCCAGGGTCCATCCCTGGCATATTTGTCCCAATCTTCCTCTCAGAAGGTCATCTCATTGCCAGTCAGTACTTCCTCTTCCTTTGTTTGAAGATTCCAGTTTTTGGATCTTTCCCAGTCATCCCAAGTTCCAGGCTAACGAGAAGAATAGAAACAATCTCTTAGCAGAGAGCAGCTTGCCTCTTCCTTTATCTGAAAAATATGTTACATGTATGTTCTCATTCCCTGAAAACACCCATTCATCTCTGCCTTCCAGGCTCTTCCCATGTGCCCTGTGCCTGCTCTTTCCTCTCCACAGCTTACACCCCGACCTTCGAGCTGCCTATCTGTGCTGGGGACAAAAGGGATTCATCTGGATATTTGTGAGGTGTGGTAGGGAGTGGGAGTGAAGGGTGACTGCCAGAGCTTTTGGACGTGCCCATGCAAACACCTTCCCCAGGACCAGCGCTCTGTCCAGGCTTGAGGCTTTGGAGAAAAGGAGATAGCCTTGTAATCTGCCATGCCAAATACCACCATGGGCAGTGTGCAACATGCTTAGGGCACACAGGGGCTGGCTTTCTTCAGTTTTGTGTTTTCCTTCAAAATATGGAGGGTGGCCAAGGGAGGAAATGTCCCTAGCACCCAAGGAAACACACAGGAGCAGGACAGGTCCCAGTCCATGCTGGTCAGCATGTGTCTACACTCACACATGCCCGAAGGTGTGTGTCCACATGGATGGACAGTGTCCACACTGGCAGAGATGTGTCTATACTGCAAAGAGAGGCCTGTGTCTACATCAACAGGTATGTGTCTGCACTGGCATGCAGTGTCTACACTGACAGGCACATATCCATCCTGACTAAGGGAGAGACTGGGGTATAATCTTGATTCACACACTCTAGCCCGGGCAGAATCCATTACTGTCCTATGGTGGGAACCCGGCTATGGATAAACATGTCTGTACCTTGAGGCTTATATCCAGGAAGGATGACCGCTACAGCTGACACAGGTTACAAGAATACCGCATAGGGGTGAAGCAGCTTGCAGGAGATAGCCCCAGAGATCGAGTTCCCAGGATGGATGCCTGGAGGGTGGACTTGAAAGGATAAGGATGCCAGGGATGAGAGACCCACATCTTCACCTTACCTCTGGCTGAACCACACACAAACACACACAGGACAGCCCCCACCCTAAGTTGAGATGCCCCTAGAGTGCTGGGCTCGTGGAAGGAATCAGAGATATGCATTTGGCTTTTAAAACCTTACTGTCCCTTGAGGGTGGGACAACTCTGGCATCCAGCACATCTGGATCTGTAGAGCCCAAGTCAGAATCTTAGTCAGGAAGAGTTGCTCATATTGACACAGCTCTGCAGCCAACGGAGGAAAGCGGGCCATTGATTGACAGCTCTACAGCCAATAGAAGAAAGTGGGCCATGGGAGTTCTCCCCCATCCACCCAGAGCAGCATGCCCTGCTCCCCACAAAGCCAACTCCGGCTCAGTGTTGAAAGCCACATCACCCGACTGCAAAGAAGGCTATCTATAGTCATGGAAGACAACTCATGTGAGCTCTCCTTGGCTGGTTGAGGACAGACAAGAGAACTGGTGCTGGGACTTTCCAGGAAAGGGACACTCGAAGAGTCCCAGCAACAGGTCCAGTGTGCCTCCAGAAAGGTCTCAGGGATGACCATTGCACCAGTTCTCAGCAGCTACCTGTCCAGCATGGAGAAACCGTATGTTCCTTAGTGTGAGGTTTGTAGTACAAGGTGCACACCAGACCAGTGGGAGTCCATATGTGAAGGACAGTGAGTGACTGAAGTCAAATATTGGAGGCTCTGTTGAACTATGAGCACCACAGGTATCAAGGCAGTGGCCATGGATACAGGTTTGGGCTTGTGATGACTACATGGTCATTATCATACATGGACCATCATGGAGCCTGGGCATGGAGATGGTGTGAGATGGAGGGACACGTTTATTAGACAGAAGTGTGAGGCCTGAACTCAGGCTGTGAAACCCCAACACGACACATGTCTGCCACAGAGGAGAGTAAGAGCAGCAGTTCTTGGCCTTGACCTGGCCCTGGCTGGCTGGAAGTCGCTCAAGGCCACCTGACTGCTGCAGCTGCCCACACCATCAACCCCGATTGGGTTGTGCTAGCACAATAGAGCATCCAGATTTTAGAATGGGCTATGCTGGCCGCTCTGCCGGTCTTGATCAGACCACATTAAATAGCATTTCATAGCGGACCCAGCATTTCACAGAGGTTGCTGAGAAACTGGCACGCGTCCAGAGAAGGAGGGGCAGGAGGCATGTCCTGCCAAGCCTTGCTGGAGAACTGGGTGTGTGGACACTGAGCTGAGGCACAGAGGCCTGAACAGATGGCTCATAGCTTGGTTGCCTCACTGGGGCCTGGGGTGCCAGACAGGAGCCAACCGACCACATAGCCTTGTGACTGAGAGCGATCGGTATGCTGTTCTTTAAAATAAGCTGGATTTTTTCTTTCACTCACCACCTTTTTCAGCTGAGACATTTTTCCATGGCGGTGGGTATGTGATTTTATAAAATAGGTATATAAATCAAACAGTTATGGATGGTAAATGACAGCTTTATTTTAAAACAATTCTTTACATATATCATCTTACCATTTATTAAAGAGGAAAGCAAATGTGGGCACAAAGGAGAGAAATGTGCTTCTCACTTAATCCAACCCCAGGGTATACAGACTTGGTACCTACATGTTGTCCCAGTCTCATTTCCGTGGCTGTGACAAAACACACTGACAAAAATCAGCTCAGGGGAGGCTGAGGTGTATCTCAGAACCCTTTGTCCGACACTCATGAGGCCCAGATTTCAGTTCCCACTATTATAAAAACAAAACACAACTCAAAGGGAAAAAAGGTCTACTTCCGCTCCCAATTCCAGGTTCCAGTTTCTCATACCAGAAAAGCCAAGGCAGCAGGAACTTAAATCAGCTAGCACCATCACATCCATAGTCAAGAGCAGAGAGGAATGGATGCATAATGCATGAATGCTTTTAGTGCTTGGCTGGCTCTCTCTCTCTCTCTCTCTCTCTCTCTCTCTCTCTCTCTCTCTCTCTCTCCCCTCCCTATCAGTTCAGGACCCAAACCTAGGGAATGGCACCTCCCACAGTGGGCAGGAAAATATTAAGAGACGTTGTTTCCCATAATTAAACCGTTATGTTTCCATGAGAGCCCACAACTGTGTATGCATGGTAAAAACTCAACATTCGGTATCCTGAAATCTGAAATAAAGTGTTTCAGGCAGCGCTGGGTAGTATGACGGCCTGTGTAGTGCAAAGTGTGTGTGTGTGTGTGTGTGTGTGTGTGTGTGTGTGTGTGTGTGTGTGTTGTATGTTGAGGATCAAAGATGTGGTGATGTCTGTGATGCCACACAGGTGACTGTTGACAAACACACCTTGGGTTTATTATGTTTTTGATTTTTTTTTTTTTTTTTTTTTTTTTGGTTTTTCGAGACAGGGTTTCTCTGTGTAGCTTTGTGCCTTTCCTGGAACTCGCTTTGGAGACCAGGCTGGCCTCGAACTCACAGAGATCCGCCTGGCTCTGCCTCCCGAGTGCTGGGATTAAAGGCGTGCACCACCACCGCCCGGCATGTTTTTGATTTTTGAACTAACTTTTGCCGACTTCTCCATGACCCACACATTCAGTCATACAGCTCCAGATGGAGTGTGGACCCACAGTTTAAGAAGCCTTCCTCTATGTACTACCAGCATTAAAATGACATTTGCATCTTATTAGGTGTGATTGCATGATGTTAGAAGTGCGTCAGAGATGGTCCAGAGTACACAGGAGGGAATGGGTGGGTTATAAGCAAACCCTGCATCCTTGAGTATGAGGGATATGAGCTCCCACAGATTTTGGCATTGGATAGGGGTCTGGGAACCAATCTCCCAAAGACATCAAGGATGACAGTATTTAATAATGGACATCCTTCTTACTGAAACAGGAAGTGGCTTCCTACCAGAAGTCCTCAGGGCTAATCAGGCCCGTCTATGGTCATGTCTTGGTAGAAAGCCCCATTGGGGTTGTGTCTGGACTGGACAGTGCTACTCTGCGCCCCCTTCACATTGGCTGGCCTGGTACCCACACCTGTTGTTAGAAGGTCTCCAGTGAAACAAAACAGCCAGGCTGCCGAGTCTTCTGTGGTACCTCGGGATTCAGCCACTTGAGTTTTCCTTCTGTATGGCGCAGGCTGGGAGGGCCCATCCAGACTGGGCACCATTGGCCATATGACTGGGTGCTGCTGGAAGGAAGGGGGAACTGGAGGAAGGTGACATTCCCTGAGACAAGCCACTGCATGAAGGTGGAGCTATGGAGAAAGTGAGAGGTGTGTGTGTGTGTGTGTGTGTGTGTGTGTGTGTGTGTGTGTGTATGTGTGTGTGCGTGTGTGTATGTGTTGTGTGTGTGTTGTGTATGTTGTGTGTGTGTGTGTGTGTGTGTGTGTGTGTGTGTGTGTGTGTGTGTGTACTTGTCCTTGGCCCCATCAGTCCTGAAACTGTTGTCCCTGAACATTTCCACTACAGAAAGCAACGTACTACACCAGTCAAAGCTGGCTTTCTATCACTTAAGACAAGTCTGTCCAACTCTACCACTCACTTATTCCCTGCTTGGACATGAGTGAAATGCCATCAGAAAACAGTGCAAATAGATACTTGTTTGTAGCTAGAAAGCACCCATCACTTGGTTCCATTGTGGTCAAGAGGATCACTACCCATGTATACACGTGTGTTCAGTGGCCTGAGACACATCAATGAGGACCTCATGCATGGATGTCTGCCCTCTCTGGCTTCCTCCTCAGGCTCCATGCTGACTCCAGCTCCTTCTCAGCAGCCCAGAATGCACTGCCTCCCATCTTCAGCTCCTGACCATCCTCTGGGCCAGGCTGCATTGAGGCTATTTGGTGATTGAAGCCAAATGGCCTCTGTTTGTATTGAAGGTTGACTAACTGTGCATGAATCAAATGGCATAGAAATGGGGGTGTAGGGTTGAGGGGGCGGGGACTTGAGAAATAAAATTTCCAGAAGAAAATTCTGAGCAGACTTCTGGAAATGGGGGGAGTAGAGACCAGGCAGAGAACAGATATCTGTGGATATATCATGTGAATAGGCATGTTGATATCACGGTCTTTCTGCTGCACGTTGTTCCAGATCTCCTCTTGTCCATCTGGGCTGCCTCTGGAGCAGTGGTGGACACCAGGGCAAACAGCAGACCCAAGCCTCCGAAACCTTTCTCATCCCCTGGGAGGTTTGTCTTCATAACTTTTCCAGAAAGCCCTGGCGTTGTCAGCCTTCTTGATAACCAGATAGGGACATCAGCCCCTCAGGTATGGACGCCTATCCTCTTCCCTCCAAACTCAGCCATGTCCACTTTCCCTTCTAGGGAAAACCTTGGCCAAGGTCAAGGATCTGATAGTGTGACACCCATTTACCTGCCCCCTTCTAGGACAGCAGCAAGTGTCCTGGCACACCCAAATGTTGGGGCAGGTGGCTCTATGATGCTGAGGGTGACAGAAAATTGCTTCAGCAGAAGCCTTAGCTTAGTATCTGCAGTTGAGATTAAAGAATGCCATCACAGTCATTAGGACATGGCCCGCTTACAAATAATAGCGGCCTTCAGTAGATGCTGGGTACAAGAACATGGCTGTGTAAGACACAGGAAACACCCCTGTGGCTTATTTGGGGATGGAGTGGTGCTGATGGAGCCTTAGGTGGTACCTGTATGAAGGCCCAGGCTGCTCGGTAGGGGTCACCCCACACTGGAGCTGCTGGGTGGGCCTTGAAGCAGGCCTCTCCCTTTCTCTTGTTCCCTGGGGCTTCCACCTGGAAGACAGGTGCATAACAAAGGCAAAAGAAGAGCGACCTGCCTTCGTCCAGTTCCTTAGCTCCTCAAGCTACCCCCAGGAGGTTTCCTAAACAAGGACCTCATGGTTTGTATGGTGCCCCCACTGGCTCGCCTAGAGTTGCGCTGGCCCAGCCCCTGTGGAGGTCCCTGTACCAGGGTTGCCATGCCCAGGTGGTAGGACCCAGCTAGAGGCCTAGCAGTTGGCTCCCAGTCTAGGGCACCCTCCAGCCTCTCTGCAACAGGAGCAAAACAAGAGCACGCGCACCTGTCGGCGCCCCGCCCCTTTCGCGCGGACCAATCGTGGGCCTGGGCGGGGCCGGGGCGCAGTCGGAACCCGAGCAGAGCACCGTGGTGGAGCTGGAGCAAGCGCAGCCTCCTTCCTGCAACCTCGTCCCCGCCGCCCGCAGCCTCCTCCCCGCCGCCGCCGCTGCTGCCGCCGCCGCCCCCGGGGCATGGCCTGTCTGATGGCGGCTTTCTCGGTCGGCACCGCCATGGTGAGTCTCACATCCTTTGCGCTCAGGGCTGGGTTTTTATCTTCTAGGGAAACACAAAGCCCCGCACACTGGTGCTCACACCAGCCGCCTAGGAGCGCGTCCTCTGGGCGCTGACCCGGGGCGCCCTGGAGAGGTGCCCTGCTCCGTTCGCCTCCACCCCGGCCACCTGGAGTCTCAGGATGCTTTTTGCACTGGTTTAGGGCGCCAGGAAGGTGGAGGGACCTGGAGTGGGGCGCGAGGCAGCTAGCAGCCTCACCAGTGGACAGATGGCCTTGACTCGTACGCCTCTGAGTGAGGGGTTCGGGACGTGAGAGCGCACTGGGAAGGGACTACAGGCCCAGCCCGAGGGCAGGGAGGGTCGGATCTCCGTGGGGAGTTGTGCGGGGCAGGCGGATGGCGGGGACTTCTTGCGCCACCCTCCGGAGTGCTGGGCATAGTGGGGGACAAAAAGAGGAGCTGTGCCCCACGAAACGGAGCCTGTTCTGCGCTCCCCAGGGACAGCTACTCTGGGGGGGGGGGTGAGGTGGCAGAGTCCCAGGGGAGACAGAAGAGGGCGAGCCCAGATCCCTGCAGGGGTGAGGACAGGGTGTGGGCAGTTAACTCCCCCACCCCCACCCCAGGTACCAGTTCTAGGGCAAAAACCGGGTGCTACTGAATTAATTGCTAGACAAGTGCTGTTTCCCAGAGGTGGGCAAGCATCTCCTCTTACGCGGTGCCTCAATGCACCTGGAAAAAAAGCGAACATACAGTAAAACCACACAGCCCACCGCTGGTCTTGGTCTCACACTTGGCCCTACCGGCTCCGCCTAACACGCGGACATTGCGGATAATTTCCTCTTAAGCTGATTTCAGACTGTGTGGAGTACAAAGAGCAAGCCCTCCGTATTCCCACCCGAGTCGTCCCTATCTCTGCCCACATTGCACAGTCCCTCCCCTTTATTTCATTTTTAGCATCCTGTATTTGAAGTCAGCAAGGCTCAGTAGGATTTGACCGACAGTTACCTCTTGCCTTGAGCTCTAGAGGGAAAAAAAAAAAAGCATCAGGCTTTGTGCGCATGCTCTGCTCTGACAACTGCATCCTGTGATTCCAAACAGGTTACTGTAGAACTCGCCTCGAGCCCAGCCCGCCGACTCATTATGTAATGATTTTGTGTAAACCGACAGAGTGGAGCGAAGATGCACAGGAGTGGTGGTTAGCAGGGGGTGGGGTGAGGTGGGCGGGAAGACACCCCCCACCCCCAGTGGATTCCCATCCTTGGGGTGTGCTCTGGTTCTGACATGTTAGAGTCAATGAAAACAGGAATCGCTTCTCCTGAAGATATATATTCGCTTTTATCTAGTTGATTGCTTGGGTGACACTGAAAAATTGTCCCTTGCACACTTATCTATCAATGTGAGGATTATGCTGGCAACGGAAAATTAAGATAATTGATGATCATTGCAAATAGAGGAAGTTTGGTGGATTCTCTCTGCACGGGACACGCCATCATTTAGAACTGGCTTGGATATGTGGGTAAATGAGCCAGAATGTTGTAGGATACAGGTTTTTATGCTGATTTATAACATTATGGCTTGATACAGCCGGGACCTCTGCTGTGAGGTTACAGATATCATAATGGCTGGGCTTGATCTCCCGCCCCCCCCCCCCCCCGGCAATCTATTGATATATTTATGAAGAGAATTTTCTTCCTGGAAACTTGGCACTTTGTTTTAATTTAAAAATGTCTACCTGCCTGTGGTCATACCACTCTGGGGCCACCGATCTTGTCTGTCAAGCAAGGCCAGGCTGGTTGGGACCTGGCTCGGAGTAGGAGGTGGCAACGGCTAGGAATCCCAGGTACTATAGGCACAAAACGAAGACCAGATTAATTATTTTTAATGTTCTATCTTAGCTATAACGAGACCTCAAGATTTGCTTTTTAGTCTCCCCTGTGCTGGGATCCTGCCGGTGCTGGCTGAGTGAGCTTCAAGTCTGGAGGAAACCCTGGAGGGTGACCAGAGCTCCGGCAGTACTAGGGTCCCTGAGATTGCAGGGACACGCAAGGTGGGCATGTGTCCCCCAAGAGCTTTGTGGCATCGTGAGTGGCCACTCAAGTATAACCTGCCCTTTAAGCTTAGCGCAGGGTGTGACATTTGGACACTTTTCCTGTGGGGACTTGCTGTGATTATGGGTTAGCATGTTCTCTTCTGATGGGCCCAGGATGTCCTGAGGTGAGCATCCTCGTTGGGCAGGGAGGAAACACAAAGAGAAGAGAGAGCGATCCCCACTCCAGGGTGCTGAGAGTAGTTCCTGTCTCCGAATGCCTCCCAGTGAAGGGGTCTCCCAGCGGGTAAGGCTTGCTGGCTGTGTGTGACCTTACCCCCACTACTCCAGTGTCCCCAGATGTTCAGCATCTGTGCAGCCCTCACTCGACACTCTACCCCTGTGCCAGGGAAGCATTCTCTTGAACAGCCCCCAGCAACGGTCCCACCAAGGTCCCCCTCCACACCAAGTCCCCAGAAATGGACTTCCTGCCTTCACCATCTGTCCTCTCAGCAAAACACATCCCATGAGGAGAGGGCACAGTGTCCAGACAGGAAGGTAGGGAAACGTCGCAGCCAGTGGAGACAGCAGGAGGGCATAGGTATTTGTTTTATTTTTAATGAGCTCAGGAGGCTGAGGCAGAGCTCGCTGTAACCTACATTGCCAGCCAGCAGTTCTCATCGGAGGATGTGTTTCCAGAGAGCTGGTCTATTTTGGAGTGACAGGCCACTGTCTCATCACATAGGTTTTCATGATTTTATTAATTGGGTGAGGCCACTGGACACCAGTGGAGGAAGGGTGGGGCCCCGCTGTCCTTGCTGAGGTGGGGGGGACGGGGCAGGGAGGCTGCCTGAGTTCCTGTTTGCTGGGCATGTTACTCTACAAGACAGTTCACCCGGCACCTAGGCTGTCCGCAGCGAGCGGTGCTCAAAAGGCTGGGCGAGAGGAGGCCAGCTCAGACTGAAGGGTCCTGACTGAGGGTCCTGAGCCAGATGGGGAACCTTGATGCTTTCTTGCCCCCCCCGCCCCCGGTACTCTGCAAAGGCTAAGAGCACAGGCTGCAGGCTGGAGGGGACTAAGCATGCTGAATCTTAGTCACTGTTATTGACAGTCACTTGCCTAGCAAGCACGCGCACGTGGTCTTATTCTTGAACACTTCACATCCTAAGTAGCTGACTCTGGCTGCTTCTTCCTCCCTCGCTACTCAGTTTAGTCACCCAGCTTGGTCTGCTGGCTGGTGCAATGGGTTCCAGCCCCGTTACCACCTGCCGGTTAAGCTCTCCCATCCCTAGCTCTGCAGGTGATTGCTACAGTCTTCTGAGCCTGGAGCTCCAGTCTCGGGGTCCCTCTCTGGGTCCCTATTGATCTTCATATCTCTTTCTAAAGTTTACCTCTCTCATCTCATCTACGCCAAGTGCCCTGCTTTCTGCCCTCCTCTCCCACCCTGAACCCCAACCCACATTCTGGTTGATTCTGCTATAGGTCTAGGTCTCCATATTCCACACTCACTGTTCACAGAGGCCCCCTGCAGAGAGCGTGGCATACAAAGCCCTGCCCCCACCTCATCTTGCTAATCTCAGCCTGGACCGTTTCTGCAGACAGAGACCTTGTTCTAGGCCCCCACCTCAGGGTCTGGTCTGCATCTAATACGCCTCCATGGCCTTTACTTAATCCTGCTGGGATGGTTGTTTTCTTCCCTGGGCTCAGTCTTGAACTTGAGCGTGTTAGGGCCAGAGTCCATGTCTGTGTCTGGCTCGCTGATTGGCTTTATCTGGTGTTCAGTCTGTCAAGGGAATGGACGTGTGCATAGATAGGTTTGGAGTCCGGGGAGAAGGCCTGATGCCTGTCTGATATCTGCCACAGCCAGTGAGTATGGTGATGCCTAGGAGGCCCCTTGTTCCTTCGGGTTTCAACAGGGAAGGAATTGATCCCTTCTTGGCTTCCTTGGGGTTGGACACCTATGGTGGGGACCTGTGGAGAGGAAGAAGGAACAGCAGCTGGAACCTGAGGGGTAGAGCTCAGGAGGTCATGATGGAGAAGGGCTTGACTCTCTTAGGGTTGGAGCCAAGCTTGCAGTACCTCCCCTTCAAGGCAGGGTGGGGTGGGAGGGACCAGGCCTCAGTTGACTGCCTTGGTGCTGACCCTAAAACCAGCACCTGGTGCTTCCCAGGCTCCTCCATAACCCTTGTGGTTATGAACCTGCCATGGCAGCCACAAAGGGTCTCGGGAAGGTCCCTGTGCCTGTTGGATAAGTTCTGAGTTGCATGGGTGCATTCCTGTGGGACCAATGAGCTATGACAGAGTGACCTACCCCTTCAAGAGGCCTTTCGGTGAAGGCACCCAATGAGTGTACACAGAGGCTGGGCGTAGGGTTCTCCATTGGTCTCAGCACAGGCGTAGTTCTGGGCATATATGAACCCACTTACGTTGGTACTGGAAAGAGCACCCATGCTTCATGGCTGCTGCCCTAAGCTGGATTTCAAGAATTCCCTCTGTACCTTTATTTCTATTCACTCAGTAGGAGTGTCAGTGAGACTTAGGAGATGCTCATGAAGGTGGGTGTGTATTTGCAGTTCACACATCTTTTTCTTAAGTGAAAGCTCCTTTTCCCATCACCAAGAGATTCTGAATATCTGGATCTGCCTCTTTCATGCCCCATTTTTTTGTGTGTGTTTTTTTGTTTTGTTTTGGTTTGGTTTTTTTGTTTGTTTGTTTTGGTTTGGTTTTGGTTTTTCGAGACAGGGTTTCTCTGTGTAGCTTTATGCCTTTCCTGGATCTCACTCTGTAGACCAGGCTGGCCTCGAACTCACAAAGATCCGCCTGCCTCTGCCTCCCGAGTGCTGGGATTAAGGGCGTGTGCCACCACCGCCCGGCATCATGCCCCATTTGTATTAAGTATCCAAAGCCCACCCCCAAGTTTACCATTAGGCTCTGAACCCGCAAATGCCACAATGATAGTAAACCCAGCTCTTCTATGATTCAATTGCACATTCTCAGTGGGTGGGTAGGTGGATGGGTGGGTGGGTGGGTGGGTGGGTGGGTGGGTGAGAGGCTTGACTTTAAAGATTTTGTTGTTGGGTTGCTTGTTTTTCCTTGAGGTAGGGTCTTGTGTAGCCAGACTGGCCTCGAACTCACCATGCAGCCGAGGATGAATTTGAACTTCTGATCCTCCTTCCTCTACTTCCCCAAAGCTAGAGTTTGAGGGTGCTTGGGAGAAACCCAGGGATTTGTGCATGCTAGGCAAGTATATCCAACCAACCAAGTCACCTCCTCAGCCCTTTATGAGACTTTCTGCAGATAATCCACTACAGTTTTATTTTATTTTTTTTAGAAATAATAATAAATAATAAGCACTATTTGAGAAATAGTTAATGAACCAACAGAAGAAGAATGGCATGTGTGTCCTCTCTAGAACAGAGGACCACAGCCATGCCTCACCAGTCCTGGGGTGGGCAGTAGCCTTGGTGACGCTAAGTGGTGATGGGTGGGCTTTCCCTATAGGCTATCAGCAACTAGCTGAGCCTGCAGAAGACCCACACTTTTGGACGTTACCCCTAGCTTCAGAGACAGCTAGAAACACTTTAGTACAGCTTGTCCCCTTAGGGCTCTGCTCTGTTTGGAGGTTCCTAAAGCTTATTGATCAGGCCATGGTTGCCAAGTCATTAGAAAAGCAAACCCCTTGCTTTGCATAAATACTCCTGGGTCTTGGCCCACCCACTACGTGCATTTCATTCCTTGTGAAAGGCTTTAAAGCTAAAGCTATGGGCTCTGCATATAATATAGTGCTGCAGCACTTGTCCATAGATGGCCTATGCTGGCTACGGGGTGCCTTTGTAATACAGGAAGCGCCTCACTGTGTTATAACTCGTCTGTGCCTCAGTTTCTTTGCCTGTATAACAGAGAAAATATACAAACTACTCCAGCCCTCCAATATTACTGGAAAGATACAATGGGAGTGAATTACAGGAATCTAGAAAATGTGACACTAAAATATGGCCAGCCCCCAAAAGCCAGCCCTTTAATAATGCTGTCCTAGACACGTCAGAGATGACACAGGAGCACGTGACTACAGCTCACTTTAAATAAGCTGTTTTCAGTTGTACCCTCATGTCTCTTCACTGAAGTTTTTATGAGTAGACTGGAAAGAGGTGGCTTTCCACGGTGGCTCATCCCTTCTTTATAGAGGAAAGCGAGTCACTTATTAAAGTTTTATGATCGGATTTTGTGATTCTGAAAGAAGACTGTAGATGTGTTTAGCATCTTATCTTTGGTGTCTTTTTACTAGAAGCAAAAGTGATGACTAGCTGGGACAGTTCCCGCAGGTGGCCTCTCTCCCCTCTGGGGACAAAGGTATTCTCAAAGTATAAAAAGTATCTCTATGGATAATCGATGACCCCGAGCCCAGCGGCCAGTCCCTTGATGGTCCTTCTCTCCAAGGAGCACACAGCACATCTCACTGCCCCCGCTTTGCCTTCCAGAATGCCAGCAGCTACTCGGCAGCAATGACGGAGCCCAAGTCCGTGTGCGTGTCGGTGGACGAGGTCGTGTCCAGCAACGTGGATGACGTTGAGACGGACCTGCTCAACGGGCATCTGAAGAAGGTGGACAACAACTTCACAGAGGCCCAGCGCTTTTCCTCCTTGCCTCGGAGGGCAGCTGTGAACATTGAATTCAAGGACCTTTCCTACTCCGTCCCTGAGGGGCCCTGGTGGAGGAAGAAAGGTAAGGAGGGAGGCCACCGACTTGGTGGTTGTGCTTGGGGGAGCCTGTGAAGGAAGCCACAGGTCGTTTGGGAGAGGCTCGGTCTTCAGTTGGAAGTTGAGATATGTTCTCTTCCAGTGCAGCCCTGCCTTGGCTGTTTTCTCTCGCCGATCCACAGCTGACTTCTCTTCCCTGAAACACACAGGTTGGATTAGACAGTCTCAAAGTGGCTCTAAGCTTGGGTGATGTTGGTACAGATTAAGTGTCCCTTGTGGGAAATGCTTGGGACCAGAAATGTTTCTGGCTGCATATATATATTTTGGATTTAGAGAATATGTACATATCCATAATGAGGCACCTTGGGGACAGGATCCAAACGTAACCATGACATTCATCCGTTTCTTGGACAGCTTATGATATACACACCGGAAGGTAATTTTATGTGCCTTTCTCATGCATCTGTATTTTGATTGTGACTTGTCACATTTGGCCATATGGAAATTTCCACTGGTAGTGCTCAGAAAGTGTCTTGATTTCCAGTCTTGGGGCCTGGATCAAGACTTATGCAGTGCTCACCCAGCATCGGGTTGTGCCTGTTGCTACTGTGTATGCTTGTGCTCTGAGAGTCCTCCCTAGAGGACACTCAGCTTACGCCCGTCTTTCAAGGTGGAATAGTTCTCCACCATTTCAGGGAAAGTGTGTGTTGCCTCCCAAGTCTCAGTTGTTCAAGAACATTCCAGGGTCTGGCATGGCCTTTCTGGGAACCAACCGTTTTTGAGATCTTGGGAGGGTTCTTCAGTGTGTGGTGGTGCTGCTGGTGGCCTATAAACAAACAAACAAACAAACAAACAAAAACAATACAGCCCTTCATAAAATGAGCCATGGCCACAGGAGGCCCCTGGAGTACCATGTGATGAAGAACCCTGTCACGGGCTGAAGGGTCTTGGGACTGACAGTCCCAGTGTCCCAGTTGCCTGGCCACCTTCTCTAGGCTTACTGAGGTTTGAGTGCGCACGCTCTTCTGGCTGGTTCTTGGTTCCCAGTCTAGTCTGCTGTTTGTAGAAGTGGGGTGGCTGTGGAACAGACCAGGCAGTCCCTGCCGTCTACTGAATCACCTTGTGCAAGTCGGAAGTCAGAAAGGCATGTGGGGCATCCAAAGAGAATCGTGTGCCACTGGATTTTTAAGTGGGGGTGCTCTTAAATATTGGGTACAGCCTTTCTTTTTAAGAGGACTAAGTTAAATCCTTTTGGTTTTCATCTTCTCTTTTCTTCTCTTTGTTTTGTTTTTTCTGCCTCTTGAAGCTAAGCCTGTGAGATCATTTGCAGGGCCAATCTGGTCTTGGCGGTAAACAAAATTTTGGAAACTTGAGAAGCCAGTCCCTAGGACCTCTGAGCCTGGTGGTTGTGAACGATTATGTCTGGGTTTGCACAACCAGGAACAGGCCCTATCCCCTCTCAAGGGCTGATTGTAGGGCACTGTTACCTGATACTCACATTCCCAGATGGCAGCCTGTTTTGTTAAGAAGGAAAGTGCACCAGGCTCAGCCGCAGGCCCGTTCTGTGGAGCCTGCTAGAACGGCAAGGTAGGCATATACAGATTTTACAGAAAGATGTACCAAGTGGGCCTCTCTGGTTGATGTGGGTAAGTCGTGGCAGACCTGTGAGGCACACAGCGATCTCTGCACGTGCGTTGTGTGTGGCCTTGGAGGTGTTGTTGTGAGGGGGTTTGAAAACCCCATGCTGTAGGTGAAGGTGGTGTGCCATGTGGGGGCTCAGATGTCGGAAACCTCGTGTGTTAGCTTCTTTTCTCATTTGCTGCAACGAAATACCTGACAGGAAGAACTTAAGGAAGAAGGGTCTGTTTGGGCTCCCAGGTCCAGGGTCCAGCTCATCCTGGCAGGGAAGGACAGCAGCCGGAGTGTGAGGCAGCTGGTCAGCTGCAGTCACAGTCAGGAAGCAGAGAGGGGAATGTGGGTGTGTAGCTCTCCTTTTTATGAAGTCCGGGACCCCAGCCTGTGGAACAGTGCTGACCACGTTTAGGGTAGGTCTCCCCACTTCCATGAACATCATCTGGGTAATCACTCACGGAAATGCCTGGATACTTGTTTCCGTGGCCATTCTAAACCCTGTCAAGCTGGCATCCGAGGAACCGTCACAGCAGCTTGAGTTGAAACCCAGCACACCAGTCTTGGCCCAGGAGGGGCAGCCCTCCAGGTGCTGTGCCCACCTCACGTCCTCTGAGAGTCAACAGGCCCCATTCACCATCAGAGTCAGCCAACAAGTGTCCCTTCTCAGTGCCTCGGTGGACGGACATTCAGCCAGGTGGCCACTTGCCCTGTAGTAACCTCTGTGGGTTCAGGCACGGGAGGAGTCGAACAGGAACCCTGCGGGACTTACCCGTGAGTCAGAGGGGATGACAGACATGCTCAGTCTGGTGTGTTCCTGTTTTGGGGATTCTCAACCGGCGAGGTGTGGATCACTGACCTCTTCCCCAGTTCTTTTCCTCCTCGGCAGTGGCATCTCTGAGGTGCCTGCCCTCCCCACTGTGTGCCTTGTCCTTCCCTAGTCGCTAGACCTACAACTCGGAGTCTATATGCTTGACCGTGTCAGTATGAAGTTAAGAAGAAAGTAAAGAGAAGTGCCCGCCTTCTTCTCACTGAAATCAGGGGCAACTAAGGCAAAGAGTGGTTATGGGGCTTGGCCATACTCCTGACCTAGAGAGAGGAGATCCTGAGACCACGGTGGTGATGGCCAACTCTGTGAAGCCCAGCATGGTGGCCGGGCCTTGCCTAGTTCTGAGCCATATGGGTCATCTTCCTGCAGTTAGCAGGGAAATGGGCTCTTCCTGGAGGCTCGGGTGCCCTGGGAAATAGTCCATTGGACTGCAGGAAGGAAGTCCAGTCATTTGTCCCACCAGCTGTGAGCGGCATGTGCTGCAAACACCACTGTAACTTCTCTCTCCGCACCAGTCAGTGCTACACCCTGGTGACTCTGAACCTAGGGGTTCAGTTTCCTCAACTCGGAACAGCCACAGTAGCAGGAATCCATAAAGTGGACATTTTACCTAGGACCAGGCATCTGGCTGGCTGACATGCTCCACATACCTCTGGACTCCCTCCCCTTCCCCACATCCCCTCCCCTCCCCACTCCATACCTCTGCTCCTGAATGCCCACAAATTCTGCTTCCCTTGTCCCTCATGAGGGCCCTTTGCTGTTTTGTCCCTCTGATGGCTGGGGACCCTCACAGGTTCCAGCAGTAACTGGAGCTGTGGGGTCATATCCTGGCTACTCTTTTCCATTTCTCCTCCTCCAGCATCGTGATTTTGGATCTGTCATCTGCTCTGTGTGGCTCCAAGGTGACCTTCAGAGTAGAAGCCATCTCTCCTATGCTGCCACCTGATTAGTTTTGCTGTCTGTATATCAAGCTGATTGGTTGTTGGCTTTTAGAATTCACCCTGATATGCTGGGACTGTCTGGAACTCTGGGGCTGGCTGCCACAGCCCTGCTGGAGGGACAGCTCCCGACTTGTAAGAATGAGGAGCTCTGAGAGCCTCGAGCCTGTCAGATTTGTAGATCGGTAAAGGCGACAGGAGTCCAGGAGCAGAGGCTCTTTGTCCAAAGTCAAAGCCAGAGAGGGGACCCAGCTGTTCTCTTCCGTTACCCAGATAGATGCTGGAGCCCTCTGTAGACCCCCACGGAAACCACTTCCTTCCACGAGTTCTCCCAGAATGGGGTGCTACCACACTGGGCCTTCTGAAGACAATAGCACTATAAATACATTGTCATCTTAAAGAAAGCAGGCAGGGTGAGAGGATGTAAAATTTGTTCTGCTGGGAGGAAAGGGATTTGGGAAGGGATGTATCCGTAGCTTTGGGGGGGAGGTCATTCTAACTCTCTAACATCTGGGAGCTTGACAGACTGCTAAGCACTGACAGTGGTCCTTAACCAAACATGTATTTTCAATTGTACGTAGGTTTTCATCTTATGATTAATGATGTCTTTGGAGGAAAAACTAGATCATGTAATAGATTCCTGGTAGGGAACATAATTGTGAAAGGAGCTAGTCTCGGGAGGACGCAGCACACCCTGAGGAGCATCTCACCGGCTTCTGATCGGGTAATTACTCTCCCTCAAGGAACCCACTCACGTAGTGTGGGCTGATGGGACAAATGACTCGGAACAATCTCGCCTTTGGTGCCATCACACTGGCTGTTGTGGTAGGGGCCTGATGCGAGCAGTCTACCCCTCAGGCCAGAGTGACTCCGGAAGGCAGCCCAGGCCAAGGGTCCCACTACAGAGAATACACATGGTAAAACAGAAACAGTGGGAGTGATGGAGGCTCACGCCACCCACACAGTGGTCTCCTTTTCATTAGGGCGTGATTGGCTAATGTTGCAGATAGAATGGCGGGAGTGCCCTGTGGACTGTCCCCTCTGCCACCCAAGGACGTCATAGCTGGCTGAATGCGGGAACTTCCTCAGCTTGTGTGGCTCATGAGGCTGTTTCAGGAGGGGTTCTGACCCCTCTACCCATCTCAAGGTCATGACTGTAGGAAAAGACCAACCTGAAACCATACCTGTGGGATTTCAAACTAAGATTGGTGACCCACAAGGAACCTCCTAGGTGTTGCCCCTCATGGGGGATTCGCCCTGGATAACTACCGTACAGATGGAGTTATTAGTGGCTGCCTTGGTTCCTGTCTCATGGTCCTGTTTAGATGCACCATTGATAAAGCTATCTGGAGGGCTTTGCAATTCCATCCTCCTCTGGAGAGATGTGCCTGTTCTGTGCCCTTGCCAGTGAAGGGAGCTGATGGTAGGGAACATGCTCTCCCCAGCAAATGACATGGCTCTTCGGAATTGAATTCACCTGCAAAGATCACCTGGTGAAGTTTAGGTTGGGAACAAACGCAATCACACCTGGGGCTTTGGCACATTTTCTTTACTGTCCTTCAGCCTGGCCTGGCCAGGCCATGTCTCCACATGCCCCACTCTGTGGACAGAGGAGAATACACCACAGTCTATGCTGCAACTGAGTCCTCCAGTTTCAACCCTGCCAGAAAAACTAGGAAGGAGTTAAGCAGTCTGGGCAGCTCCAAGCCTGATTATCTGTATTGGTTTGCTTCTGAGTTATAAAAGGCCTTTAAACACCCTTCTCAAATGAAGGTTTGCTTTCTCTTAATTTCCATCACCATTTCACAAGGCTTGTCATTACAGGCTGGCTGAAATGAGTGGAATGTGCCATTAATAAACCCCTTTCAGGAATTCCATTAGGAAGCTTGGACTTGAACCAAGTGCCCAAGACTGGGGATGGGAAGGGGAGCCCAGCCCCAAAAGGGAAGGTTCCAGAGAGCCCCAAGACAGGGATAGGTTGCTCAGGTTTCAAGGGGGATTCACAGTCCCCTAGCATGGGAGAATTCTTTTGAGCCTCGTGGCCTGTCTTGTGCTAGGCTTTCTTTTGGGTCCAAAAGGAAATTGTTTTTAACACACTGCTTTATTTGGAGTCCTAGCTAACCCTCTCAGGCAGTGTATAGTCCCAGACTGCTTGTAGAGAGCCTTGTTGTGGCTTAAGGGTTTCAGAGAGTACCCCAAAAGCCATCTGTTGCCTTGGTGAACCCAGAGGCCAGTTCTTAGCTCTTCAGGATTTGGTAACTCCTGGGGACAGATGGGTGGGCCATCTGTTCCAGGTCCTGAGGGCAGCACCCTTGGTGATAAGGAACTTCTTTAGTGGTACAAATAGAATTTGAGGAACTGTTAATAATGGGCGACTCTCAGGACAGACTCAAGAGTGGTAAGTGCTGAGTGCCATTGACTTGCTAGGTTTTAGTCTCAGCATCCAGGGTCTTCTGGCTGGCACAGCTTTCCCTTTAGTTCCCCACGTGAGACGCTAGCTGTCTCCAGCTGAGATCTGGAGTGAGAGGTATGTGTTTCCAAAGCATTGTGTGGTCAGGGCTGACACCTCTGGACATGGATCAGACGCCCCGATGACATTGGCCCGGAGTTCTTATTTTCCTGAGTGCTCTGTTTGGCAGTTTCTTTATTTGGGCATGCGACCTCGTTGTCACTTTCCCAAGAATGTCCCTGTTCTTGAGCCATCTGGCCTCTGCAGGGTGGCTTTGCAGGCTTGTGCACCACTGCTTGACGACGGTGTTGGTGTCACCATTTCATTTTCCAAGGACATTCTTGCCATGCTTACCCTATGGCCTGCTTGCATTTAGCACTTCAGTGTGGGCTTGTCTCCAGAAACCTCCACCTTCTGAGACGAAAGTCCTTTTAAACTGAAGCCGGGTCTCCTGGTTCAAGAAATAACCACAGCTGACAGCTTGGCTGAACATAAAACCGTTTCTTTTGTTTATGAACTGGCAGGAAAATAATGTTTAGTAACCGCACACCTGCTCCCTTTGAGTTCATTTCTAGCGTCAACAGATTCCCTTATTTAAGGAAAAGAGGTAACCATGTGGGTCAGATTAAACAATCGAGGTAATGGTCACGAGGCACGTTCCTCATGAGACAATGCAGAGGAAAATCCCTACTGTGTAGAGGAAAATGCATCTTCAAATCAGGTATGTCTGATGCTGGTGCTTTGCCCCCGTGAGAAAAAGGGTGTCAGAGGGCTTTTCAGAGTCCAGGATGGCTGATGGCTGACTCAGAACCAGGAGTTTCACTTCCCACTGAACCAGCTGCGTTGTGAGCCACCTCTGTGGCAGTGGGGAAAATGGCACTCGGTGTCAAAAGTCAGATATGCTAGAAGGACTGTCAAGGCTATGATTATATCCAGTCAAGACCTATGTTTAGAATCTAGATCTTGGAGCCAACCGCAGCCTTGGGCCTGCCCGAGTCTGAACTCCCATGTGTGGGGGCAAGCTATCTGCATCATCCCTCCCCATGAGTCAACCTGTTGGATCACTTCAGTCACCAGGAACTGAGACTCCTGGACAGCATGGACGTGCTTGCACAAGGCTCATTCTTAGAAAATGCTTGTGAGCTAAAAATCAGCCTTAGCTCCTGAGTTGCCCCAGGTCCTGCCTCTGGAACCCCGTGGAACAAGTCATCTTGGTCTTGAAATGGGCTCACAAACTGGACAGTGTAAGAAACGGACCAGCGGCCGGGCGGTGGTGGCGCACGCCTTTAATCCCGGCACTCGGGAGGCAGAGGCAGGCGGATCTCTGAGTTCGAGGCCAGCCTGGGCTACCAAGTGAGTTCCAGGAAAGGTGCAAAGCTACACAGAGAAACCCTGTCTCGAAAAACCAAAAAGAAAAAAAAAAAGAAAGAAAGAAACGGACCAGGGACAAAACAGTAACCGAGTGCCTCAGGGCGGTCAGCCACACGATAGAGGAACATGTGGCCGGTGGAGAAAGGAGGTCCCAGTTGGCTTTGTGATCCCACAGCACAGTGACACTTGTGGGTCGCAGGGCAGAGACCAGCACTCCTCCCAGAAGGTTCTTGCTCTCTGTAACTGGCAAGGGTGGCGCTCAGTGGAGAAGCAGCATGAGTCACCTGCTCTGTGTCTGTCATGTGGCAACTGGGGGCTCTGCCCAGAAGTGCCCGGGCCAGGCATCCCAGCACGGATTGTGGGAGAGCTCAGTCTTGCGCCTCTTCTCCCACTTTTCAGGGAGTCGTGCTTGCTTGCAATTAAAAATAGCTGATGTTTATTTACTGTTTGCTTTCCCACATTGTCTCATTACCCCAGAGCTTAAACTCTCTGCTTCAAAATGTTTCGGGAGGCCCAGACCCACATAAGATGGCCCGTGTCATGTTCTTGCTCAGGAGATAAACACTTCCAGGTGTCCACACGAAGGTCTCTTTACCTACTGTCAATGGAGGTCCTGGAAAAAAAAAAAAAAAAATTCCGGTTTGGGCAGGCAGCAGCTTTAACGTCTGCCCAGAGTCCAGAACCCCCATCACTGCCTGCGGGACATGTTGGATCTCTGCTTGATCCCAAGATGAGAGAGAGAGAGGGAGAATATGAATATGAATGAGAGAATAGTTCATTCCAGCCGACTGTCATCTACATGACCCAGTAATGGAGGCACTGGCCAAGTGACAGCACTATCACCGGGTTTTATTACTTAGAACACCCTTCCCTTCCTTCTGTGGTTCCGCGCGCATCCAACAGGCGGCCAGGACACACCGGCTCCATAGCTCGCAAGTAACCCTAGCTGCAGGCTCAGTGGAGGCTGCCTGCAGGATTTTTGAATTCTTAGGAAACTGAATTCTCAATGACTGGAAGGAGACACAGCAAGGCGCTGCTGCCTCCTCCAGTGTTCAGGTGCAGGCGGGGCAGGTGTGAGCTGCTGCGCAGGCGCAAGGCGCGCCTGCCTGCCACCGACGCCAGCGTTGGGGTTACTATCGGTCAACGCTCGCTAGTAACCTCCAGCTGGAAGCAGCGAGGAGCTGCGCGATTGGCTGCGCGCACCCGGCGCTGTTGCTAAGAAGACAATATTGCCGCTCTAGGGGGCTCAAGTGGTCCTGATGCTAGGCCTTCCTGCAGAGAGCAAAGCCCCTGGTCACACGCTCCACCCCAGGTCCAAAAGGCACCCGGAACCGAGAACTCTTCCAACAGGAAGGCGCTGAAGCAGATGAAGCAGGACTTATTTCTGGATGAATATTTTGATATACAGGGTTGTTTCCTGTTTAAGCTTAATTGGGGGCATGTGGCTGGGTGGGAATAACACAGCAGATACCAGATTGCTTCAGGCTTTTCTGCGTGCTGGCTGTGCCCTTGAAGTTTTGATCAGACTTGCAAGTGTGGGCAGGGGCTGAGGGGAGGGTGAGGGGGGGGGGCTTCCAAACTGCTGTTCAAAGTCAAAGAGAGCTTATAGCTCCACGGGACCCTTTTTCCAAGAGACACTGCTGGTCTGGGACTCCTTGGAAATGGTCTGATTTGCTTCAAGTTCAGAGCAGGGGAAGGCCTAAGAGGCAGACCTCCTCTCTATGACCAGCTCTGGGAAAGGACCAGGGTGGGTCCCCAAATCTTGGAATTTCCCTTTGAGACTGGTTTGTGGATCTGCAAAGCCAGCTGGAATCCGGAGGGCTTCCCTGCCCCAGCTGAGTCACTTCCATCCTGGGCACGGCAGAGAATGAACAGTAGCTGAACTCCAGGAGTGCATGTGTTTTTGTAGCGTCTGTGGCTCTGTCTGTGAACCCACAGATGTAAGAAAAGCACGGTTTCTCTCATTTGGGTACATGGAAGGCCCAGGACATGGGTGGAATAGGAGGAGCCATGTCATGCCCTCCCTGGGGACCAAGGCCTTCTTGAGACACCAGCCTGATGGCTCCTTTGGGCTTAATTTCGGCACCTTGTGAAGTGCTAAACACTGTTTTACATATGGTCTGCTCAACCTTTGGGGCGCATGCCCAAATGCAAGGCGACCCCTTGGGGCTGGTGACTTTCTCTGGCTTGTGTTTTCCTCGCTTGCATCTCCACTTCGGTTTTTTTGTGGTTGTAGAGTTAACCTTTTGCAAGAGAGACGATAGCCCCGAAGTGTAAATTCTCTGAACTGACAGCGGACTAAAGGAAGCTGGAGTTTGATGTGGAGAGTAGCAGTGACATACTGAACCCCCTTCTGTTTCCTGGGGGTTTGTGGGGGGGAGGTGGGCGGAAACCCCTGTCAAAAGAAGGAAGTGTGGGTTTGTGATAACTGCAGCGTTGCTGAAGACACTGGCACACGTGGTAATAACGTGAGCTCATGTCCGGAACCCTGTGTGGAGGTGTCCTTAGCTCCATCCAGTGAGGGACAGAGAGGCTGGGCTGGGAGCCTTGTGCCACACAGGACTCTGAGCCCTCTGTTCCCTGAGTAGACTGAGGGAGCTTCCTGGAGACCTTATGCCCTTCCCTATGGCCATCAGACTTTAACTGTGGTCCCCAAGACATTGGAACCCCCCCCCCAAGAATCTCAGACTGGGGGAAGGGAAACGCCAAAGAGGAACTTGTCCCCCAGGGCTGCATTTCATAGAGTTCTGATGTATCAGACCACCGTGCAGGAGAGCCCAGAGCCCAGACAGTGATGGGTGGCAAGACACATTGACCAGGACTGCTTAAAGTCATACCCCTTACCCTCTACTTACATCTGAGCCTCTTGTCAGAGCCCTGAAGGGGGACTTGGGGGGTCACAGGGCCTCTTTGTTTGTTTCTCTCGATGAGGCTATATTGACTAATATAATCTCTGCTTTACACTATTATTTTGTCTCTTTAATCCGCATATTGGGGGCAGGTGGCTGAGCATGGCTCATTAGGACCACCAGGGATGGGTCTCTGTCCCTACCAACTCCAGTCACACTCTTCTCAGAGATTCACAGCTGCCTTTTCTGAGACTTAGGCTGGTGGCTTCCTGGTGGCGAATATCAGAATCGAATCAGCCTTCCTTTCAGAGCATTGATAAACACGTCTTACTTGGGAGTTGGCACTGCCCTACACGGGACAGGTCATAGCTGTGTCACACCTGAGGGGCCCTCTGAGAACTTTCAGGTCATTGAATGATGAGTTTTGCATCTTGGAGACTATTTATATTAAGCATCGGCATTTGTGAGTGGCTGGGTGGAAATTTCCACCGTAGAAACGGAGCTGGGTAAGCAACATTACACTTCAGAATCTGCCTCCTGAGAGAGGTTAATGTAGGTCATCTTGGGGAGGATGTGAGACTCTCAGGCCCTGTGTATTTTTGTCTTGTGGCTGGATCTTCATGAGTGAACATGAGAGAGCTGTACCCACTCTCTAACTGGCAGCTGCAATGGGAACAGCAGTGGTGCTGGCCGAGAGGCAGCCGCAACACCCAAGGCCAGGGTTTGCGAATGTTTACAGAAAGTTCTGCAACCTTACAAAATTTATAGAAAATGCAGTTCTTTTTAACAAAGACTAAAATAAATTAAACTACATTTTGAATATCACTTCTCTGTCTCTTTTCTTAATAAAATGGCTCCAAGTCTTAACACCATTTAACGCCCTCCCAGGAAGTCAAGGAAAAGGCCAAATGAGGAGGCCAGTGGTTGGGAATGTAGGTATTGAAACTCACTCCTCAACTCACCAGCAGGACACTGGGTGAGTTTAAAATTCTCTATAAGACAGGGAATCAGAGCAGCAATAAGCCATATCTTAGTGGGTCAAACAGCTTGACACCTCCAGACTATTGTGTTCTACAGGATGAAGTGAATAAACAGTATTGTGTGTGACATCAGAAACCAATAATGATAGGATCAATACAATGGAGTCAAAGCCCTCTAGTCATTCTGAAAGCAAGTTTGCTGCGATTTCAGGTGTTAGAAGCTAAGGAGCCCATGCATGATTGCTGGCAGATCATGGCTCAGCCTTTCATGGGCCATGTGTCCTCAAAGCCCCGTGTGCCACCACTTCATCTGTCACCAGAGGTGTGTTCAAGACCTGACCGAGGTCACACGTCTGTATGGGGTAGAGCCAAAGTGATGGGGGCTGCTACCTGCCAAGCCCTGGACCAATCTCTACTCTGACCTTATCTCAATATGTCTACGTGTAACATGTTCTTCTAGAGTAGGCTCCGTTGTTGGAACAGCCTACCATGCAGCCCCCACAGGCAGATGTTCGTGGCACTCAAGTAAGGAGCCTTGGTTCAATGGTACTTTCAGAGTCAAGGAGAGGGACATGAAAGTTCTAGAACGTTCTTTTTGTCGTTTGGGAGTGTCTGGTGATGTCCAGACTTCCAGCACCTCATCCCTCAAATCAGACCTAGAGAAGCAGTGTGTGATGATGACACCCCATGACACCAGATCATAAGTAGTACCCTCTTATGATCACCCTGTGTGTGCTCATCGTGGGCTGTGAAGGGAGCTGGGTTTTGTAGGAAAAGAAAGCAGCTGAGGATGGTGATATAGTGTTCGGGCAGGAGAGGATGCCTGCCAGGCTGTTCCCCAGCAACCTGATAAAGCACCATCTCTACCCAATCAAAGAAGAGATCACAGTATGAAGTTTCAGAGACCCTGCTAATGACAGGAGAGACCCCAAGGCAAAGCCCAGCATGATATAACTCCTAAATTCCTCCTATTTGCCCCTTGAGGTCATGTGAAACAGTCACTGACCACCTAGGATCATGGCCACCAGTAACCTCGAACACTCATGGGCTTGGTGCTTACAGTAGCGTTCAGTAAGGAGGAAGTAGTGAACCTGGAGACAAGTTTGGCGAGTTTTGGATGTTTCAAAGGGTGGAGGCTCCCAGCAGGTCTCCCCAGGTGACACCTGGAAGCCACGCTTGGGGAGAACAAACAACTGAGGCCAGAACATTCCACATTTACTCACACATGGCCGGCATGACCTTCAGCTCCACCCACAGGACTGAGGGCACAGGGGCAGATGGAAGAGGGCATCAGGCTGTGGGCAGGCTTAGAAGGAATTTGACTGGCATGGGTGTCTGTGGCCTCTGTCCTAGCACTCTTTAGGTCTGGCAAGGAGTATATGGGTCTTTGAAAACCTTACATTCTAGATTTCATAGGTATGTGGTGAGAGCATTGAGCATGGGTAGAGCATTGAGCATGGGTAGAGCATTGAGCATGGGTAATGCATCTTGCCACCTAAGATGCTAATGGAGCCCAGGCTGACTTACCAGCTCTCAGCACCCACTGATCAAGACATTCAGGTGCAATAGATCCCCTCCTACCCCCAGGACAGCAGCAAGCTTGCCACAGGTGGGAGTGGGGTGGTAGTGTACTAAGACACGTTCCATGGGGAGGTCAGACCCAGAGGCCTGTGTGTTCCCTAGGGAATCAATGCCACAGCGCTGTGTTTGCTTCACAGACCGGCCTGTCAAGGACAGTGTAGAAGAGGAAGAAAAGTGCTGGGACTTGGGAGGCCAGGGCTGAGGTAGAAAGTTCTAGAGGCATATGTAGTTCTCACCCTATACTTTGACTTTTTGAGATTCCCTTAGGGAAAAGTGGCTTTTCAAACCTGGACCCCGAGAGAAGACACTGAAGCCCTTCACAGGCATGTGTCCAACCTTTGGACATGGTCATCTGTAGAGTTCATGCTTGAGAATTCCACAACCAAGTTTGAATTTTTTTTTTTCCCAAACGTTTACAATGTTCTAAGTAAGTTTACAGTTTTCTGCTGGGCTGTTTGCATAGCTATCCGGGATTGCATGAGGCCATGGCTGAGGTAAGACCCATCTAGATAGAACTTGACCCTGGCATGAAACAGTGAAGGTAAGCAGCATAAATAATAACAGACAAACAGTGTGACTTCCTCCAGAGAGGGCTCATGGCCCCCAGGAGCGCATCCGTTTTGCTCCACAGTCCCACACCCATAGCCCTTCAGAGTGGACACAGCAAAGCAGTGACCCATGAAGCTGTTTGTGTGTTGTGAATTTCTTTTGCTGGTGTGGTGTCTCCAGGACTTGGAATGCAGTTGACTTTGTGCTACTCCAGCGCGTCTGAGTTACGGAACACGCAGCAGTGGGAATTCCCATCCCCCTGGCGATGCAGACCCTGTCGGTGGGGAACTCCGTCACATCAGTGAGGAGTGCATGGCCACTTGGGAGCCACACTTGATCCTTTGAGAAACAGTCAGGGAGTGTCCCTGCTCATCACTCCCCTGGAGTCAGGGGAGGATGGGGCCTTACTCACAGTGGTCCAGGCAGCCCCTCCATGTCAGCAGCTCCTCCAGCCCTGGAAGACACAAGAGGATCAGAGAGAGAGATGCAGAAGCTGCCCTCCAAGGGAGGGGAGGGCCCAGTGCTGACTCACTGAGAAGCCAAGGACCTGCTCAGCCCTATTCCTTCCTGGTGACTTGGGCTGAGGATCAGTTGTCCCCAGGGCATCTTGGTGGGACAAAACACATGGTTCAGCAGTTCCTGTTGCTGTTATTTAAGAGAGTGTAGATTTTGTTTCTGTCTCACTGAGACCAGAGGTGCATTCTAACTCCCCCTTGTGTGGACTTGAATGAGCAGTTGTAGTGCCCCTTGGTGGGGAGGGGGACGGGAAAAGGGGATGGGGTTCCATCTACCGGTTTGGGAAGCATGTTGCCGAAGCTCCAGATGATCTCCGTCCCTGCCTGCCAACTAGCACTGAGAACGGCCACAGAGGATGCTCTGTGAGTGGAGGAGACTCATCTCTCGTAGAATTCCAGGGCCCTGTCCCGTCAGAAGGAGCAGGAGGGAAGCCTAGAGGACCATTCCGACTGGGGAGTTCTTGGTTTTCATCTCTAAACCCTCTCGATCTTTGGCTGGAAGAAAACTCACCCTCTGTTGCAAGTGTCAGAACCCTTTGCAGAGCCTCAGGTGGCCCCAGGGTGGGAATGTGTCATGGCGGGCAGGCAGGGGCAGGCTAGTGTTGAGAAGATGCCATCCAGACCCCATGCCCTCACCAGTCTCTCTCAGTGCCCAGCTCTACTAAGCCAGCTTCTCAGAACTTGTCTGTAACACATCAGGACAGGGCAGTAGACATCCCCGCAGTCCTCTGTTCTAGACTCATTGGATCAGATAAGAAACAGGCAGAGTTGGGGAATGGGTCAGAGGTAGAACACTTCCTTATCAGGCACCGAGTTCAGCGCCTAGCACGAAAGAAAAACAGAACCCAAACGAAAGCTTGCAGATAGCACAGCCAGTGCCCTGCCAGCAAAATGCTGCAGCAGAAGCCCCGGACGGGCGGGCTCTCCTGCAACCTGATTTCCATATTGTCTAACTTTGCAGTTCTCACTCTTGGGCAGTGAACTTCAGTTTTTCCTTATTTACATAATGGCAGATTCTAATGTGTAAGGATCATAATCCCTGAATTTTAGAGAGTGTACTTGGACCATAGATATGGCCACTCTGGTCCTAGTGTGCCGGAGGGGTGGGGTGAGGGGGGGGTAGACGACAATGGAGGCTTCTTCTTATTCCTGCTGATGGAGAGCTGGGGCTGTTTACAAAGCAACCCATGTCCCTACGAAGAAAAGTGTGGAAAACACCCCTTGGAGGCTCCCGGTGCCCTTTATCATAGGGGAAGTACCTTCACATACAGAGCCAGCTCAGGGCCTGATGGAGGTCCCAGAAGGTGACTCAGAGGGGTGGGTGAGAAACGGGTGTGAACACCCCATGCCTGGCAAGGGTACTCCTCAGTCGCTGGCCCATCGCTGTCCAAAGGGCCCTGAGACGGCGTCAGGTACCCAGAGGGAATGTGGCTGTTTGATGAACCCTGTGTCCCTTGGTGCAACCCCAGGCCTCCTAAAAAACGTCTCCATGGCCATGCTCTGTAGCAGGGAGTGGGTGGGATGAAATAAGTGCCTGGGTCACAGAACCTCTGAAAGGTGGCAGATCAAGCAACCAAAGGAAGGACAGTTTGCTTTGGGAGATGAACCTCCCCGTGAACCGCCCTTCAGTCCGTCAGGTGACTGGAGGAGTAAGGGCTGCAGCTATACAAATGCTTAAGGAACTGGAAAGCTCCTGTCTTCTCAGCTGGGACCACTGGGGAAAGGGAGAGTCCTGACCCCGTCTGTATACTCCAGAGGCTGCCCCAGGGACGCTTCCTGGGCCACCTGGGCCTTCTGTATGTGGATAGCTCTTGGTACTTGCAATGAAGCACAGGCCAGGTGGCCTCCCTGGCCAACCGTGGGGACAGGAGGAGGACAGGGCAGCTAACAGCCCAGAAACAAGACTGAAGCTAGCATGCTATTCCTGAGAAGGAGGCACGGGGAAGCCCAGAGCCTGGATATACATGTGGGAGTCCCACCAGAGCCAGAGGGAGCAGCCCTGAGATGGGGGCAACCTGCATTTCCCTGTCTGTTCCTGAGACTTCCGCTTTCTGGAGACTGTCTTCACAGGGAAGTGTGGTGGGGGTGTGATGACGGAAGGGACAGGATAAAGCCAGCCAAAGGGCTGGTTCAACAATACACAACCCTCCGTCTGCCTCTTCTTGGGATGGCCTCGAAGTTGATCAAGATCTGTGTCCCAGCAGGAACATCCCGGAGAGGGCAGGGCAGGGCAGGGACCGTACTCTGTGCAGGTGTGGATGGCTGAAGTGAAGAGGCAGTGGAAGGGGGCCCCTTCTCCTGAATTAGGGCCAACGTGGGGGTTTCTTCCCGTTCTAGATGCGGGGCCTCTCGATTTGTGAATCAGCCATGCAAACGCTTCAAAGAACTGAACTGGAGGACTCCTACAGGGGGTGTCTGTGGGAAGCAGCTTCTTAGAATCTTCCGTGGGTCTAGAATAACCCTGGGAGGAATTATTAGTGAGGCATTTCAGTTCTCTGAGATCCTGGTGGAACAGCCAAGCTGCTCTAGTAATTCACTTGTTAATAAATATTTCATAAATCAATCTCGGTCCATGTGCACAAGCAATAACCAAAGCAGGTCTGCTCCAGGGCAAAGAGAGAGGAGAGGGAGATAGAAGAGAGAGGGAGAGGGGGGAGGGAGGGGGAGGGAGGGGGAGGGAGGGGGGGAAGGGATTGATTACAGTCAGAGCTTCAACTCCCTGAAGTCATGAAAAACAACTACATGAGGATTTCGCTTTCTTTGTAATTTTGACCTGCAGAAAGTGAAAAGCGTCATCTTATAATACAGTGATGTGTGTGTGTGTGTGTGTGTGTGTGCGCACATGCCGCGTATTTATAATGTAAACATTTCTTTAAGTTAGTAAAGACCCTTGTTTAGCCATGCTTATTTTGTAGATTGCAGAGGGCTGTGAATCCACTGTCAGGAACATAGGTGGGCATGTTTGTATCTTTCTTCGGCGTCAGAACTGATTGAGTTACAATAAATGACAAGTAACATGACCTTTGTGCCCTTTGAATTCGCCAGGTACTGCAGAATTTGACTTTTATGAGCTTTGACATTCTCTAGTTCCTTTATTCCAATGCTTTTAATTATATGTTTCTATTTTCATGTATGTGTCTGTGTGTTGGTACCCACAGAGGCCAGAGGAAGGCATTGGTCCCCTGGAGCTGGAGGTACAGGTAGTTAGGGGTTTTCCAACCTAGGTGCTGGGAACCAAACTCCTGGTCTGTGCAGGAGCAGCAAATGCTCCTAACTATTGGGCCATTTCTTTAGCCCACCCCCTTTAGTCCAGTTTTAATTACTAATATTAATTCTTGAGGCGTACAGTAGACTTCACACAACTATAGAGATGTTATCCTAAATGTGGAGGCAGATGGCTGGTTCAGATGCAAGGAGGGTCTCCACAGGGACCAGGTGAAGGCTTAACACACAGCAGGTTCAGAGCTGTTGAGGCACAGTGTGGCATATGCAGGACCTGGTGACGACGGGGCTTCCAGCATTAGCCTGAAATAGGCCATGTGTCACAGGCAGGAGAAATGGGGCTACAGCCCAGATACAGGAAGATGGAGTCCTTTGCTGTGGTGACTCTTGTGGTTGAGGCCCATGATGAGTGACCTAGCAGTCAGTGCTCAACACTGAAGGTCCCTTCAGCTACTGAAGCGCCCCAGACTGAGGTGAGCACTGTCCACGCTGAACACCATGTGTTATCACTAAAAAGAAGCATTAGTTAGCAAACTACAGATACCCTCACCATGGAATATTCTAGAATTGTGTAAAGAAGCAGAGCCTAATCTCTTGGAATGTGTGTGTGTGTGTGTGTGTGTGTGTGTGTGTGTGTGTGTGTGTGTGTGTATGTGTGTGTGTGTGTGTGTGTGTGTGTGTGTGTGTGTGTGTATGTGTGTGTGTATGTATGTATTTTTTTTCTTTCACTGTCCTGGGTTTTCCCAGTAGGCTAGACTGACTGACTACCTGGCAAGCCCCAGGAATCTGCCTGTCTTAAGATTTCCCCAGCACTGAGATTGTACGTACATTGTGAGAAACCACCCCAGGGACCGACTATACGGCGCCATTTATATAAATTCCAGAAATATGCACAAATGACTTAAACTCTTTAAGGATGAATAGAGTTAAACAGGAAAAAGAGGAAAAAAACAGGAGAATAAAGAATTCAGTAGAGGTTATGTGTGGGGCAGGGTTGGAGACTGCAGTGAGGAGTGATTGAGGCTCAGGAAGAACTGGGGTATGCGCCTCAGACTGGAGACGGGCTGGTTGTCACTTGAGTTTAACTGAGGAGATGCGATCAAACACTGTTCGCCCTGTGTTCTGGTTTCCTTCCTGTGGCTGTGCTAAAAACACTCTGACAAGAGCAACTTAGGAAAGTGTTTGTTTGACTGCTTACACTTCCAGGTCGTAGGTCATCACTGAGGGAAGTCAGGGCAGGAACGGAAGCAGAAACCACTGAGAAACACTGCTTGGATAGTTGATTGCAGATCCACACTCAGCCTGCTTTCTTATACAGCCCAGGACTACCCGACTAGGGAATGGAACCACCCATGGTGGGCAGGATCCTCCTACATCAATTAACAAGACAGTCCCCACAGATAATACCCACAGACCAGTCTGATCTGAGCAGTCTCTCCATGGAGACTCCCTTCTCAGAGGACTCTAGGTTGTGTCAAGTTGGCAGTTAAAGCTAACTAACTAGCTGCCTCAGATAGGGCACTGACAGAATGAACCGATGATGACACACATTGGCTTGGTGAACTGAGTTTATTGTGGTTAGTGATGAGAACGTGTGTAAGGAGTTATGTAGGCATATAGGCGATTCAGACAGTAGTGTCGTTCAACATTCACCCCATTCTGTGTGACAAGTCACAGAGGGTGCCTCTCTGGAGGCTCCTGAACATCTACCTAAGAGTCCCTCTTCCCCCCAGCAGTTCACTGCTGTTATAGCCTCAGGGAGAGGCCTCTTGAGCCTTGTAAGTTTCTCAGGACTTCTTTTTCTTGCCAGTTTTCCTGAGACCCTTATCCCCTTCATCCCTCAGTATGAAGCACATCGGCTGTTCTCTCCTGGTCTCTCACAGAGGTAACTCTGTCTGGGTTCGGGCTTTCCTAGGGACGTGGTGTGGTGCTTAGAGAAACTCACTTCAGCCTTTCTCCACTCTGACGTCAGCGTATTGAACGTGTCCTTGTAGCGTGCATCAAGAATGAAATAAGGCAATGTATTTGTTCACCTTTGACCCTCCAGGCAGCGGAGGCTCAAAGAGACTTTGAGTTTTAGGTCTGAGACAGGAGAAGGGCTGATGATGGAGAAGCTGGTGGCTTCTAGTTAGGCATGTTGATGATACCTGAGATAAACTCCATTGTCCTGCTAACTCGGGGTAAAACCTATTAAAGTCATGTTTTCTGGGAATAGCATAGCCTTGATACCCATTGACCTGGGCGGAGGGAGGTGCGTACATGTGTGTGTGCATGTGTATGCAAGTGTGTGCGTGCATATGTGTGTGTGTGTGTGTGTGTGTGTGTGTGTGTGTGTGTGTGTGTGTGTGTAAATACAGAGACCAGAGATGAACTTTTAGTGCCTTTCTCATATACCACCCACTTCCTTTGTAAGGCTCAGCCTATCTTTCACTGTCCTGGGGCTTTCCCAGTACGCTCAGCTGGCTGACTACCTGGCAAGCCCCAGGAATCTGCCTGCCTTGAGCTTTCCCCAGCACTGGGATTATAAGTGCATACCACTGCACTTTTTGGTGTGGGTTCTAGTACTTGAACTCATGTCCTCATGCTTGCCTGCAAGCATCTTACTGAGCTCACTCCCTCGCCCCTGCCCATTGCATCTCACTATCCTGAGATGCCCAGTGTCTTGCTATCCTAAGATGCCCAATGTCTTGCTGGACTCAGTTTTCTTCCTGCCTGAGGAGGCTCAGACTCCTGGGTCTGGCAGTTATGGTGTGCACACTAGCTCACTGGCTCATGAAAGTGTTCTAAAGATGGCTCAGGGGCATCCCAGGGAGAACTGGCCAAGAACAACCTGAGGACGTCCTTTCAGCCCAGCCACAGCTCTCCCTGCAGCTACGTGTTGACTGTTACAGTTCAGTGATTGGGTCATACTTACTGTTGGTGCTAATGTTCATCAGTGACACTTCCGTGGTTCCACTAACACGAGTCACCTCTCAGCCACTGTCACCGAGCTTCAGACACTACTAGCTATTTTTATCTCCCTTGCAATTAGGCCTTTTCCTGCGGTAGCTGAAGGCTATCTCAGGAATGAACGTGAGTTGGATCGGGAATATCCATAGTAACTGAGTTATATTTTCAGCCGCAAGAGGAGGGATCGAGACACAAGGCGATAGTGGATCCCAAACACAGGCCATCTTGTGTGTCTTGACTTACCTAACCCCAAACACAGTCCCACGAACTTACTCTTGTCCTTTTCTGGGGTGAGAGGTGAGATTAGGACCTGGCCCATCTGTGTGACTTACTAGTTAGACTCCCTAGGGGAGTGAAATGGCCAAGACTCTAAGGGGACAGATGGGTGTCGTGGACCATTAGCCTAGAGGAAAGGGGCTGTTGTGGGTGAAGGTGTGCGTGGTGACAGAAAAGGTCTGTGGGACCCAGCCATATGTCAAATGCTTTGTAACTCTCCCACTGTGTCTCAGTAGCACCAGGTGCAAAGTAGGCATCCCTGTCTCCAAACGACAAAGGAAAAAGCACGGACAGTAGAAACACATGGAGCTGTCCCAGGTCTTATGAATGTGTAAGCGAGGCTGGGAGCGTGGCCGGTCACCTTATCAAATCCATGTGCTTCCTGGGGGGCATAAAACTAGTTCTGGCCAACACATGTTAGGGAGACTGTGACCAGATGGAAAACTGAGGGGATATTAAGGAATGATGGATGAAAAGTAGGCGCAGAGCCACGGGCTGAAGCAGGTAGAGTTGGTTCTGTGGAAAGATCGTGGGATTCCAGGAAGAGAGCGGCAGTGGAAGATGCTGAGTCCACCATGGAGCCTGGGCTCCTAGATGGGCCACACGGAGCTCCCCAGGTGAGCGGGCCTTCTGAGGGATGCTTCTCTCAGGGTGGCTGCTTAATCTTATAATGTCTTCTCCCTATGTCTGCCTCACTCGGAGCAGCAAGGGGAGGGTGGTCCAGGGGGTGGGCCCAGGAAACCCCCACCTCCACCCTGATGGCAGGTTGTTGAAACCAGGTCTGGAAGCGGCACTTCAAGCGGCCATTTCTGCACCTGTCCCTGAATTGCAGACATGACCCACATACAGCTTACCTGGGTATCTAGCTGTCTGTGGCTGCGGGGAGGTGGAGAGCAGTGAGTGGTGGGCTGATGCTTTCTGCTGGGAAACCTCACAATGTAAACACTCAGGCCCAGTGCTTACCAGCCCAGACTGGCTTCTAGAAGCTGTACCGTATTTGCGCTCCAGTGGAGCGTGGCTCTGATGTCACTCGACTCTGACATGTGTCGCAAGACAAACCTTTATTCACAGCAGAGGTGCGTGGAAGCACAAGAATCTGATTGACTTGGTGACTGCAGGGTGGAGGTCAGCCTAGTCCTGCCTGGCCTTTCTCCCTAGGCCCTTCCTCTGAGTTCTGAAGTTTGGAACCTGGGTTCTAGTTTACTGCTTCCTTTGTAGCACTGGGTTTTGAACCTAGGGCTTCACGCTTACTGGACAGACACTCTTGCACTGAGCCACATCCCTGGCCACATTCTTTTCTTTTTACTAATTTCTGTCTTGAGTCAGAGTCTCATTAAGGTGCCCATGCAAGCGGGCCGGTGGTGGCACACGCCTTTAATCCCAGCATTCGGGAGGCAGAGCCAGGCGGATCTCTGTGAGTTCAAGGCCAGCCTGGTCTACAGAGCGAGATCCAGGACAGGCACCGAAACTGCACAGAGAAACCCTATCTCGAAAACAAACGAACAAACAAAAGATGCCCTTGCAAGGCCTTGAACTTATGGTCTTCCATCCTCAACATCCTGAGTTGTTGGGATTTTAGGCGTGTGCTGCCTGGCCTGGCTCGCCATTCAGATTTTAACCCTGTTTTCGTGTCACATCTGGGGGGGCTCCTGATGTCATTGCAAGCCAAGTGTGTTGGGATAGGACAGGGAAACCAGTGTCCGGTGTTGCCATGGAAGGGAGACTTGTGCCAGCAGCCACCACCACAGTTCTGCAGGGCACCTTCCATGTCCTGGCACGCCATATCAGATGCCGTCAGAGCCTCAACGTGCAGAGGGCAAGGCGTGTGCATGTTCATAGGCTCCTCTGAGGGCATACATGGGTCCTGGTCTGAATCAAGGGAGGCTTTCCCAGCAGGCCTTGCAGTGTGGAAAGGGTTGTTTGGCAGAACATGCTGAGCAAGGGACAAACCAAAGGCCCAGACTAGGTGAACCAGCACATCCTTTAGTTACCTTGTTAAACTGGAAGTTGAAAAACTGGGCTGAGTTAAGCTAGGTCCAGAATGAGGTACTATAACTATGTGTAGCATGAATCCTAATTGGTCTCAATAATAAAAACCCAGAGCCAGATATCAGGTAAATGCTGAAAGATCAGTAAAGGAGCCAGCCACTAGAGAGACTTCTTACCTCTACCGAGTCCTCAGCCTGAAAGGGGCCACGCTCCTGTCTCCACCCCACCTTATCACTCCCTCTCTCTGCCCCGCCATATCACTTCCTGTTTCCTCCTCCCAAGTGCTGGGAGTAAAGGTGTGTGCCACCACTGCCTGGCCTCTAGTGGTTAGCTCCTCACTCTGATCTTCAGGCAGGCTTTATTTGTGAGAGCACAAACAAATTATCACCACAACTATGTGACCTCATCAGCAATTATGTGACCTCACCAGTAACTCTGTGACTTCCTGTTCGTCCATGAACCTTCTACACAAAGAGCCCTTGAATCCCATTGGAGAGCGATGATGTCATTGGAGCACACCCACCTGGCAGATGCTATTGTGTACCTCAGGCATCCAGTGTGGAGCCTCACAGGGAAAGAGGTGTTTGGAGGGCCTCTCTGCCTGTTTCCTCGGACCCAAAATGGAAGCTGCCTAGTGGGTTGGCCAGCTGTTGGCAATGGAGATAGAGGAAAGTTTGAAGCGAGGAGGGAGTGCTCGCCTCATGAGGGTGTAGGGAGACTCGAGGCCATTTTCTCCATGTTTACTAATATATTTTATGCTCTTTCACTTCTTGGTGTTACCCTGTGCATAGTGCAACTAGAAATACTGGGTCCAGGCTAGGAGGTAGATGGGGAAGGGCTTCTGCATATACCTAGGGCCCAAGGAATCCACAGCAGCAGATGGTGAGGGGCAGGAAACGGGAACCATTGGTCAGGACAGCCAGTTGGAGGGCTCAGGTGACCACTGTTAAGCCTGTAAAGTAGAGCTGGGGACAGAGGGGCACAGGGCTCCCTGCTCTGTAGTTACCCCACTGCTTTCTGGAGTACGGCGCTGGCTTCAGCCCCTGGTGGATTTCCACAGGCCGACAGAGGACCTACTCCTCTTCCAAAGAGAGGACAGCCAATGGACCAGTGTGTTGTTTGCACATCTGGGCACAGATCACAGTGTTTTCCTCTGGCACTGGTTCCCTGTGACTTTGACAACTAGGACCCTGTACACCTTGAGGACCACATTTCTGTTACCAAGACAATGTTCCAGATCCCATGTCCACCACTGCCATTGCTCCAAAGCCCCTTTGTCCTTCAGAAAGCACAGAATGCCAAGAGCGTCAATTTGATTGGCAGAGTTAGGTGTGTCTCATGCTCCGGCTGATCAGCAGTTCAGAAGGTCCTTGGGCACTGGGGGAGAAGCCCCCAAAAGAGGGTAAGAAAGGAATGCCACCAGGTATTGCAAGATTATGTACCTCGGGGCTGGAAAGACAGCTCAGCAATTAGGAGCACTGGCTGCCCTTCCAGAGGACTTGAGTTCTATTCCGAGCACCCATATGGTGATTCACAACCACCCGTTCCAAGGGATCTGAATCCCTCCCTCTTCTGGCTTCCATGGGCACCAGGCATACACGTGATGTACAGACATACTTGCAGGCAAAACACTCACACATATAAAATGATGAAATAAGAAGAAGAAGAACAAAAGAATGTGTACCTTTGTCTTTTGGGTATTGTATTTACTCTTGAGGAGGGAGTGTGAAAGTCAGGAAAGGCAGACAGTCTGTTCTGGAGCCAGATCCCTCCAGGTAGGAGCTGAGAGGGTGGGGAGATGAGCAGGGAAGCCGGAAGTGAGATTAGGCTCGTTCTAGGGACCGCTGGCTTAAGCAGAGGCAGTTTGGTCCTTAGGTGTGGAGGCCAGGACAGCTAGATAGCCTTCAGGTTAAGGTTGATGTGGCATTTAGAGACTATCTGGAGTCCTCACTGGTGCTGTGGCATCATTTGGACCATAAGAACTGTGTTTCAGATTGTTCAAGCCAGGCTTAGAAGCTTGGAGAGAGGCTATCTTCGCTTTCAGAAGCATACAAATTCTGTATAATGGAAAGCTGCTTCGTGTGGGCGGATGCGAGTGACTGCCAGCTTCCTCCATGCTGGGTCAGGGATGGCCAGGCTGTGGTCTGAGGACCCAGCCTGTCTGTACTCAGCCTGTGTGCTTTAGGTGTGTGTGTGTGTGTGTCTGTGATGGATGAGTGCGAACACAGTGGAGGGGGAGAGGTTGCATCCATGATGTTTATAATAAGCTGCAGGCACGTGAGTGCACATGGTGTGTTCATGTACAGACGGAGAATGTCCCTGTGCACGTGCTGGCAGCGTGTACACAGAGTGTGTGTACGTGTGTGTGTACATGGACATAGGGCAGACTCGCCAAGAGCTCTTTCTGGTGGGTGTGACGGGAAGAGGGCCCCAGTAGGCTGGCATGCTGTTAGCATTGAGGTTTGCTGGTCTTCTCTGTCCTGCCTGAGGCTCAGTTATATAGATAGGAAGAAACACTCAGCCTCCCAGGGCCTATCAGATGGTCTTTATTTGTCTTATTTGCATTGTTTTTCTTTATTCAGGGCTTGGCCACACTTCTGCCTAGGTTGGGAGTGGTCCTGCTTTCCCGACCACATTCGGGTTCTCCCAGCTCCAGCCCCTGAGACTCAGGGGTCCACACACTGGGAACTGGCCTCTTAGCACTGTCCGGCTCCACAGGGAGTCTGGCTGCGAGCTTTTGTCATCTGTCAGGCATCCACTTCCTAACCTGTCTCTCTCATGTCCCAGGACGAGTGGGTGGAACTAAGTGGCCTGGGCTGTGAGGTAGTTGGACCTAGAGGCAGTGTTGGACACTCCTCTGAGGCCCCTGGAAGGTCTGGGCCTCTGAAGCTTCTCTCTTACCCCGAAACGGCCAAGTGCTGCCCCATTCTTTGGGGGTGCTAAGGTCATAGAAGGGGATTGCATTCCATCTGGGGACAGCTTGCTCCCCAGAAGTCTACAATGGTACCCCACCTGCAAAGATGCTGATAGCATGCTGTCAAGACACACATCTCCCTTCCCTTCCTCGGGGGGTGGGTTTTCCAGCTGCCACTCATGGGGTGACCTCTGTGCTGGGCCCTGGGAGTGCCAGTTGGCAGAGACTGCCTGCTGGGAGTGTCCATCCATCACCGTGGTGGTGGCAGGTTCTCACAGCTACAAGCCAACCTTGGGGCAGATACTGGGGACAGGATTTCTTCCAGACTGACAGCCTCCTGTACAGAGAAGCCCTTGTGACTCCCAGGCTTCCCAGGAATGGTTTTAATTCCTTGAAAATGATCACAGCTCTAAGCAGCTGGTTGGAACTGTCTAATCTCGTGAGTGCTTCTTGGTTGGAGCTGGTGCCCTGCATGTACCCCGGACACAGTCAGGATCCTTAATCCACATGGACATATTGTAATGTCATCCACAGGATGTCTATGTGGAACGATGTCTATGTGGATTGCGCCCTTTACTTGAAGTGAAAAGAGGCCTTTGACATTCAGTGCCATAGCGTGGTCTTGGACCACAGGCACCAGTAAGGGAATAACACACCCGGCATGTTTTATGACTGCATTGAGCAGCTGCACTCGGTGAGCACTGAGTCTGTCTGCTCACAGGTGGGGGGAGTCAGGAGAGGAATGGCTGCTGAGACCTGCAGGTTGCTCTGCCCAGGCTGGCACAGAGGCAGGCGGCCCCAGGTCTGCGAACTAACTCAGGCTGCCTGAAGCGGTGGTACCTTGTTTCCTTGGCTGCGCTGCTGGGTAGAGTTGGCCATCGTCAGCCCTCTTTGAATCCTTCTATGTGTGCAAAATGCACAGAAGAATAGAATACCGCCGGCAAACTGAATAGTTTGGGCAAAGCTGGCGCCAGGTCCAACCCAGGTGAGCCAAGCTGCCTTCTGGAACACTCAGCAGGCCACAGGCCACAGGTCACAAAAACGAGAAAGGTAGTCCCGATCCTGAGTTACACCACCCGCGTCCCCTTAGTTGGTGGACGGAGAAGGTGCAGTTTGTGAAGCGCTGTTAGCACAGGGGTTGGAAACAGCGCTTGCATTCCACTTGAGCACAGCTTCTGCTTTCCGGCATAGCATTAGCTCATCCTGGAGGTTCTGTCCTGTGAGAAGTGTACCTTAGCTGGGGAGAGTCTCACGTGGCCAGCAGAGGCTCATGGGATTATTAGGGAGTGGTTTCCTGGCGAAAGAGGAAGGGCTTGGGCTAGGGAAGTGGCTCAGTGGTCCAAGGACTTCCTCTGAAGGACAGAGTTTGGAACCTCAGAAGTCACGTAAATGCTGGGTGGACATGGCTGGCTCCCTTGTAATCTCTGTCTAGGGAGGCCGAGAGAGGGGATCCCCTGTGCAAGCTAGGTAGAGCAAGACTAGCCATGCCCATGATGTCTGGGTTTGATTGACAGATAGATCCTGCCTCAGTAAGGTGCAAGAGTGAAGGAGAATGATTCCCAGCATCCACCTCTGTCCTCCACATACGTGCAAACACGCATATACACATGCACACGAAAATGGATAAGGGGGAAAAAGAGGAAGGACTGATTTGTTCATGGGCAAAGGACTGTGGTCTTGATTCCTAAGAGAAGAAACTATCTGCTTCTGCCCTGGCTGTGTGAAAACAGCTGCCTGCCATGTTAGGAGAAGTGTGAAGTGGCTTCTAGACCTGGTCATCTGTTGATCAGGAGGCTGGGAGCCCAGCTGTGTCCAGCCATCTATGTGTTTTTCTCATGTGAGCTATCCAGAGGGAACTTGCACCATATTTGGCTTTCCCTCAGCTGGTGGCCATCTCAGTGACCCATCTCCAGCTTTGAGCAGCTTCCAGCTCATGGGGGCTCAGCAGGGGCTGAGTGTTCGTCTTGGAGTAGAGGCAGCCTGAAGCTGCTCCTTTGCTCGACAGTAACCCCAACTCCAGCCTAGATAGATAAGTATAGTAATGAGCAGGCGCCTGGGCATTTACTGCTCCCTTGGTGATGTCACTCGGGGCCCCTGGAGGTCCACATCTGTCCCCAGGTGGCAGAACTCTGTCTGATGAGCCTGCAGGTCAGGGAGCTTGGCTTTGTGTAGAAAGAGTGTCTGCCTGATTCTTCTGTACTTCTGTCTGCCCACCTGCTCGTCTGTCTGTCCACTGAAGACACACAGTTCCTGCCCTTTCCCACTTACTCATCTCCTGCTCTCCCATGCCATTATATAGGGAAACTGGGTTCCTCCACAGCTCAGAGCTTCCCTCGGTGCCCCTCCCTTTTGTTCCTGGGCCCCTTTTCCCACTGGGATGATTCTCAGCCCTCTGGGGCGACAGCTGACAGCCAGCCTCCTCTGCTTAATGATTCAGTCTCAGAGCCTCAGGCTTCCTGGCTCTAGCTTCCGCTTCTCTCTGCCTCGCTTAAACAAGGCTCCAGGGACTCCTTGTCCAAATTAAGGTGGCACCTGGTGACAGGTTGGGAATGTCCAAGTGTCCCATCTGTGAGAGACAGTAAGACTGTGGGTAGAATGTTCCTTTGGGGTGGAGCTTTCTCAGATCTGTGAATTTGGGTGCTCGCTGGAGACTTGGGAAGACCAGGCAAGTTCTCCACATGTCTGTGGCTCATGAAGTCTCTTTAGAGATTATGCACAGGAGCTAAAATGTAGTGTTTGCCTGACACGCTAGGGTGGACTCTTACCTGGCACCATGCTAAGGGACATGTCTGAGTTGGCATCTTTATCTCCGAACCAATGGCTTCCATTTATCATTTATAGCACATTTCCACCATCTACTTGAAAACTGCAGTGTTCTGACTTCGTTTCGGATGTGTACCCCCCCCCCCCGCTTCCCCCCCTTTTCTAAAGATCCTGGCAGAAGACACTTGGCAGACATTCCCTAGATATTTGATGTGACTCTGTGACAATAAGCCCTTTCAATCATTCATAGAGGAATTAACAATGCATTGATTATATTATTTAATCATAAAGCAATTGCTTGTGAATTGTATACAAATTACTTATGTTTGTGTAAGCCTAGAAGGGGTAAGTAAAAAGCTCGCAGATGAAATGCTGAGATAATTGCCTGTCCGTACAGGCACCTGTGCACCACATCGGGCTGAGAAAATGGCCATTGGTCCAGTGTTGAGTGGGCTCTGTCCACCTGTCCTCCTTTTGAGACAGGAATGGTGGATCTTCCTAAACTTAGATGGCACTTGGGCAAGTGCTCTACAAACCCTAAGCAATATGCATGTGCTGTAATCGTGGATATACGGTGTGAGGTCATTCTGGGAAGCAGACAGTAGTGTAAAACAGACACAAGGTCTGCTTCTGGCCTAGAACGCCACCCTAAGTCTTTCATACTGCACTGTGGGAGACCCTGCCTTTGGCTTCAGCCAAGCAGTTCAGGACTGAGGCCTAACAAAGCATGCAACAACTAGAAAAATGAATCCAATCTGCATTTTGCAGGATACAAGACCCTTTTGAAAGGGATCTCTGGGAAATTCAACAGTGGAGAGCTGGTGGCCATCATGGGTCCTTCTGGAGCTGGGAAATCCACGCTCATGAACATTCTGGCGGGATACAGGTGAGCAGATGCCAGCGGAGAAAGCTGTGTGAGGGGTGGAGCCACTTCAGGGTAAGTCGTCACAAGGAGCATTCTGTCATGTACAGCATTTGCTACCAGAAGCTCTGTTCACATGGGATCCTGAGAAACAGAGCACATGTGTGCATATGTGCCTCCGTGTGTGTGTACGGTGCATGTTGTGTGTGTCCAGAGCTTGAGAATCCAGGAGGGAAACAGGGCAGAGAAGACAGTGCCGAAAGCCTGCACCTGCTGGTGGCTGCACAGGCCATGAAGAAGAGAGCACAGGGCGGGGGGACAAGGCAGCTTCCTAATTAGCTCCTCCCTCAGTTTACCCTCTGGACAGGAAAATGTACCAAGGTCAAGATCTGGAAGAGCAATAATCGGAAGACAGAGAGCCAGTAGGGAGGCATACTGGACAGTTCGACAAGGCGTGACAGGAAAGAATGAGGAGCTGCCATGTCCAAGGCCTGTAGTCTGTATGGTTGTTCAGGACATTAGGGATCACCCTTGCCAAGGTCACACCAAAATCATTCATCTGTGAATGATTCTAAAATGGAAGCTTTTGAAGTGCTTAAGAATGGTCTTCTGAAATCTTGTTCTTCTGTTCTCACAGAGCAAGGAGTGGCAGCAACAATAATCCATAGTTAACCATGGACCAAAAGAATTCAAATTCCATTCTAAACAATTCATACTTTACTTGCATACATCTTTTTAAAACAAATCTGATGCCACTTTTGTCCCATCTAGGACATGGATCAGTGTAGCCACACTCTATGCCTGTTAACTGTCTAGGCTATGAGATTGGCTGGAGAGATGTGGGATTTTGTTCAAGGGACCCTTGTTTTTCTTAATCATGTCCCCAAAGCACAAAGATGAAAATGTTGACAATTTTATTATGACACATTATAATTGTTTTATTAGTTGTTATTATTAATTTCTTGCCATGCTTCATTTATAAATTAAGCTTTAATACACGTGGCATAGAAAAGTCATGGTCCATATAATGTACAAAACTCTGTGTGGCTTCAGTATCTACCTAGAACGTGTCGCTTACTTTCCTGTTCCTGTGGCCAAATCCCTGTTGCAGAAGCAACTTGAGGGAGCAAGGGTCTGTTTGGCTCACAGTCTCGGAGGGCACAGTCATGGGAAAAAGCATGGCAGCTGAAGCAGCTTGGTTTGTGGAAGCTGGAGGGCTTCCACAGGGAGGCCTTCTCATTTCCTGGCACTGCTTCTCCGAGCCACCCGAAGATGGGATACCGAAGGATCTGGCTGATAACCAGCCACCTCTCCTTGTCTTTGCAGGGAGACAGGCATGAAGGGGGCAGTCCTCATCAATGGCATGCCCCGGGACTTGCGCTGCTTCCGGAAGGTCTCTTGCTACATCATGCAGGATGACATGCTGCTGCCTCACCTCACCGTTCAGGAGGCCATGATGGTGAGCCACCCCTGCCTTCGGCACAGCGCAGACTTGCTGCTCCTGGCCACATACGGGGTTCACTCCCTCTCTCAGAGCGGCCTCCCCAGGCTGGCTGCTTACACAGCTGTGTGGAACATAATCCCGGAGACTAGGAATTTTAATGGCTCTCCTTTGGCAAAGTCACAATCAAGTTTCTGAGATTATTAATCACTAAGTTGAATGACTGTTTTCATGGAAACCGCCTTCCTATTTCCCCAACTTTCCTTCTGCTTAATTAGGGTTTCTATTGTTCTAATAAAATGCCATGACCAAAAGCATGGTGGGGGGGCAGTTTATGTCAGCTTATAATTGTAGTCCATCATCTAGGGTGGGGCAGGAACCTGGAAGCAGGAGCTGATGCAGAGGCCATGGAGGGGTGCTGCTTACAGTCTTACTCCTCATGGCTTGCTCAGACTGCTTTCTTATAGAACCCAGGACCACCAGCCCAGGGGTGGAGCTTGCCCACAAGCCAATCTGATAGGGCTGTTTTCTCAATTGAGGCCCCCTCTTTCCCGATGCCTCTAGCCTATGTCTAGATCATATAACCTAGCAGCCATAGCCTCCATCACTGTCCTTGAAGAGTTCTGTCTTTGGCGGATTGCTAGTTCTCTGAGAGCTTCCTCAGACTCACCCATATGCCAGGTGAAAGACAGAGTCAGCCATTGCTGGGCACCCACAGGGTCTAGGCTATGCCGTCTGTAAGGAGCCTCTGGGAGTTAAGCCGTGAGTCGGGGCTGCAGGCTTTCCGGCACCATGTGGGAACTCTGAAGCAGCTCCAGGGTCTCCGAGCTTCACCACCGAACTCTACCTCCCTCCGTGATGTAGTGTTAGTGCCTTGGCCATGGCTTCCTCGTCTATGAGACTATTCCTGTCTGTTGCCGGAATAGGGAATGAGTAGCACAGGAAGGCGGGGTCGAACCTTGACCTCGAGGCTCATCCGTGTTGTCCTTCTGGGTCTGCATGGTTCTTTCCACTCCTACTATATCTGCTCACCGTATCTTCACAGGAGACTCCAGTGCGTAAGTCCAGGAGGAGTTTAAAAATACCTTTCCCTCTGGGGCCATGCAAGTGTCCAGATGATGCCAGTATCCTAGGTTTCCAGAACAGCCAGGCTGTGTTCTTTGCACGGTGTCCCCACCAATGCAAGAACTCTGGGCTTCTGCGATCATTTTTTTTTTTTTTTTATAGAGGCCTACCCCACAGTCAGTGACAGCCCACGTGATCTCATTGTGGGTAGGAGAAGCCTCTAGACTGTCTCTCATTAAAGGGTAATTTACAAACCAACGCTCAGCTCTGGTTGGTAGCCTCTGCTTGTGATGGCACATTGTGCCTAGCTGACACCGTTTCTCTGCTTTCTCGGTGACACTGCCTGGAGTCTCTGTCGGGTTGTGCCTCCCCTGGTCCTGAAGAGGACATTGTCAGAGACTCTGCACGTCACTTAGCAGATGAGATGTTCATATTGGTGGCCTTACATGGAGAGGTCTTGCCCTCACATTCATGACTTGGAATGGGCAAAGCCCAGACAGTGGCCACCACACAGCACATTGTGTGATTTCAAAGGAGTCTTAGCTCAATAAAGGAAAGTGGGTTACGATTTCAGATCTGGGATCTGCCCCTCGACCTGCTTTGTAGGGAAACAGAAGGAGAGAGCCCGGCAGTAATGGTTACTTTAGCTCTTCTGCCCTGGTAAGGGGACACCACCACCCAGCCCATGAATAGTCACTTTAGGGAGATCTGCCTGCCTACCTGGCTTCCAGTGGGGCCTTAGCGGGCTAAGAGGATGCAGAAGGGTTTACACCCAGACCAAGGTGGGCAACCTACTGAGAAGGTTTCCCTCGCCTCAAGTCTCAGCCTTCATGTGCTTGCCTGCTCTGTGAGTCCCAAGTGGCCCTCTGTGTGTTGGGTGGCCTGATTGTAGCTCTTGGTGAGTCCCTGGTGGACCGTGTGGTTGCCGGTGTGAGAACCATCTCTGGACTCTCCAGCTCCACCGATTTCTCCTCTGTGGTGATTGTGACTCCTCTAGGTCTTGCTGTGAAATACATCCATTTTCAGAATCACATACAGTTAGATCCCCAGTCGGGGGCGTTCACAGCACCTTTGAGGATGTTTCTCTTTAAACTTTCTACCCCTCGAGATCCTGTCTTCCATGGATCCTACTTCCTGGCCATTGGCTACTGACCTACAGCAATTGTACATTTTTATGTGCTTGTGTGTGTGTGTGTGTGTGTGTGTGTGTGTGTGTGTGTGTGTGTGTGCGCGCACGCGCGCGCGCCCTCATGTCCATCCTGACAGGTCGTGGTGACACTTAGTGTCACAAGACAGGCAGCTGGCCTTGTAGAGGTGATGTAGGCCCACCCTTGACCCACTCTGAAGCCTGAGACCTCCTCCTCAGTCCCCTCTCTTGCCTCTCAGTCTCTGATCTGACCCCTTCAGCAACTTCACCAATTAATGAGGTAGATTTTAAGCTTATTTTTGTGCTGGTGAAGAAACTGAGGCCCAGATGTGCCCAAGAACACAGAGTCTGATATAACTGAAACAGGGCTGAACCTGGGTTAGGTGATTCTGTCTCGGGGTTTCACCAGGCAAGGCTGGGGACCCCATTCTATACTGGTAAACAGGATCTGAGTAAAACAACCAGGAAGTTCATCCCGCCATCCCACACCTACTATATGCAGATCCTCCCAAAGTGGCAACTTCAAGTCAGCAATGGTTTATCACTTGATTTGTGGAGGTCCTGAATGCTCTACTGGTCCCCTCCCAGACTGTCTTCAAACCCCGCTGCCTAGGGTTTCCTTGTCTCTGTGCTGGAACAGAGACATCTCATGGGGACACCGAAGATACCAAGAAGCCTAGCAGACCCACAGAGCTCTCCCAGGAGTGGGATGCTCATCTCTCTTGGGTCTTGTGATTCCATCAAGCAGCTTAAAAAGTTAATGGGGTCCTGGACCGTGGTGTGTCTTTGCACCATGGTGTGGCTTTGAACCATGGTTTGACCCCTGGACCTGGCTCGGATCCCATGAGACGCCTCCTTCCAGAAGCCACCTCACTGTTGCCCTTATTGCCTACAGGTGTCTGCACATCTGAAGCTGCAGGAGAAGGATGAAGGCAGACGGGAGATGGTGAGTATGATGCTCCAAGTCACATGTGGTCCAGAGTGTGATGGGAGCACATGTGGAGACCGGCGGGGAGGACCTACCTATTCCTCTCTTCTAGATTTTTCTCTGTCGATGTTCTTTGCCTCTCCTTGGGTGTGTATGTGGGAGATGGGGGCATCAGAAAGTGTGTGGCTTGGTGCAATGGCTGGAGTCCAGGAGAGATGGTTCTGGGGCTAGATTGACGTGTAAATCCAGCAGTATGCAGCCTTAGCCCCGCCCCCTATGGCCAGAAGATGCCAGCCTCAGGGCCTGGCCAAGGGCTCCACCCCCTTGGGTGTTTAATACGTTTTAGATTAAAATAAATTTTTGTGAAATGCTGACAATGGAGATGGTTTAGTCATTGGTTTAAAAATAACCCCCTCCACCCACATACCTTTGCAAGGAGAAATTGAACTCTTATGTGTTATTAAGCAGCTTTTCAAAAAGAAGATAAAAACATTCCCAGCCTATCTGAGACTCTTCTCCTCCCCTTTACCAGTTTTCCTGGCTCCCTGAACCCTTAAGGAACGGGGAAGAAAGCAAGCAGGACCCACCAGGAGCCCCAGGAGGTCATGCAGATCAACCTTGTTCACAGGCTACCCTAGAGAAGCTCAGCCATCCTCCTCCTTTCTGGTGCTAGCGTTCCTGGGATACTCCGTAGATGAATGTAGCAGAAGCCCCTCCCCCTTACATGATGTTATCTCTACCTCCTGGCACGTTCCAAGGCCAGGAAATGGGGGTAGTGCAGATGCCAGGGAGTTGCCAGGGACATCGATAGCATGATGTGAGATACATCATTTAGTTGGACATCATTAAATACTTACGTAAGGAAGTGTTTGGTTTTTTGTTTTTTTTTATAATTCTGTTCACATGCTTCCTCCTTTTACTGCCTAGAATGTAGATTTAAGGCCGGCTGTGGAAAAGCAGCTCCGGACAGCGTGGGGGTTCCTCTTCCCCTTTCTCACAAGACCCTCACAGTCTTGGGATTCTCTAGCGTGGTGGTAGGGTGGGCAGTGCAGAGAGAAAGAACTTACTTCTGAAGCGAAAACAGCTCACTGGAACTACCGAAAACGTTTCCTGCGGAATTCTCTTATTCTGAGATTGAGGGGAGGAAACTGACCATTTGTACCCGACACAGAGACGATGTGGAAAGTTCAGGGACGACATGTGGGCAGCAGAATGGGGCTTGTGACCTTGTCGTGAGGGCGAGCTCCAGAGCCTCTGTAGTTGCCAGTCTTTTCTGAATAATGTGACTTAGAGGGACACCACCACCCATCCCCCACACCTCCACTGTCCCTGAGAAGAACACAAGAAGAGACAGCTCAGGAGCTGACACCACACACACACACACACACACACACACACACATACACACACAAACACACACACACAGACACACACACACACACACACACACACACACACACACACACACACACACACACACACGAGGATGTGCTGAAATTCTAACCCCAGTACTTCAGAATTAACAGGCTGTTTGCAGAAATGATTAAGATAACTCAGAGGTCATTGGGATGGCTCTGATCCAATCTCACTGTGTCCTTACAAGAAGAGGAGGTCAGCATACAAGCATACTCCAGGGAGAAAACACCATCTGCAAGCCCGGGAGGAAGGAGTCAGGAGGAGCGGGGAAGAACCAGCGCCACCATGCCTTGAGCTTGACCAACCAGCTGTCAGACCCCGAGGTGGCATTTCCAGTGTCTATGCCCACAGTTTGGGATACTCTGTCATGGCAGCCTGAGCTGACTCAAGTCAAGCAACTATTGGGATGACGAAAGAAAGCTCTAGAAAGGAAAGAGAGGAAACCAAGCGTCAGAACACGGTGTGCCAAGCTGAGCCTGAGATGACTTGCACCAACGGACAGGGTCCTCCATCCTTTATCTGAGCCTGCCCCAGCACTCCCTGCCCCTGCATCCCAACTTCCGCTGCTGAGAAGGAAGGCCACCGGCTGGAACAGCGGTGGGATTGGCAGAAGCCAGAAGCGAGTCCAGGTGGAGCTCTTTCCTTGGGAGCATCCTTGTGGCTCCTGGCGACTGATCAGATGACTGTGGTTGTTCCTGGACCACCTCCCATCCTTGGTCACTCCCATCCACCAGCCACTCAGGCTCAAGTCTTGAAGCCCCTAAAATCAATGTGAATGCAGGATGGAGAGATGGAGGCAGGGCTATTTCTCCACAGCTGTGGCTCTGTGGCCAGCCTTGCCCTATGTAGACGTCATATGACTCAGGCTTCTGAGCGGATGACCACAGTGAGGCAGGCACTTGGCCTCCAGTGCCATCTTTCCCTGTGATGCTGTTTGGTACTGCCAGAGTCTACCTGCCGGTCCCTCTTCTGGGTGCTGGTCAGGCCTCAGGAGCCCGTTCTGCTGCTGCATCCTTTGGAGAAGCCTGGAGCCTTCTGGGAAAAGTTATAGCGAGGCCTCGGACTGACAGGACTCTTACATGTACACAGCCTCCATCATCCTGGTCCAAGAAATGTGCCTCTTCCAAGAGCCAGTAACAGACATTTCAAGGACAGATTTGCAGTGGGAGGCTCCCCTGACTCATTTCCCAGCAGCCCCGGCAGTACCTCGGTGAATGCCGTGTATAGCACGTGGAAGAACAATGGAATGGAGTGTTCTAGTACATCATGGAGTATGTTGTTCACAGACTCCCTTGTTTCCCAGAAAAGGCACCTTGGCTCTGAGGAGCTCTCTGGTACAGCTGCTTCCTCGAGAGGGAGGTTGCCATGGGCCAGTCTCGGGCTGCTGAGACCATCCCTAGACAGTGAGGTCCCAGGAGGACTTGAATTACAAGTGACCATGGGGATGTTTTGCTTTGTTTTTTGTTTGCTTATTTAGGGAAACATATTTTTAAAAAATGACCCTGTTGTTGGTTTTTTTTTTTTTTCTTTCTGACTACTTTTAAACCAAAACCAACCTGGATAGTATTACTTCTGAGAAAAGGCTGGAGAGAATGGGCCAGGCCTGATGGTGGTATGGTCATGTGGTCAGAAGGACAGCCACCAGCTGGTGGCCTCTATTTCCACTTCCCTTCCATGACAGTGAAGAAAAGGGGGTGCGCTTAGTGTATGGAATGTCCCCACAGAGGAAATGACCCCAGCCACGCTGCCGGCTCAGCCAGCTGTCTGCAAGAGCCTGGAAGCCTTGTGTTGGAAGACCAGCAGACATTGTGGCAAGAGGCAAAAATGCCAACAAGAAAGGCCGGTCCACTGTGGTGCTGCCTCTCTGGTCCTTCCCGGACAGCCACACGGAAGCTGTTCCCAGGCTGACATCCATCTCTCGGAGGCATGGCATTCCAGGAGACAGCAGTGCCGGGTTGAAGGCATCGGCAAGAAGAGGCAGAACAGGACTTGATCCCGGGTCCCTAGCCCCACACTGCACCCGCTCCAGGTGGTTCCGCCACCCGAGTTTCAGTCTGTCCTGGCCACGCATAAATAATTCAGAAGTCCAGAGTGGAAATTTTTCTTCTTTATGAGTTCTCCCCCTCTTGGATGACCTCATCTCCCCCGAGAAGCCACTGGCCAAGGTCCTTCTGCTGTGGCCACCAGGGACTGGATGCTTCAGAGCTGTCCTGCCTCTGGGCAAACTCTGGAGGGAATCACTGAACCCCCTGGAGAGAAGCCTGGCAGGGATGTGGCAAATGGATGAGCCTCTACTTCCCCAGAGCCTGCTGACCTCTTTGTTCCCGGAGACAACACTAGGTCACCGTCCCGGGACAAGCAGAGGACCCTGCACACAACTAACTGCCTGTCTCTATTCCCAGCCTTCCTCCCAGGGCCCTGAGCACAGGGTGGCCACTGTGTCACTTACAACACAGATCCGTTTGCTGCCTTGAGCCACTCACCTGCTCACAGTCTCAAGTGGCCTCCTGACAGGACTAGTTCGGGGGGGGGGGGGGTGTGTTAGGGAGCTTGGAGGGAATTTGCTCACGTGCTCCATGTGAGACGAGAAACATGGGTGATAACTGTTGGGGGGTACTTACTGTGTGCCAAGTGTTCCAACAGGGCACTTTGCCGTCGTTAACTGCATTTGATGGTCAGTGACCCGATCATCCATCCACTTTTGTGTTTATTAATCTATCCATTGATCAGATATTTATAGGACATTTTTTTTTTTACACCAGATGTTAGGCTCGGCTTAGAAGTAAAGGATGACATTGAGTCACCAGCCGGAGGCTGAGTAAAGACTCCAACCCCTGACTTGAACTCCCAATGCTACTTCTTGCCTCTCGACAATTCTGCCTGTCTCTCCAGTCAGGACCACAGGTTTAGAGACAGCACCTGCCACTCACTTGGGATGGCCTGGGACAGCCCAGCAGTGTAGACATCTGTGTATGGACTAGTGAGGTGGTGCCCAGCAGGGCAGGGTATCCCACAGAGCTCAGCATGTGTTCCTTATAGCCATGAGGTTGGAAGGGTGTTTCCTAATAGAGATGTGGTTTTGTTGCCCACAGGTCAAGGAGATCCTGACGGCATTGGGCTTGCTGCCCTGTGCCAATACACGGACGGGGAGCCTCTCGGGGGGCCAGCGGAAGCGGCTGGCCATCGCACTGGAGCTGGTCAACAACCCTCCTGTCATGTTCTTCGATGAGCCCACCAGGTAAGCCTGTGTCTGGTGTCTGCACTGGTGACCAGGGAAGGACAGGCAAGAGTCCCTTCTAGAGTCTGTTCTGGGGTTCTTAGCGGCAGCCCTGCCATCTTGGTATGGCCTTGGAGGAGCTACAAGACACTGCCCCATCTGTGGGATGGCAGGACAAGGCCACTGGCTCAGAGGCTTGTGTGTGCGTGGATCGTGGGGTACTGAATGTGGAGAGATGGTTGGAGTTTGGAAACAGCCCCCCATAGTGTCCCTCTCCCGCTTGTTCCCGAGTCACCGGTGGTATAGTACCCTGAAGGCTAGTGTGGTGGCGTGTTCTGAGGAAGGGGCCTGCTGTGTTGTGTTTTAAGTACCCGCTTCCATTTTGAGTGGCTCACTGCCTTTGTGTGACCATGGGATTCCTGACTTCTGTCCTGGACACAGCTGCTTACATCTGGGGAGATGCTGGTCTCCAGTCCTGACTCCAGAGCACACTGGTCACTAGTTAGTCAGCCCACCTTTCTTCCAAGCATGTTGTATTTGGGCATTCCCAACAGAGTAGGCTGGCCGCACGGGGTTTGTCCTGACTGACTTTATCCAGACTTGGTCATCTCCTCCCCACTGTGTGCTCATCTCGTGGATGCCCACTGAACTTGAGAGCCTTCTCCAGCATCCCAGGGAGGGTTCACCTCCACCTCAGCCCCGCTGAGTGCCTGGGCCACAGTGGATGGTAATTAGGAGAGCCCAAAAGACAGCTGCAAGAACCCTGCAAATTGCCTCTCACAGGCTCCCTGCCCTGGGGCACAGCGAGTGCTCAGGGGTCCCCACTGTGACTCTCTTCCCCTTGTTGGGAGCTCCGTAGTAGAAACAAGACGGGTTGGGAGTGTGCAAGCAGGAGAGAGGAGAATTCACCCAGGAGTGCCAGATCCTGGCTAAACCCTGCACGCCTCAAGATGCCGCCTCCGCACCAAAGGCATCAATATAGTCAATAAAACCTCAGAAGGAGCCCAGCCACAGCCCAGCCCACTCCCTCTAACAGCCCCCAAGTGGGCCAAAGGGTGTGGGATTGCGACGACTGACTGCCAGGCCTCACTGCTTAGTTTGGAGCCCAGTATTTACCCAGACAGTTCTGATATCTCTTGCCAAGGCAGGTGGGGAATCCCCTCCCCCATTCCACCACCAGTCCTTCGGGAATCTGCTGGGCTTCCGCGTTCTTGCCAGGGGTGACATACAGCGCACACAGCTCCCACCAAAGTGCCGCCACCCTTGAACAGTGACCCAGGCTGAGAAGAGCATGACCTTGGGGTGCAGCCACAGGTCCTACGACATGCCCTCCCTCAGCAGAGACTGCCCAGTTCCCCCCCCAAGACCCGGGGCACTAGGCTTGTCCCTCACGTGCTCAGCATCTCGTGGTGTCTTTGACTTACAGTGGCCTGGACAGCGCCTCCTGCTTCCAGGTGGTGTCCCTGATGAAAGGGCTGGCCCAGGGCGGCCGGTCCATCGTCTGCACCATCCACCAGCCCAGCGCCAAGCTCTTTGAGCTCTTTGACCAGGTAGGTCCATGGGCCCCACCCTTGTCCATGTACTTGACCTCAGTCTCCATCCCAGATTCCATCCCAAGATCTCTCATGGGACTGAGGTAGCCTGGGAAAATTAGATCCTGGATCCTTATTCTTTCTACCGGTTTTCAGGGTAATTAGCTGACTGGCTGGTTAACTAGCTGGTTGACTGACTGACTGGTTGAATAACTTGCTGACCGGTTGACTGACAAGCTGGCTGGCCAATGGGCAGACTGGCTGACGGATGATTGACGAAGTGAGAGCCTCCATTGATTTACACAGGGGGAGGCTGCGAATGATGCCTTTCTCTCTTCCTCCCCCTCAGCTTTATGTCCTAAGTCAAGGACAGTGTGTATACCGGGGGAAGGTCTCGAATCTCGTGCCATATTTGAGGGATTTGGGTCTGAACTGCCCTACCTACCACAACCCTGCTGACTTTGGTGAGTAGAGCCCACCCAGCTGGAAGGAAAGGGAATCTCTCCCAGTCTTGTGTGTTCCACTGAGGTCTGATGCCTGAGTCTGGAGTTACTGCCGTGTCTCACCAATGGGACGGGGCCGTCCTGTGGTGGTACCTGTGAGAACCTCAGGCAGGCCTCTCTCCCAGGAGGACTTGTCCAGTGACCAGGCTCTGCCCTGTCTTCGCTTGGCCTCGCCCTCTGCCTCTTAGGCATCCCCTCTATGGGGACGCTGGCCACTAGACTTAGGACCAACGCTACATCCATGACTACTTCTCTGTAAGCACCTTGCTTCTCAGGGCCACTCAGAGACCCCAGCTGGACAACCCTCCTGTGTGGCTTTTCTCCCACAGCTGTATTTCTTTCAAACATCTGGCCACTCAGCTCCCAGGGCTCCATATGTCATTTCCCAAATTGTGTTCAGGGGTCCTTGATCCTGGGAATGTTCCTCACCCCCAAGAAGCATACTGCTACAAGGTGGGGGAGGAAGACAGGAGGAGACAGGTGAGGCAAAATGCTGCGTAAAGGGAAGAACTGGGCATATTTAAAAGCCAAGAGAAAGATCTTGTTTGTAGCTGGCTTATTCCCTCCCGAGAGAGTAGGAGAGGAGAGCAGGCAGGCAGTCCTGCTGAGCAGGGGAAGGGAGTGGAAGCCAGAGAGGACAAGCAGGAGGGAGGATGCCATGGGTCGTGGGAAGATGGCAGGTGTCTGGTGATTTGAGGAGGCCCTTTCCCAGGGGTTTCTCTCCTCCGACGGGCCTCTGAAGGAAAGGCGGGACCTGCAGCACTTAGAAGTAGTGTGAATACCCCCACGGAGTCCAGAGATGGACCGGCAGTGCTGGGGACTTACTTGGTGTCGCAAGTGACGCTTTTCCGGAGGGGCCCGATGTGTCCTGGCTTCAGCCTATTATGCCACTTAGAAAAGGAGTTGCTAGTTTGCTGCAGGATCCAGGAGAGGAGGGGTCTTTGGACATCAGCAGCAGGGTCTAGAGATGAGGGCTGTGCTATGTGGGGAGGTGGTGGAGGAAGGAACCGGTCACAGAGGTCTCTAGACAGCAACAAGCTGTCGTTACCATGGGGTGAGTGGGGACCAGTCAGCAGCCACAGAAGTAGTCTAGGCAGAGGGAACGTTGACGGGGTCCAGGATGGACAGAGGAAGCAAGTAAGGAAAACCAGGGGAGAAGCTGCTTGCTTGGAGGTGAGGGGTGTGGCCCATGGTCCCCAGCCTCAGAGCAGTGGACCCTGTGGGCTGTGGGCAGTCCTTCCCCATGGACCATTCATTGCCCCTTTTATTAGCACATGAGCAAGGAGCCCAGCTTCCTCACACTCTAGCCCATGCTGGTCCAGAGCAGGCATTCAGTGTACGCTGTACCCATGGTCATGGCATAGATGCATGAGTTCCTTGCATCCTGGGTGAGCCGACAGCATGATGCACATTTGTGTGTTTGCATTTCTGGTCTCCTGACACCATGCATGGCTTACTGGGGCGGGGGGGTTGTGAACAAAGATTAGTTAATCAGCAACCCACTGCCGTGGCTCTCAGGAACCACCATAACTCATTGTAAAGCACTCTCATTACCGTATAGACCTTGCTAGCACTAAGTGACCGAGACCCTCGGTTCCCATCAGCACTGCCGTGCTTCTTCCCAGGAGTCCCTGTCTCACGTCACCTTTTCTGTGTCTCCTGCAGTCATGGAAGTGGCGTCAGGCGAGTATGGTGATCAGAACAGCCGCCTGGTGAGAGCCGTGCGGGAGGGCATGTGTGACTCTGACTATAAGAGGGATCTCGGGGGCGACACAGACGTGAACCCATTTCTTTGGCACCGGCCTGCTGAGGAGGTAAAGCAGGTGAAGGGATGGGAGTGGTCTGGAGACGGGTCCTGCAGGGTTCTTCCTGAATAAGGAGGATGGGCAGGAGGCTCACTCACCCCCTTCGCTGTGTGTCCTCAGGACTCGGCCTCCATGGAAGGCTGCCACAGCTTCTCGGCCAGCTGCCTCACCCAATTCTGCATCCTCTTCAAGAGGACCTTCCTCAGCATCATGCGGGACTCGGTAAGCATGTCCTCGATAGGTCTGTTTCCTCACACACGCACCCCAAACACACTTTGAGGTTGCTGTTCCTCAGTTTGTATCAGTCAGCTCTCACTGTTGCGCTGCAGTTAACAAAAGGCCCCAAGGTACCTGTGTCCACAAGACCCAGTGTGTGTCTTGCTGGTGTCATGTATGTGCTGTGGGTCGAGGTGGGCGTGGCCCCCATCTATCTTCTTACTCCAAACCCCAAACAAAGGATAACCCCAATATGGGCATGCATAGAAGTGCTAGAGGAAAGGCAGAGGATTGGGATCATGCAGAGAGGGAGGCAGGGGATGACGCAAGTTTGCTTGTACCACCTGTCCAGTGGGCACGAGGCAGCCTGCCTGGGGAGGCTGAAGTCCAGTGTAGCCTCAGGGCCCTGATCTGGGATATCTGTAACTTACCAGGCATGGGCCCATGCTTATCGCAGCCCAAGCCACAGCTCAGGATGAGAGGCTCCAGCAGAGTCATCCCCACCATGGCTTTGTCTCCTCTGGAGGGAGACCAGCCTTGTTTGCCAGCTTTGAGGAAAAGCAACAAAGCATAGTGATCTGTTTCTGTGGTACATGACTTGACATGGTGGGGGGCGGGGGTGGGTGTACATGCGGACGTGTGTGCGTGTGCACCTATGATTATTTCCCTGAAGGAAAGGGAAGGTGGCTCATATGATCTGCCGTCATGGGAGTCACAACCGATGCCTCCAGTGGTCTTGGGCTTGTTCGCTCACGCCTGTGCCCTGGATGAGAGCTGTGCCTGCCCTTAGGTCCTGACCCACCTGCGAATCACCTCGCACATCGGGATCGGCCTGCTCATTGGCCTGCTGTACCTGGGGATCGGGAACGAAGCCAAGAAGGTCCTGAGCAACTCCGGCTTCCTCTTCTTCTCCATGCTCTTCCTCATGTTTGCAGCCCTCATGCCCACGGTCCTGACTTGTGAGTGTCCCTTCCCTTCTTGCTGGGATGCCTACCGAGGCGTGGGGGCTGGGGCCTTGTCTTGACCAGGCATGACTTCTGTGGCATACAGTGCCTTGATGCTTCAAACTCAACCTTTGTATGTTGACAAAACATGTTGTCTTGTATTTGCTATTGGATAAGAAGATATTGTATAATGAGTTAAGGAGATGGCTGAGTGGTTAGGAGCACATACTGCCTGCCCTTTCATAGGACCAGGACTTGATTCCTATCACCTATGTCGAATGACTCACAACCACCTATAAACTTTATCTCCAGGGGATCCAATGCCTCTGGTCTCTGTGGGTCCTTGCCCACATATGGCATATACTCACACTCACACATACTCATGAAAATACCGTGTTTAGTACAAATGATCAAATTTCAATGAAAGGCAGCTGGGCACGGTGGAAGGCAATGGAGAGAAATTCCCCAAAGTTTGCTCCTCAAGAGACCCTCAGATCGGGCTTGCTGGCTGTCCCCACCTGACCAGTGGAGTTCAGCTATTCAGGCAGCCGAGGGTGGCCAGCTGTGGCCACTCTGGGCTGCTAGGTACAAAAGCAGAAAGCTAAGGGTTACAGATCTGATGAACCCAGCAGGGATAGGGCTGGTCAGAACGGTCCTGCTAGCCACCACGGGGACACTTGGTGTTCTCAGGGACATGGTCCACTCTGGATCTTCATGTGACCACTTGAATCAGTTTCTTTTTTGCCACTGTGATAAAAATATCACAACCAAAAGCAAATGAAGGAAGAAAGCCTTGATTTGGGTGTACAGTTCCAGAGCCAGCATCCATAATGGCGGGGAAGGCACGGCATCTGGCCACATGAAGCAGGGAGCAAAAACAGGAAGTAGGTTGAGGCTATAAATCCTTAAATCCCACCCTCCAGTGATGCACTTCCTCCAGCAAGGCTCCGTCTCCTAAAAATTCCATAACCTCCCCAAACAGCACCACCAACTGGGGACCAAGTGTTCACATACATGAGCCCATGTGGGACATTTCTCATTCAGCCCACTGCATAACTCTTGAGATTAGAAAAATGGCTAGTGATTTTCTTTTTCCAAACCAATGAATCTGGTTCCATCTTTTGTTTAAAGTCTGAGTACTGGAGTGTTGGCCCACACTGTGACATAGGTCAGAACCGCTAGGACTCAGCCCAAGGCCATTCATATGCACATCTGACTCTTTGGCTGTGCCCACCCTACCATTCTCTTCTACCTTCATCTCCTAGTTCCCCTCGAGATGAGTGTCTTCCTCCGAGAGCACCTGAACTACTGGTACAGCCTGAAGGCCTACTACCTGGCCAAGACCATGGCTGATGTCCCCTTCCAGGTATGTGAGCCACTAGTGACTGGCACTGGGGGACCGGAATTCTCCACACCCACAGAGCTGGGTAGGACTGGTTTCCACTAGTGTTCTGCCGAGAGGCAAAGCAGAATTTGGTGGGATCTGTGGGGTCTGCCACTGTCCGCTGGCGGGACAAGCGGAGCACCCAGGGACGCCGGCTCTGTCCTTTCAGATCATGTTTCCCGTGGCCTACTGCAGCATCGTGTACTGGATGACGTCACAGCCGTCAGACGCTGTTCGCTTCGTGCTGTTCGCTGCCCTTGGCACCATGACCTCCCTGGTGGCCCAGTCCTTGGGCCTGCTGATTGGAGCTGCCTCCACATCTCTGCAGGTACAGCCAAGGAGGTGTTGAACAGCACTGGGCTTCCCTCGGCCTCCTCGGTCTAAGGAGACCACTCCCCTCTGAGGCTCAGTGATCCCCATGCCCTCGATTCTGTCTTGAACTTCCAGAACTTTTCACAAAGCTGCCACTCACAGGGGAGATAAAATGACATTGCCCCCAGTGGTCAGGATGGCATTCTTACTGAGAAGTAGGAGACGTGCCGAGTGGCCGTGCCTACACCCTGCACATACCTAGACATGAGTACCCTACAGTGCTTTCTGAGTGTCAGCATATCTAGTACCAAGTATACCCCAGGACCCCATTTTCCAGGTAGGGAAGACTAAGGACCAGAGATGCCTTACTTGGTTGGCATTATACAGCTGTCTTAGAGGCCAAGCTCTCCATCCCTCTCTGCTGGCCCCTGTAGGTCCACTGGACCACTCTTTGGCACGCCAGTGGTGGGTACCTCACCCTGAGCTTCATATAGCCCTTCTCTGTCTCTTGGAAACCTGGTCTCATCTCCAACTCCAGTTGCCTCCCTATCCTTAACAAGCCAAAGCTACTTTAGGCTCTTGAGGTTCCAAGCCATGTTCCAAGGGCTTCTGGGTGCCATATACTTCCCAGTTCATCTCCGGTGTCCTCAACAATGGCTTCCTGGCCTCCAGGGTCCAGAGTCCTCACTAAGAGGTGGGAGCAGCCATGGTATCTGCCTCATGGCGTTGTCACAAGAAGACAACACTCCGAAGAACGGCCTGGGACATACCAGTCCCAAATCAGGCCCACAGAATAACATGTCACCCCCATGTAGACCTCCTATCTCAGTATAGCCCATATACCCAGCCAGTGCCACCCAGACATCAGAACCATACTGTTTTCATAGATGGCTTTATCCCCTGTGTTGACCCCCCCATCTCACCTTCTCAGACCCTTCTCTGCCTCTCCCCCAAGAGCTGTGGACCCCAGAGGGTATATCTGACTGGGTGATGGATGTCCTTCAAGCTCATGTACATACAAAATGCACACCACACACAACATGCACATCACACCTTCACCCTAGAATCTTTCCCTCAGAGTCTGGCCAGTGGGAACATCTGCTTACCAGCCTGCCAGGTGCTGCTCTTCACTCTCAGGGACAGCAAGACTCAAGAGGAGGGGCCTTCCAGTGGGTCCCATGGGGTCCTTGAAACCTGGCTCTGGCATTTGGTGTCACTGTAGGTTGGTGACAGTATCTCTACCTCTAGGTGGAAACCCTAAAGAGGTGGCCCTACCTGATTGTCAGCATCGGTGACAGCTATAAATTCTCACTACAGCCCCTCAGAGACCATTCCCAGAAAGTGTTGGCCTCTGCCCTCAGGAAATAATGTTCATTTTCTTCAGTCCCCTTCCTCGGCTCGGGTTTCAGGGCCCCTCTTCAGGAGATTGACTTCTGGCCCTGCCAGGGGACATTCTCGGCCACCATCCTGGTCTTGGCCAGCCCAGTGAGACTCTAGCCCTTTGAGATTCCTCCTCTCCAACCACAGGGGATGTCCTCAGGGTCACGGGGTTGGGTGGGATATCCTCTGTCCCATCTAGTGAGTACTCTTCATGTCCCTGTCTCGCTTCCAGGTCGCAACGTTCGTGGGTCCTGTGACGGCCATCCCCGTCCTGCTCTTCTCGGGATTCTTCGTCAGTTTTGACACGATCCCAGCCTACCTACAGTGGATGTCCTATATCTCCTATGTCAGGTACGTGTGGGCAGTGGTGGTGGGAAGGGCAGCCCCCCGAACCGAGTGAGTGGTGTTGGAGGAGGGACTCAGAACAACCACCACTTGGCTGTCCACTGAATCTGCATCCTGACTCCAAGAATATGCCTTTGTGTTTTCCTTAGTTTTGTCCCTCATCCTTCCAGTACACACAAGTGCATATAGACTCCTATTCTGAAGATGCTTTGGCATGCCCTCACATTCTGGGCATTTCCAAGGGTGTGCCCATATTTTATGTAAAAAAAAAAAAATGCCACAATGAGATCCTGATTATAAAATGTAAACAAGGCACAACAAGGTGCACTGTGCCCTCGCTGACACATCCCAGTGCCTTCCAACTGGTGTTTTCTGGCTCTTTGGGTACAGGGTCTACCAAAATCCCACCCCTCTGCTGAGTGGCCCTGCACACTGGCCAGCCATTCCCTGGGCGGTCAGTGTCCATCCTTAGGACTTGGGCCTGTGTCCTCACCCCCACCCCCAGCTGCAGCCCTTTCCCTGATCACGAAGGTCCGCCCTGGGAACAAGTGCTGCTTTCCTGGAGTGTCAGCATAGGCCCCCGCTACATTGTTCAGGAGAACAAGACAGACACAAAGCCCTTGTACAGAGTTTCAGCTGCCCGCGCGCTTGCCAAGCCTGGGAAACCGGAGACCAGCGCCTTTCTTCTGAAGATTGGTGCTTTTGTCCTGCAAGACAAGACTGGACCAAAAGGGCTGGATTTAAATGCTCCGGTGTTCTTGCCAGGATATCCAACCCATAGCTAGACATAGCAGTGAAAAGGTGTGCAGGACTGGAAGGAAGCCAAATATTTTTTTTTTTTTTTATTGCCCGAATGGATAAAACACGGTTCATTCCATTTTACATTTTCCCTGGTGGCCTTGGAAGAAACAGGGTTGGGGACAAGGGTAGGAGGGTTCTAGAGAGTTGTCTTAGGAAGATGACTATGAGGTCAGGAAGCAGTTCAGGGAAGGGGGCCCCTGAGGGTGGAGAGCCAGCAGAGTGACCTTCCCCAACGGATGCCCTTCACACCCGGCGCTCCTCTCCCTAGATATGGCTTCGAGGGGGTCATCCTCTCCATCTATGGCTTGGACCGGGAGGATCTGCACTGTGACATTGCCGAGACATGCCACTTCCAGAAGTCAGAGGCCATCCTGCGGGAGCTGGATGTGGAGAATGCCAAACTGTACCTGGACTTCATCGTCTTAGGCATTTTCTTCGTCTCCCTGCGGCTCATTGCCTATTTTGTCCTGAGATACAAAATCCGGGCCGAGAGGTAAAACACCCGCAGGCCAGCAAGGAGGCAAAGCAGACATTGTGCCCAAGGGCACTGCTGGGAGGCAGCGGTGTGCCTGCTCCTGGTGACACAGACTCTCCCAACCCAACCTGGAGGCCACGCAGGTCGCAGGTCGATGGTGACCAGTGTTCAGCACCTCTGCCCGCCGGGTTGGAACTGTTCTTTTCCTTTTCTAGCTTTAACTAGGAAGATGTAGGACGGTTGGGGTTTTTTACATGCAGGATTTAAAATCCAGCTGGCACAGAGTGTCATCCTGCGATCCAGCTGGGGACAAGAGGCTTCCTCAGCAGACTCCTCCTGGATGAGGAGTGTTGGCCATGTTGGTCCCCCGGAGAGGTGGATATCTTGGTGGGGAAAAGTCCACACATGGCGGGACTCCGCTGGATGACTGTCATTTCTTATGGTCTCATCTTTCTAAAATTCGTCTCTGATGAGCTAAAGTTCATTTCTGATGAAGTCACCTTCCGAGCCAAAGTCGATAAATTTCACTCATTTTGAGAGATTGTATCTTTCCAGTACTTCTTGAGGACTGATTCAGGGTGTGAGAGGTGTGTTTGCTTAGAAACAGAAGAGTCCCATATAGTCACCGAGTGGGACTCACAGACACAGCCACAGATGGGCAGACGTGGGCTCCAGGCGAGGGAGAGCACCACAGCAGCTGCGCTGGGCCAGCAGGGCCTGAGAAGGATGCCGACGGGGCTGAGGGAGATGCTGGCAGGCCCTTTCCGGACCTTCCTTTTTCATGTGCTTCAATTTTAAGCAAAATAGATGATTTCTTCCTAGTTTTCTGGCCACTTTCATTTTGCCCAAGAAATACGTAGATTAACTTTGTCAGTTTTTAAAGAACATTTTCCCCCTTTCTTCATGAATCACATTAACTACCTCCATTGAGCCTGGGAAGCCGGCCTGGGGGACACATTGGGTGTGTCCCTTGAAATAAGAAGGGGGGGGGCCGTGGGGCATCGGCGAGGGGCAGGCCGGCTAATAGGAAGGGGAGGTGCCATGGATGTCCCCTTTAGGAAAACGCAGCTGCTTGCTTCTGGAGCACTACCACTCTGGGATGGAGTCTCCTGTGAAAGCCTATGTATTTGTATGGGTAGGTCCGTTTACCCCTGTGAGCCCCGGTTTCCACACCAGTAAGAAACTGCACTAGATCATGTTCTGACAGGTCCTGAGATCCCTCGGTCGTGGCCTTGAAGCTTTCATATCTTACTTGTAGGGAACGATAAGGGTCCGAATTTTACTTAACGCATGGATGTGCTTTGAAAATATTTAGAGATTCTTTTTATTTTTTTCACTCCTAGATCTTTTATAGAGAACACAATTGAAATGCATATTACAATGTAATTTTCGGTTTGCTTGTTCTATACAAACATGGCATTGCCTTCTAGATTCAGCTTTTAACCAGGGACACGATTCGCCTTTATAAAAAGTCTTCATTAAAAAAAAAAAGTGTTCATTTAATTTCAAGATGTTAGGCATTACATTGCATCCAGAGAGGATGCCTACTGACCGAGGGGAAAGTGTGCATTAAAAGGAATGGGAGTTGGGTGGTCAGATCTGAGACTCACGCTGGGCGAGTATGGGTTAGTGTACTGGGTCATGCTCAGCAGGATCTGCCAGGGGCTGACTTTCTCCATTGAGACTGTTCTGCTGTCAGTCAAAGAGGCAGAGTGGGCCATGTTTCAAATCTGGGAGAGTGCCTCATCCTCTGGAGGAGTTCTTTCCTGTCCAGGTTTCTCCTGGCTACTGTGAACAGCTTATCGCCATCCCTAAGTAAATGAGGGTGCGATGGGGTCCTTCCATTGGGTGGAGTCTGAGCTCATGATACAAGAGCTGGTAGGCTGCTGACGGGCAGGGTGACGAGGGCAGTTGTTAAAGAATACTGGCCAGAACAGGCAAGGGGTCAGAAGTCACCCCACAGGACAGCATTGCTCACTTGTTCTGCAGACTTGAGGAGGGCTAACAACCATATTAGGGGATGCTACATTCTTGTCCCTCATCCAGTGTCCGCAGGTGCCCTGGAGTGTGGCTCTGCTTACCACCACATATAGCTTGGATTCCAGAGATGCGGTCTGGATTTCTAGAGCATTCCCTTTTCTTCCTCTGTCCGTTTGTCTCCGTCATGGTAGGAGGTATCCGACAGTGTGCACCCTTCCTGACACTGATGTTAAAGTCAGACTTCCCTTGCAATTGGGTTCCATGTGACTCTAAGGACCCAGGCCTTCCTTTTATCCCCAGTTGAGTGCCCTCAATTGAAGGATTCCATCAGGTTAAAGGCTATACCACCTCCTCATGTTAGCAGAGGTAAGAACCGAAGTCCAGAGACAGCATTTGCAGGGACCTCGTCAGAGAGGGAGGCCTGCGGGGCCCTGCCGGGCTGAGGTTCAGAAAAGGCTGGGTGCATGGGTGGTGCTGCTGTCCTCTGTCCAGCCCCCTCCGCTGTCCATCCCATCCTGCCTCCTCCCCCAGCCTCTCCTGCTTCCTCGTCTACCCTTTGTCATGAGAGAGTTGAACTCTCCAGGGGTTCTTCCAGAGAGGAGGTGAGCCCATGAGCGCTGCACACCGTAGGTGCTAGACCCTCCCCTCAGGTCAGAGACACTGGTGTCCACGTACTTGTGCTCGGGTGTCTACACATGAATTTGCACGTACGCTCATGGGCACGCTCGTATGTGCACACGCGCAGGCCTGCTCCCACACGTGATAGATAGTATTATTCTGTGATTTTTTTCCCCCGCTTCGTGTCAGTAGCACACCAGCCTCTGAGCCTTTCCCCATTACCTTTACTCCAAGGAGGAAAGAGAAAATTCATCCATGCCTGTGGCACAGGAGACGGAAGGCCAATGGAAAACCCATCGAGGCTGTTGACAAACACCAGCTAAATGAGAGTGTGATGGAAAGGCCAGCAGAACCCAGCAGGGGAGCTTGAGGAGCGGATTGTGTCGATACAAAGTTAGATACTTGGAAGAAATAAAGACTGCTAATAAAATATTTTATATAAAATTTTTACATGCATTCGGTGTCAAATGCTCCTAGTGGTTTGTGTCTCCCTGAGTCAAATCCATGGGGTGCACTGTCTGAAGATGCATGCGTCTGCCTGGTCGGAGTTCTGATTGGCTGCATGGTGGGACCCACTCACTGTAGAGTCGGCCTGCTCTCTCCAGCACTTTCTAGGCATCTCTCCTTAGGTTGTGTTCCCCTCGATGCCTGACCCGTGTCCTCTGCTCTGATCATGTGGCCATGGTCTCCAGCAGCACCAGGTGAGACTCAAGCCACTGGAGCATGAAGGCCGCCACCACCGCAACCCCACAGGCATAGCCAAGACAGCACTGCCCGTTTCTCCTCATGTCCCAGGATTGGGGCAGCTACATCAGGGAGTGCCCTGCTCAGGGCTCTGCTTCTGCAAGAGAGAGGTTTCAGGCTTAGGCTCGGGTTCTGGGAAGCAGCTGCTAGCCAGTCAGGCAGGCCTCACGTGGCCGAGGGTGGGCTGCTTGAGATCTGGGCTCCCTCAGTTCTTAGCCAGGTGATCTGCTGGAATTCATCTTTAAAGAGCAGCTGTGGCCTATGGCCAAGGTCTCCACCTACACCTTGCGCCCACCTCTAGGACACAGAACAGAGACCCTGATAGGTAGGTCAGAAAGGTACAGGCCAGTGGCTCCTGCGGTGTCCTACAACATGGGAGGAAGGGTGCCAAGTGAGCATGGTGAGTGTGGCCTGGTGAGGGTGTGCGGTCCTATTCATTGTTGAGTGTGGCCCGGGCATAAGCATGCCCTCCTGGTTCTGTGCTTCTGTTCATTTCTCCCTGCATCCTCTTGCTTCACCAGGCCACCTGTTCTCCTGAGGTCACCTCACACTACAGGGTTGAGCCTTCTGTGGTAGTTCTGAAATAAACCCTCTGAGGGAATACACTCAGACCCTTAGGGGATGCCTGCATCTCAGGGCTGCTGCAGATGCCCCCAGACGTACTCTGATGTACCCATGATAAGGTTATTTCTCAATTAAAGACAGCAAGAGATTAACCGCATTAGCCATAATTAGAGTGGTCTTGACAATATGCTGTAATTAAAGTGGGGCAAATATGGTTTGCCCTCCAAAAGTAGCTTCAATATTTTCTGATCGTGGTTGGCCATGGATAATCGCAACTGGACCAGTTGAGTGTAGGTACCCGAGATTCCATGCGGAGATGCCACACTCCTGACGTGTGAGTCTTAAGCTTCCCAGTGACCATTCAGTGCCCTTCCCTTTCCTGCTTGCATCCTGGAGAGAAGAGAGTTGGTCTTGAGCTCCACTTCCCATTGTCTCTATGCCAACACAGACCCTTCCTCTAGCAGGTATTTGCAGCCTTTGCAGGGTGCTAGAGGCCAGCGAGGAAGCCAATTCTATGTGCAGTTTGCATGATTGATTCCAAGGGACACAGGCTAGGCCCTGTTCTGTCTTTGGTGTTGTGTTGGATAATCTTATGTCAACTTGACATAAACTAAAGTCATTTGAGAGGAGGGAGCCTCAATTAAGAAAATGCCTCCATAAGATTGGGCTGTAGGCAAGCCTGTAGGGTATTTTCTTAATTAGTGAGAGGGGAAGGCCCAGCTCACTGTGGGTGGTGCCATCCCTGGGCTGATGGTCCTGGGTGCTGTAAGAAAGCCTGGACCCTGATGCCTTTGTATCCTCAGGACTATCTCCTAGCATCAAAGGGAGACAATAGTCTAGCCACATGTCTCCTCCCTCCTGGTCATCATTGGATGCAGCCCCAGGTCCCTCCAGCTCAGATGATCACTGCAAAGCTGAGAGCCAGGAGAACAAGCAGAAAGGTCCCCGTGTTGGATATAAATGCAGAGCTACACAAGCCTGTGCCCTGCTCTGTAAGGCTTCAGGTGTCAGGGAGGCACAGGTACACTCTGGGGCTCTCAAACTCAGAGTTGTGCCTAAGATGCTACCAAGACACTCCCACCACTGTGTCTTTCAGGTCCACTGACATGGCTCAGGAGTAATGTCACCGAGACTCATTCTGGAACAGCCTTTCCACCCTGAGATCTTGCAAAGGGCACAAGTCCACTCCTGTCTTAGGGTTTCTGTCGCTGTGATGAAACACCATGAACAAAGCAACTTAGGAAGAAATGGTTCATCTGGCTTACACTTCCACATCACTGTTCCTCACTGAAGGAAGTCAGGACAGGAACTCAAACAGGGCAGGATCCTGGAGGCAGGAGCTGACGCAGAGGCCGTGGAGGGTGCTGTTTCCTGGCTTGCTCCTCATGGCTTGCTCAACCTGCTTTCTTACAGCACCCAGGACCACCAGCCCAGGGATGGCACCACCCACAGTGAGCTGGGCCTTCCCCTCTCACTAATTAAGAAAATACCCTACAGGCTTGCCTACAGCCCAATCTTATGGAGGCATTTTCTTAATTGAGGCTCCCTCCTCTCAAATGACTTTAGTTTATGTCAAGCTGACATAAGATTATCCAACACAACACCAAAGACAGAACAGTAAACCTTGGCATGAACCCACAGCTCCTGCAGTGAGATCTCTCTCAATGCAGCAGTGCTGGTCAAAAATGGTGTTTCTCAACCTGTGGGTCATCGCTTAAGGCCATTGGAAAACACAGGTATTTACATATGATTCATCAAAGTAGCAAAATTACGGTTATAAAGTAGCAATGAAAATAATTTTATGGTTGGGGGTCACCACCACATGAGGAACTGTATTAAAGGGTCGCAGATTAGGAAGGTTGAGGACCATTAGGAAGGTCTAAACCTTCCTCCCCCAAGCACACACAGCAGCTCTGAAAGCTCCCGGTAAACTGTTCTGGGGTGTCACCAGCACAGTCTCCCCTCCTAGGGGACCTGAGTGCCACATCCTTTGCTGGGTGAGATGCATCCTGCTTTGAAAGGACAATGACAAATGCATGTGAGTGCTCAAGGGTGCCCTCTAGTGGTCACTGGGGCCGCACACTCACAGTGTGTGGAGCAGATTAGGGTTGGGGCAGGGTTAGGGAGGTGGGACCACAAGTTGGAAAGGCTGCTGTGACCAGGCCAATGCGGGCAAGGACAGCTGCAGAGAAAAGCAGCTAGTAATCGCTGTGCCCAGAGGCAAGGCTAGAAATAGAACACGGGCAGCCTGGAAGGGCACGAGCCACCTCAGAAGCGATGGGCAGGACCTCTGGCAGCGCACACTCAAATCTCAGAGCAGAAACTCAGATTCTGCCTGAGTGGGAAACTGATAGTGTGTGTGTGTGTTGGGGGCGGGGCGGGGGGTGGTGGTTGATAATCACACCATTCATTTTTTGGGTTTGAGTTTTTTGTTTTGTTTTATTTTATTTTGTTGGGTTTTTTTGTTTTTTGTTTGTTTGGTTTTTTTTTTTTTTTTTTTGCTTGCTTGAAGCAGGGTCTCACTATGTAGCCCTGCCCAGCCTATAACTCATTGTCTAGACCAGGTTGGCTTTGAATTTGTAGTGACCCTTCTGTCCCTGACTCCCAAGTACCTCCATGGTATAAGCCAATTTACTGAATCCCCTTCTATAATATACATGCATTCTGTTCCTCTAGAGAACCCCAGCTAACACACACACACACACACACACACACACACACACACACACACACACACGGTACCCCTTCCCCTCCACATCACATTCCATAATCAGGTCTGCACACAAACTTTTGAAAACTACATACATTCCTATGAAGTACGAGAAGTGAAGGGTAAGCTCTCTAATGAATATGCACTGGCATGTCCACACCCTAGAGGATGTAATGAGGGACCTGGGTGCCAGAGCCCCTGTACAAAATCACTGAAAGCAGGAGCCCTGGCAGGCTGAGTGGGCAACTGTGTCGTGTGGGCATCACTACACTGGAATGGACACCTTGCCTGTAGCTCCATGTGAGGTAAATACAGGACACAGTAAGCCAGAAAACAAAAACAGCCTTCCCTGGCTCCTCCTTATTTATTCATTCATTTATTGATTGATTGATTGATTGATTGATTGATTGTCAGCTTGACATGAGGTTGAATTGTCTGGGAAGAGGAAACTGAAAGGATTTTGCATCCCTATAAGCCTCTCTGCCGACACAGCAATCCAAATCAGACCAAATCAGAAAAAGCCCCGGTTTAATGGGTAAAGTGTTCCCAGGTGATTCTCCAGAGAGGAGACAGGGACGAGAGACCGAAAAACCACGTGTCTGTTTTCTGGGATGCAGTTTAAATACCCTGTAGGAGTGGTCTTGAGCATCTCTGAGGGAGAAGTCGTGTTTGGTGGGCTTTGAGGGGGCGGGTTTGGGGAAAGAGATGGGGGAGGGGAGTTGGGGTGGATCTTCCACCAGAACAGGAGCCTCAGTTGAGAAAATGCCTCCCTCAGATTGGCCTGTGGGCAAATCAGTGGGGTATTTTATTGATTACCGATTGCTATGGGAGGGCCCAGCCCACTGTGGGTGGTGCCACCCCTAGACAAGTGGTCCTGGGTTATATAAGAAAGCAGGCTGAGCAAGCCATGCGGAGCAGGCCAATTAACAGCATCTCTCCATGGCCTCTGCTTCAGTTCTTGTGTCTAGGTTCTTGCCTTGAGTTCTTTCAGTGATGGACTGTAACGTCTAAACCAAATCAACCTTTTCCCCCCCAGGTTGTTTTTGGTCCTGGTGTTTATCACAGCAACGGAGGAGCAAATTAGGACATAACCTATGTCAGGATGCAGCACAGAGCAAGGCCTGGGTTCAAATCATGACAACAGGTTTGCAGCCACCATGAGCAGACAGAGACAGCAGCCTATGGGAGGACACTTGGCACATTGCAGACTCCCGCCATCTCTGACCTTGTATCTACTCAAAGCCAGCCTTGTCCCCATGTTCCCATGACACTCAGAAATGCACCCCAAGTTTCCAAACACCCACAGGGCAATACAATGAGATTATGTCTCTGAGCCCCAATCCACCCCAAGCCCTAGATAGGTAGCAGCACAAAAATGGGCTTGGATGGGAGATACCTGTCTTTGGCCGACGTGTGTCCCACGGCTCCCACAGGAGATCACAGGCATGCTGTAGGGTGACCCTGGGCTTATCAATCACAACCAGGAAGGTCTCAGCACCACGCTGGCTCAAGTGACAGTGTCAGAGGATATAAACAAGCCTAGGACACCACACAGTGCAAAGCCACCCAAGGAAATGACTGGCCCCGGGTTGGATGCTGTCAGGAGGCAGGGAATTTTAGGAAGCTAGGTGAGACGCAGCAGCCACTCCAGGCTGCCAGCAGAGGGCAGTGTGAGGCCATGTGAGTTTTATTCATGGTTGTGATTCAGTCCTGGTGGACTCACAGCGGGTTCCATTTAGGCCTGGAAGACACTCCCAGAAATTCTAGTGTGAGCGCCAAGGCTCCTGGAATGTTGCCAGATTGTCTTCAGCTGAGCCCACCTCCTCCCCTCCCCAAGACCCTGAGGAAGGAGGGTAGCATCCTGAGTTCCCATGGACAGGGAGGGCCAGGCAGAGGTAAGACGGGTGGGTGGTGCAAGAAAAGGGAGGTGGGGACCAAGCCTGCTGCACCCCCAGGAGAGCAAAGCAAGTCCAGTGCACCTGTCCCACAGAGAAGGGGTGCTCCCCTCAGAGTGACAGCGACCTCCTGGCTTGACTAAGGACCGGAGAGTGACAAGATGTGGGTTTCTTCTATAAGCTTCGGACAGGAGGGTGGCCAGTGTGGATGAACAATGACAGGTTGGTTAGTTCAGCCAAGCTGGAACCGTGAAGTTCAGATCCCGTGGACCGCTACAAATAGCCGCTCTCTTTGCATTTTATTTGTGTAATGCAAACACGGACTTTACAAGTTGGAGAGGTTTTCTAAAGGCTTGGGGTGCTTAACCTCCAAAGTCAACCAGTTGTGGGTAAGGAGACAGAACCTGGCCCATCCTGCCAGCCTGGAAGGCCCTGCGCTGTTGACCCTGGCCTGGGGCTTCTCCCTCTGTCTCTCCATTCATCACAGCAGGTCCAGGGACTGCTGACTCCCTCATGGGGGCCTCTGTGACCATGTTCTCTGATTCTCCGGGACCTCTTTATTCGGGTTTCTTGACACTGAGGTGACATCTCTGCAATGGGACACTCAAGAAGCTTGCCCCTATGCTTGGGTTTACTGACCAGTTCCCCTGGGTCCCTCCCTGCACCAAGCAGAGCAGGGACGAGAGTGAAGGAAGCCTGCTGTGGGATGGTCTGTATGTCAAATGTGTTGCTGATTGGTCAATGAATAAATCACTGATTGGCAGTGGCCAGGCAGGAAGTATAGGCGGGACTAACAGAGAGGAAAATTGAGAGAACAGGAAGTTGGAGAGGGAGACACTGCCAGCCGCCATCAGGACGAGGAGGATGTAAAGTACCGGTAAGCCACAAGCCACGTGGCAAGGTATAGATTAATAGAAATGGATTAATTTAAGCTGTAAGAACAGTTAGCAAGAAGCCTGCCACGGCCATACAGTTTGTAACCAATATAAGTCTCTGTGTTTACTTGATCGGGTTTGAGCGGCTTGGGACTGGCGGGTGAGAGAGATTTGCCCTGACTGTGGGCCAGGCAGAAAAACTCTAGCAACAGAAGCCAGGCACTTACCTCACATGACAGTGTGCAGGGGACACCAGAGAGCTCAGTGGTCAAGAAAATATCTTGAGATCCCATTTAAAACTGAAATTCAGGCTGGAGACATGGCTTAGTAGTTAAGGGTGATGTGAACCTAAAAGTGTCCTTCCCGAGCTTTGCAGGTGGACAGCAAGAGGGGCCCCTTTGGGTTCTAAACAAAGACACCCTGTCAACCTCCCTCTATGTTGGGGCTTTGGGACACAGTGCCTGTGGGAAGACTTCCTGTTGTATCCTGTTGTATGTGAGCTTAGGGCAGTGACATCTCACTTCTGATGTGCCCAGAGCTCTAATGGTGAGGGCCCCAAGTCCAAGGTCACTAAGCAGGGTGGGGACCAGGGTCAAGTGTGGTGTAAAGTGTTCACTTTGCATGGAAATGCACAGAAAAATCAGCCATCAAGATAGATATCAAGATTTTAAAAATCAAAAGTAATGTAGAAATATGCAATGAACAAAATGTCAAAATTCTGCACTTGGATAAGTGTCCTACTTTTACACTGTAATTCTGGCCCTGCTTCCAATAAAACTTTATTTATAAAAGCAAGTAGGAGCCAAGGAGGCAGGAGCTTTGCCTACCATACAGGCTCAAACGTGTCTCCAGAGTTTACTCTGATGGTCCTATAAGGAGTGGGTTCCCACTGTTTTCCCCTGGGCATCCTGGGTGTCACGGTCACTGTAACAGTCTGATATTTTTTCAATGTGACTGGCCCAAAATCACCTTGAATCATCATTCCCAGTGCAGTGGTATTTCAGGGGACGAAGGTCTTTTCCAAGAAGAAGAAACCACGGAACCTCAGCTTAGTGAGAAGCAATGTTGTCTGTAATTGGGGCATACAGTAGCATGAATGGTGTGGCCTCACGAGGGTCCCCTGTGGGAGTAGGGCTAAGGATCAGCCTTACAGCACATCCAGGGGATTCCACCTTCAAACCTTCCCATAGTGAGTGCAGAGAAAAGCCTCACCAGGAAATGAAGAGAGGGGGACCAACAGCCTAGAGGCTGTGGACACTGGGCAGGGATGTGAGACCACTGCTGTCTATTAGAAAAAAAAATGCCACCTACAGTGTGGCCAATGTTAAATTTGACTGTAGATAAATACAAACCAGGCCAGAATATATGATGGCTTTCTTAGTTTGCTTTCTTCACAAGGAAGGCATAAAGATTTGTAAATCTTGCAGAAGAGGTGTTTCTTCTTCTTCTTCTTCTTCTTCTTCTTCTTCTTCTTCTTCTTCTTCTTCTTCTTCTTCCTCCTCCTCCTCCTCCTCCTCCTCCTCCTCCTCCTCCTCCTCCTCCTTGTCCTCCTCTATCTTCTCCTTGTCCTTTTTCTCATCTTACAGAGGAAATGTGCTGTAGAAGGCTCCCCCTGCCTACTGTCCTAGTTAGCTCTACCTCAATTTGACACAGCCTAGAGTCACCTGAGAAAGCAGTCTCAATTGAGGCCCTGCCCAGATCAGATTGGCCTGTCTTGGGGTGGGGTGGGGATTGTCTTACTTGTTAATTGATATAAAGTGGTCCAGACAACTGTGGACGGCACCATCCCTAGACACGGGGGCGGGGGGGGGGGGGGGCTGTGCCTTGCGATGGGGAGGGACTGGGCTTTATAAGCAAGTCAACTAAGCAAGAGCCCAAGACTGTGTCAGCGGGAGGCATCCTTTATGGTTTCTGATTCAATTTCCTGCTGTGACTTCCCTCAGGGATGGGACTGTGACCTGGAAGTATAAGCCAGATAAACCCTTCTGCCCCTGAGTTGATTTGGGTCAGAGTGTCTCATCACAACAACAGAGGGCTCCTGGCTTGAGGCTCTTGCTCTTAGTGTGTTATGACAACTCAGGGTCAGTTGCCCATGGGCCTGGGACACCCTCTCCCCAGTGAAGTGTGACCCTTCACCCCCCCACCCCCACCCCAAGAGTGGCACGCAGAAATAAACGCAAGAGCAGAGGTCTCAGCAATCAGAGCAGCCTTGTGCTGAGTTCGGGTCTTTATTCTTCAGGACTCCAGGCTCCTAGATTGGCCAGCAGCAGAGAGAGCAGAGAAGGGATGAGTGTTGCCCTCGGCCACCACCGCCAGCAAGTGTCCAGGGTGCAGAGCCCCCTTCCCAGAGCCTGGGTGGCTTCAAAATGTGCATTCTGGGAAGGAAGGAAGGAAAGGGTCAAGGTGAGTCCGGTCATCCCCACCCAGGGCTACCTGGTCAGGCCAGCACCTGGCTGCCTTCTTCCCTGGTCACAGGGGAAACATGTGCCCCCCAAAGCCTGCAAGAGACACTGTGCATCCTCCCTGGCACCGCCAAACCAGATGACTGGACCCCCAGTGGTCCTGGCAGAGGGCATGTGAAATGGTACCTGGAAGGGAGCCAGAGGCAAGTGACCTGCCAATCATGGGGCAGTGGCCAGCTCCTGCCACTGCTCCTGACTATACTCAGTCCTCCTGGGCTCTGCGGAAGGAGAAGGAGCCTGTACACGGCACACTTCCATTCAGCTGGGGCTCAGCCATCTGTCACCCAGGCCAAAGAGCACATCTGGCTCCTTTAAGTGCCAGCCCAGGACAATGCCTTGTAGAGATACAGCCTCTTAGAAGGTGAGCCAGCATTTGGATGTGACAGATGGCTCACAGTAGATGCCTCCCCCCCCCCCCAAGATGTGGTAGGTTGCAGCCTGGGTAAAACAGGGTTGTCAAGCCACCCGGGTGCCTGGCCATCTGCTGTTTGCACACGGCCCTACCCAGGGATTCTCAGGGTCCTTGCCCTGCAACCAGCTCCACCCAGGGAGGGGATAAGAGAGGCAGGAACAAGAGTGGGGAGGAGCCTGGGCATGAGCACAGTCACCTGGCTACTGGTCTGCTGTGAGCATGTCCTATAGGGACTAGAGATGGCTAGCTTGCTAAAACCAGGCTCAGCATCAGCCCATTTCCACAGCTCCATGGTGTCCATGTTTCACACCAGTTTCCACCGAGTGTGTGTGTGTGTGTGTGTGTGTGTGTGTGTGTGTGTGTGTGTGTGTGTGTGTGTGTGTGTTGGGGGAAGAGTGGGCAAATGTCAGATTCTCAGGTGTTGTTCCTCAGGAGCTATCTGCTTTGGTGTGTGTGTGTGTGTGTGTGTGTGTGTGTGTGTTCATGTATGTGTATATCTACATTTATTTACTCCGTGTGTGTGCATATGTGCAGGGGAGGCATGCCAGTGCACAGGTGGACGTCAGAAGACGACTTGATGGAGCGTCAATTCTCTTCGGCCGCCATGGGGGTTTCAGGAATTGAATCCACGTCATCAGTCTGGGCAGCAAGCACCTTTATCTGCTGAACCACCTCACTAGTCCTACCTTGCTTATTGAGATGGGGGTCCCTCACTGGCCTGAAACTCTCCAGTTAGGCTAGGCTAGCTGGCCAGCAAGGCCCAGGGATCTGTATGCCTCTCCCTCCCCAGTGATGAGGGTCCAAGCATGGACCACCGCACCAGGCTTTTTAACATGGTTTCGTGAATCAAACTCATGACCTCATGCTTGTGTGGGAAGCATTCTACTGACTGGATCATCTCCCTGGCCCTCAGAACGCATGTTTATATTTTATAGAAAGGACCAGCCACTGGCCACTAGCTGCCCCGGGCACAAAGCCCCTGATATGAGGTCTCCCATGTGAGGCTTCCACCAAGGCACAGTGACAATGCTGATTCCTGCTAAGGCCCAGCCACGTGGGAGGACAGGGCTGCCCTGGGTACCACCAGCTGAGCTTACCTGTCTCTTGCAGAGGCTTGAAGCACCAGGGCACATTCGGGATGCTGGAGTCGAAGCAGCAGCCACGGTTGTTGCACTGCTCCTGTGTGACTTTGGGGTAGCCACAGTCCACCCTGACATTTGCCGGGACCATACACTGGCTTGGAGCTGTCCAAACAAAACCCAGTCAGCTGCCAGACGGCACGTGTGGGGCCACTTTCTTGCTTCCTGTGGAACCCCCTCCACCCTTCCTCCTGAATTCAAAGATAGCCACAGTCTTGCCCCGTGGGGGATGTCTAAAGAAAAGCAGTTCATTATCAAATGAACTGACAGTGGAAAGTGGGAATACTGAGCTAAAATCATCCCCGGCTGTCGCTGGTTCCAACCACCGCTACGCCTAGCATCCTTCGACTAGCAGGTGAGACCTTTGGGATGTGTTGCCTTAACAGACCCCTAGCTGCCACCAACTCCAAAGCTAAGAATGCCATCAGATAGCACCCGAAGCACCCCGCCCCCTCTGCTGTAGCCCTGACGTCCCCATTAGTGTACTCAGGGAATGCCTTGCGTGGTGAGTTTCCTGGCTGTAGCCACTCATATTTGACTCAGGATAAATCTTGGGTTGTTTTTTTTTTTTTTGAGACAGAATCTCATGTAGCCCAGGCTGGCCCTTGATCTTGCCGTGCACTCGTGGATTTAGAAGGATAACTGTGGTCTGCCCGCACCACTGAATGCTAACCCAAAGAACTTGGCCATTTGCCTAGGGTCCCTCTTTTGGCTTATTCATCACACCTGGTCAGGAAATCATAAACAGGGCTAAATGCCCTCCAGCTGACAGGCTCCCAGGAATCCAGGGGCCCCTGAACCTTAAAACAAGGGTCCCTTCTTTGTTTGATCCATAAGAACTGTCCCCTCCTTGGACCTGCCTAGGCTCAATGTGAAGGGCTCTGCTGACTCCCCATGGGAAACCTTGATTTGGGGGATGTGGGGATGTGGGGGTGCTTGGGAGGGAGGGCTGGGAGGTGGGAGGAGGGAGGAGGGAGGAGGTGGGAACTGTGGGTGATATGTAGAGTGAGTAGAAAATTTCTTAATAAAGAAAAATGAAGAAAAAAAAAAGGAAAAAAAAGAACTGTCCCCTCCCCAGCGGAAAGCGTCCCATGGGGAAGATCGCCATGTGAACTACTCCAATGTCTCTGCTGTAGCTCTCCACCACAGGCTGGCTAGCTTGTCCTGTCTGAGCTGTGAGCTTTCTCCATCTCCTGCACTCCTGCTTCAAGACCGTACGCTTCTGCATACGTGCCCCGAAAGCCTGCCTCCTTTCATCGGCTAACTGATTTCCCTTACGAACATGGAAACCCAGCAACCTTCCTCATCTCCCCCACTGCAGCGGGTCCATCACGCCTTCCTCGGCTACTCCAGACCCTGACCCAGGGCCCTAAGGGACCTTCTGAAACTTCAACCCGGCTCCAGCTCCGAGATGCTCTTACACAGCTGACACGCAGAGTTTCACAGCTCCCCAGGAGACCTACTGTCTCCACCCTGGTCAGTTGTGGCCTGGTGAAGGTCATACCCCATGTCTCTGAGCTTGGCCACCTCTCACCCAGCACTGTGATTCAGTGGTTTCTGTAAACCATCTGGAGCTTCCACTGCCTTCTCAACTGTTTCTTTTTCTTTTTTTTTGTTCTGGTAACTTGCCGGGAGGGTGTGTAAAGACCACCACTGTTCAGAAATCTCCAGCAAAGAAGGAAATGAGAAAGGATGAGCACCTGCCAGCCCTCCCACCCCAGCTTTGGCTCCAACCCCGCTGCAGACTCTGAAGAGGAGAGAAGTATGTTCAATTTCTCTGAGCCTCCATTAACTTGACTGTGAAATGGGACACAAAGAGACACTCTGTAGGATTTCTGTAAGAAAGTGTGTGCCTGGTAAATTAAATTGATGTAGAAGGTAGGTAGGTCTTCTGTGTCCCTCCCCCTGCTGAGAGGTTCCAGCCTAGTACCAAGGGTAGCAGATAGGTACTTACACAGGCCAACATACTCCGAAGCTACCCCAGAGGACCCCGCAAGCAAGATCAGCAGCATTAGCCAGAGGGCTCTGGTCTCCATGGCAGCAGGCAAGCTTTAGGATCAGCACACAGGATGTGCAGGGTCACAAGAAAGGCCCTTTTATACCCATATGTTTGCTGGGTCCTGTGGACTCTGGCCTCTAGCTCCACCACCTTCTGTCCTGTGAATTCCAGAAGACTCCTCCCCTATCCTAAGGTGGGGGATGGAGTGGGGAGGGAGGAATGAGAAGGGGTGGGACAGCCACTGCAGAGTCCAGCCTGGAAGCAGGGTCTGTCAATCACTGTATGAACCTAGTCTGGAAGAAGGGTCTGTGAGGCTGCAAGGGACATTTAGTCTCGTGGTCTCAATCACCTTACAGGAGCAATGCAGAGGACCCTGGGCCACTTAGTTCACAGTACCACTGACACCTGGAACGCATATGACAACTATGTTGGGTCCCTGAGTCTCCAGCATCTATCACTCTTAAAGGTGGAAACTCTAGCTCTACGCTTTCCCCAGAAAAGCCATTTATTATTATTAGCTATGCTTTAATAAATACCTAAAATGCATTTATTCAATGTATTTTAATAAAAATAGTATACATTTGGTTTTTTAAATAAAATAGTAGAAAGCCCCCCCCCCCTTCTGTCTAGAGACATCTATTTTCAGCACCTCTGGTCTCTAGAGTCAAGTGGATTTTTTTAAATTTACTTACTTAATTGTGTGTGTGTGTGTGTGTGTGTGTGTGTGTGTGTGTGTGTGTACCTGCACGTATGCAGGGGCATGCAGAGGTCAGAAGAGACATCAGACCCTCTAGAACTGGAGTTACAGACAATTGGGAGGCACTATGTGGGTGCTGGGACTTGAACTTGGGTCCTCTGGAAGAGCAGCCAGTGCTCTTCACCACTGAGTCACCCCTCCAGCCCCTCCTAAGCAGATTTTTAACCCAAGCAGGTTCAGACTCTTCATTTTTGTCCAGTCTGCCTTGCCTTTCTTTCAATAAATGGTCGACATTGGAAACCAGCCTTGAACAGCGTGTGAGGCTGAGGCTGGGACAAGGAGACCTGGCTTCTGAAGGAACAAGACAGTTTCTCAAGTCTGACAGAGTTCACATGAAATTGCTCCAGCAGCTGGGGCTAGCCATTAGTTCAACGGGGATCTTCCTTTGCCTGGTCCTCACCGACCAGCATTGTGACATCCATGTGCTTTCACAGGGACCACCTGAGAAACCGTCTAGCACATTTGTACATCATCCTGTAAAATGGCTCCATCTGACGGCTCAGACTTGGCATCTGCATTGAGCCAGTATGAGAATGGATCCCTAAAGGGGTGTCCAGGAGTCATCCTTCACTGACTGGCCAGTGGAAGCCTGAAGGCTGGTCCTGGCATCAGAGATGCAGCCTCCCATATGGGGAGAGCATGAAGTACACAGAGTCTGGATCAAAGACCAGAGACCTCATGACAACCAGCAGAGCCCACAGGGATCATCACAGCCTGGAGAGGAGTGAAAAGGACTAAGTCGGGAGCTGTGACATGTAAGAGTTGTCAGGATGAGGCGAGATCTACCTGGGTTTTGAGGCCTGGGTATGAGTTCACTGGATGAGTAAGGGTCAGAAGGGCATCGGGAGTGGCACTGCCTGCTTGGGGACACTTATCAGCATCCCACAACAATACAGTCCTTGAGGCAGGTGAAGGCTGAATATGGTGCCACCTCTCCCTTTTCTCAAGTTACCACTCTTGGTTGTTGGAGCCAGCAGATAGGTGGAGGATGAAGGCAGCTTCGTCGTCGTCACCAGGAATTCCTGCTGGCCACCTGTCACTCGCTCTGTCACTCGTTCTGCAGCTGCGCTAGGCGTGGCCCGCCCTCCCTGTGAATTCTTCTCTGGCCTCCCAGGCCCTTCTGAGTCATCAGGACCTAGATGTGGATGTTGGGGGAAGCAAACAACCATGCCGGGTTCAGGGGGTGCCCTTGTCTTTTGGGGATAAATGTAAATGTGACGTACTAGCTGCAGAAGGTGAGCCCCACCGAAGGGCTGCGTCCCCAGCCTTGAGTATGAAGACAGTATCCACCCACCACTGTCAGGAAGGCATAGTTCCTGGTGTTCTAGGAAAACAATGGCCAGCTTAGAGAATACTCAGGGCCCTGGCTTTGGCCGCCCTAGGGGACTCCCCACAGCCATCCCTGGCTCCAGACGTCTGTAGGTGGGCGGGGCTGTGGCATCGGAATCATCTCCCAGGGACACCTTCTGGAACAGAGATAAGTCTAAAACACAGCAGCTGACAGCCGAGCAGCAGGGCACTGCATCACACACACACACACCGCCCCGCCTTTCCCCTGCAGGTTCATAGCTCTTACCACCCAGCGACAGGAGCCACCTCAGAGGAGCCAGTCTGCGGCCTTGCAGTGGCCTTGAATCTTCAGGGAAGCCAAGAGCCCTTCCCTACCAGACCAGGAGGCACACAGCTTTTCTCAGACGTTCACAAAAGCAAAACTGCAGGTGTGGGATCAAAGCCCTGGACAGATGGCATGGGGAACCCCTATGCACGAGGGCTGCCCACCAGCAACCCAGATGAGCCACTGCCTCTCTAGGGTACCAGACTTCCTCTCTCCGTGAACCAAGGTGGTGTCATGGGGATTTTCAAATGTGCTGGGTTGGTCAGTATCCTTGGCCTGTGACTTTGTTTAGAAGTAAGGTTCTTGTGGATGTAATTCAGTGAACAGTGATAGCATGATACAGGAGTAAAGGTGGCCATAACTCCAACTGATGGACACCTTTTAAGAGGAGGAAAAGATACAGAGACAGGACAATGTGAGCAGCAACATGGGAGAAGATGGTCATGTAACAATGGGACAGAGGCAGGAGGGACAAGTTCACAAGCCAAGGAGTGCCAAGAAACAGCCACCAGGAGTGAAGAGCAGCAAAAATGTCCCCTGCCCTTGAGCTGGGTATGGTGGCGCACGCCTTTAATCCCAGCAGTGGAAAGGCAGAGACAGGTGGATCTCTGTGAGTTCCAGGCCAGCCTGGTCTACACAGTGAGTTCCAGAATAGCCGGAGCTGTGTAGTGAGACCCGGTCTCAACAAAACAAAGTCTCCTGCCCAGAGTCCATGCAGAGGTCAGTGCTCTGCCAACACCTTGGTCTTGGACTCGTGGGCGTCCAGGTTGGAGAGCCAAGACTCTGTCAGGTGAACCATCTCTCCTGGTCCTTTCTACAGCAGCCAGAGGCTCTGAGGCCACTTCAGCCTCTGTTTCTGGCAGGAAGGTCCAGAGCATTTGGTGCTTTCCATGGCTCATCTCTGCTGGCCTCCCCTCTGCTCACCTTCCCTCTGCTGGCCTCCCCTCTGCTGATCCGCCCTCTCCTGACCTCCCCTCTGCTGACCCGCCCTCTGCTGGCCTCCCCTCTGCTGACCTGCCCTCTCCTCATCTCCACTCTGCTGACCCGCCCTCTGCTGACCTCCCCTCTGCTGACCTCCCCTCTGCTGACCCGCCCTCTCCTGACTTCCCCTCTGCTCACCTCCCCTCTGCTGACCCGCCCTCTCCTGACCTCCCCTCTGCTGACCTCCCCTCTGTTGACCTCCCCTCTGCAGGCCTCCCCTCTGCTGACCTCCCCTCTGCAGGCCTCCCCTCTGCTCACCTCCTCTCTGCAGACCTCCCCTCTGCTCACCTCCCCTCTGCTGACCTGCCCTCTCCTGACCTCCCCTCTGCTCACCTCCCCTCTGCTGACCCACCCTCTCCTGACTTCCCCTCTTCTCACCTCCCCTCTGCTGACCCGCCCTCTGCTGACCTCCCCTCTGCTCACCTCCCCTCTGTTGACCTCCCCTCTGCAGGCCTCCCCTCTGCTGACCTCCCCTCTGCTGACCTCCCCTCTGCTGGCTCCCCTCTGCTCACCTCCCCTCTGCTGACCCGCGCTCTGCTGACCCGCCCTCTGCTCACCTCCCCTCTGCTGGCTCCCCTCTGCTCACCTCCCCTCTGCTCACCTCCCCTCTGCTGACCCGCCCTCTCCTGACTTCCCCTCTGCTCACCTCCCCTCTGCTGACCCGCCCTCTCCTGACTTCCCCTCTGCTGACCTCCCCTCTGTTGACCTCCCCTCTGCAGGCCTCCCCTCTGCTGACCTCCCCTCTGCAGGCCTCCCCTCTGCTCACCTCCTCTCTGCAGACCTCCCCTCTGCTCACCTCCCCTCTGCTGACCTGCCCTCTCCTGACCTCCCCTCTGCTCACCTCCCCTCTGCTGACCCGCCCTCTCCTGACTTCCCCTCTTCTCACCTCCCCTCTGCTGACCCGCCTTCTCCTGACCTCCCCTCTGCTGACCTCCCCTCTGCTGACCCGCCCTCTGCTGACCTCCCCTCTGCTCACCTCCCCTCTGTTGACCTCCCCTCTGCAGGCCTCCCCTCTGCTGACCTCCCCTCTGCTGACCTCCCCTCTGCTGGCTCCCCTCTGCTCACCTCCCCTCTGCTGACCCGCGCTCTGCTGACCCGCCCTCTGCTCACCTCCCCTCTGCTCACCTCCCCTCTGCTGGCTCCCCTCTGCTCACCTCCCCTCTGCTCACCTCCCCTCTGCTGACCCGCCCTCTGCTCACCTCCCCTCTGCTGACCCACCCTCTGGTGGAGGTCAGCCTCAAATGTCTGTCTCTCCCTCCGTGGTGACTACGCTGACTTTTCAGGATGAAAAGTCGGACGACCCCATGACCTCTAACACTGCATACAGAGCGGTGCTTCAGGAGCTGTCTGCTTCCACACCATCGTGGACATTCTGAACCTTTACCGGAAACACTTGAAACCCAGATCGCTGATCGGTAATTTGTAAAGAACCTACATTAAAAATAGGGAAAGCACAATATGATTTTTTAAAAGACACACACACAAAAAGAGAAATACACTATAAATACAGCTAAGAGGCCAGCTTCAGTTCGCAGTTCAGAGTCACAACACTAGAGTCGGCACACCTTTGCCTGCACGCGGGTGTGGGTGCGTTGAGAGTGTGATCGACTCCCACTGTGTCAGGCACGTTGACAACAATCTACGCTGAAGAAGCCTGCGTTTCCATAGGAAGAAATTGAAAACAACACACCTAATTGCCTGTCGATGGAGAATCCAAGGCATGTTAGACCCATGTTCGTGTGAATGTATCAGATCTACTTTTATTGATACACAGGGGTTTCAAAAATTAAATATGAGTATAAATGGAAAACATTACACATCATTTCTGGTCACTTAAAAAAAAAAAAAAAAGCAGAGCCGGGCGGTGGAGGCGCACGCCTTCAATCCCAGCATTCGGGAGGCAGAGCCAGGTGGATCTCTGTGAGTTCGAGGCCAGCCTGGGCTACCAAGTGAGTTCCAGGAACGGCGCAAAGCTACACAGAGAAACCCTGTCTCGAAAAACCAAAAAAAAAAAAAACCCCACAAACATTACCATCTGATGCTTATAAATAGGCGTGGGAACGAGACACCGTATCTTCGGAGCTGCTTCTGGGAGGGAGGAGGAAAATGGTTGTCATCATTAGCTCCAGTTGTTCTGACAGACCCGGGAAGAGGGAACCTCAACTGAAGAATTGCCTCCACCCGACTGTGGCATGCCTGTGAGGCATTTTCTTAACTGCAAATGATGTAGGATGGACCGGTCCACTGTGGGCGGTACTGTCCCTAGGCAGGTGGGCCTGGGCCATACAATTAAGCAAGCTGGGCAAGCCAGGGAAGCAAGCCAGGAAGCCTCTGTCCCCTTGTGATCTCTCAGGCCTGCAAGTTCCTGCCTTGAGTTCCACCCGCCTTGGCTTCCCTTGATGACGGACTCTAAAGTGTAAGATGACGTCATTTCTTCCCCAAATCTCTTGTAGTCCGTGTTTTGTCACAGCAATGGAGACGCCAATAAGGACAGTGGCAGAGAAAGCACTTTCAGAATTCCATTTCTTTATTACGAGGCATCAAGACAGTTAAAGCAAAAGCCAGGATCCCTGTAGATGGCCGCTGCGGTCCACATTGTTTGAGGAAATACACTTGAAACAATTAAAGTTTACATTGAACAAATCCCAACTACAGTGGGAGGCGGTGGAGCCAGGGAGCCTCGAATGACCAGCCGGGTCATCCTCTGATGACCATGCCCTGGGAAATGATGCACTCAGCAGCAGCAGCAGCAGCAGCAGCAGCAGCAGCAGCAGCAGCAGCAGGACAGTAGGCCGGCCGGCCGCATGGGAGGCCGATGGAGTTGAAAATGTCCTGGTGTCATGCCATCCACGTGTTTGTGGTGAAGTTGGTGTAAAGCCTACTTCTTTCCTCAGCCATCAAGTGCAGGATGCCTGACCTCCAGCATCAGGCACTCCTTGGCCCAGAAACAAAAGGAAAATGGTCCCATTCGCTAATGGATGCTGAAGAAAACAGGTTAAAAAAACTCAGGTATAACTCTTAAGATGCAGGACGAGACCCAAGCCTTACAGCCGGATCTCATGGAGGCGTTTTCTCCACCGAGGCTCCCTCCTCTCTGATGACTCTAGCTTGTGTCAAGTTGACAGGAAGCTAGTACAAGTGTATTCCTTCTGCTAACTAGAGTGCATTTGCTGTGGCATGCTGTGCTACGCTGGTTCATCGCGTGTTGACTGCGTCCATGGAATCACGAGAACACACTGAGTGAGTGTGCCGTCTAGTCTGTGTATGAGAGTGGCCCGCATGATGTTTGTGCTGCCACTAACTGGTCAACGGTGTATTTCTAAGACATTGTCTTAGACTGTATTAGCTGACGCATCAAGTCTGCTCAGAGCCCAGGCTGCATTCCTGAGCTGGCGGGGAGCAAGGACTAAGGAACGGCTTAGTAAACCTTGGGTAGGATGTGTCCAGCTAGACTAAGTCCTTCAGTGACCACAGGGCCTCATGTCAGGCAGCTCTGTACTGGCTTTCAGGACAGGCTTGCTGGCTTCCTCTGCTTGAGGGAGATTGCCTCACAGCTTCTACCTCCCAGGCTGCTGCACTGGGAACTCTGACCACTTTGCTGTGTGACTCTTAGTTCATTAAGAGACAATGACCTTGAATCTCTTCCCACTCACTGGAATGCCCGTGTCTCCAGGACGCTTTCTCTCCTGGTACTCACTCACCTGCTGGCTAACCCCACCACAGAACTGAAGCCAATTGTGAGACCTGGGGTCAACTCACTCCTGATCACAACTGCACCTGCATGGTCTCTAGGCCCTAATAGCCCGTTTTCCACACCTGCCCACCAAGGTCCCTCACAGATTAGCCACACACCCAGAGCCCTCGTGGCCAACTGGTTTTTATATGACTTGGGGAGTTTTACCAGTGAGTTAATATTTGCTGAGTTTCTGCTGGCAGAAATACTATTGAGCAAAAGACAAACAGTCAATATTTATTATAGCCATCGCCATGTGCAGTCTTCAGCCAGGTGTCGTGGAAGACACTGAAGAGGACCTGGTGGCCACTGTTGATAAAATGCTGGCTGTGGCAGGGCATCTCAAATCCTGACCCCAGGTAGCAATTCCACCCACAGGGTCCCCGCCCTCGGGTAGCTTGATCTATTGGGAAGGATTGGGTGGTTGACGCGTTCATTTGACAACATGTGCAGTAGGTTGAAAGGAAAGAACGGGGCTCTGTGGCCTTGGGACTAGCACATCACTTCATCAGGGAGAAGCTAAGGTGGCCCCGAGCTGGCTCTGCTGAGCGGAGGGGGTGTGATAGAGAGACAAGAAAAGTAAGTGACAGGAGATGGTACTAAGGCACGGGACACGGGGCGATCCAGAGGACTAAGACTCAGCTATGTGCCGACAGAGCCCCAGGCTGGAAGCACCCTCTCAAGAGCCGAGACCCAGCAGTTACGGCCTGGACCGTTCACGTTTGTTTAGCGGGGTACTGCCCCTCTATGCCACCTGGTGCTGCCACCAGGGTTGATGAATGTAACTGGCCAAGTTTCTTTTTAATTCCAGTGACCATTAGTGTGATAGGAATTAGATACGACTAGCCGCTGGATACATTTGTCACACTGGCTGGCACACTTAGAAAAAAAATAGCGATTTTTTAAAAAATTTGTTCTAGGAGGAGGAGTTTTATAACCTGAAGATTCCCCTTTTCCTTCTGTTTAAAACTATATCAAATCATTCTATTTATTGTCCTTTTGTATGTGAATTGTATTGCTGTATTTAAAGTATGTTTTGAAAAGAGGAGGAGGAGGAGGAGGAAGAAAAGGAAGAAGGAGATGGTAATCATGATAACTGACAGAAGAAAGGCAAGACAAATCTCACTAGATGCCAATATCATAATTTCGTATTTATAGAAGACGTCACAGAAAAAAAAAAAACAACCCTCCAAGAGTGAAGCAGGTGGTTGGGTCTACGAGAAGGGTTTCCCCTCAAAGGGCGACTCACGTCCTCCTTTGAGACAGGTGGAAAAGCAAAGAACTCTGTTTAGTTACTGGGTCATCCATGTGTCTAAATCCTTGAAACAACTTAAAATAATGGTTCTCAACCTTCCCAGTGCTGCGGCCCTTTAATACAGTTGCTCCTGTTGTGGTGACCCTCCAACCATAAACTTATTTTCATTGCTACTTCATGACTTTAACTGTAATTTTGCTTCTGTTATTAATTGTAAGATAAATATCTGCGTTTTCTGATGGTCTTAGGTGACCTGTGTGAAAAGGTCACTAGAGGAGTCAAGACCCACAGGTTGAGAACCTCTGACTCCAAGGATGAAGGACTTATTGGGCTTGGTGCTTTACAAGGTCACTTGTCATAGTCAGACAAAACACAATGGTGGTCGGATGTGTGGGAGAGCCACACGGTGGACAGGAGACCAGCATGCCCCTGTCACTCATATGGTTATGGCCATCTCATACAGCCAACTCCACCGGCACTTACCGTGGGGCCAGTTAGACTCACCCCACTGTGCTGACCAAGGCCCGCTCTTCACACCACAGTGACTTCCTTCCCTGGGCAGAGCTTTGGCCTCAGTTGTCTTTGAGTTTCTCTCCCGAGCCTCCTCTTCTAGGGGAAGGTGGAGCTGCCCCCTGCTCACCTCAGTGACCCACAAGACAGAGAGTAGCCTTTGCAGGGGGTACAGTGAGCAAAATAAATAAAGCTTGGGTAATAAACATTGATGCCCTGGCCCACAGCACACACATCGGAAGTGTGTGCCCCAGCCCTGTACTGTAAAGGCAGACATTAGTCATCAGTGATTGCCTGAATCTGGGCAGCCATGGGGCTCCCAGGGGATTAGAAAATTGTCTCCAAGGCTGTACAGTTGCTTGGCACTCTGTCTTGACAGACCCCGGTAAAGCAGCAGCAGGCCGTATCCTGGACCAGCTCCCTCTGCTGCTATGAGGGCTATTTAGATGATAACTGATACTCTTGTGTGCCCAGCTACATGGCAAACAATGGAGCTATAAAGCAGAAGAGCTGATAAGTAACTCATGGGTCATTAGGAGGTTTCTGGGTGATAAGGTTGGGGAGCATGAGGAGCCAGGGGTGCCCACCCTTCCTGACCTAACACTCCTCCCATTGAAGACCTTCAAACCCTTGCAGAAATCACCTAAAGTCACAGACAGGGAGTTGTGGCATGGCATAAAATGGAACGAAAAGAGTGTTGAGGCGTTTCATCAAAAATATAATCTATATCAGGATCCTGTTTTTCTTTTTGGAGACACTTTGCTACGCTGTAGAAGAGTTTTGAGTCAATTTGCCGGAGAACTGGCCTGTTGGAAAATCCTAGGCGCCTCTGCGGTTTTACCTCCATGAGGGTTACTGTCTGTCATTCTCCTCCTCACTAGGTCTTGTGTGTTTCCTGACCGGCAATCCATTCCCTCTCTGCTCTGCCAGAGCCACGCTGATTAAACAGCATTTAGTGGATTACCAAGCAAGGTTTTTAAAACACCCAATAACCAGCGGTGATTGAGCTCCCAGGCCTCAGAGCTGGGAGCAGGGGCTGCGATTTTGATATCAGACAAAGCAGAAGTCAGGCAACCACAGTATGGGACATGACAAAGAAGGATGCTGTATGTGGCCGTCTACAGCCAAGGTATGACAACAACCATAGTATGGGACATGACAAAGAAGGACGCTGTATGTGACCGTCTACAGCCAAGGTATGACAACACCAAGCATCCTGCTGTGGGGGCTGGAGAAAGCCCATCTGCCCAGTAATCCAGGAATGCTGGGGTTGGGATAGAAATGGTCCAGAAGCACCATCGGCAGAGAAAACACTGAGATAAGAGAAGCTAACTGGACAAAATGTATTTACATAACATATTTACAGAGTGTAATCAGGAAGCTGAGCCTACGGTTATGCATATCAAACTCTAATCCTGAAATAACACAACCTCTTACATTCCCAGAATTTAATGGTGTGTTTGTTCCCAAAGAAAACAGTCAACTCTATAACGTGGAAATGTTATAGTCACTTTATGATCAGGCTTGACAAAACCAGGAAATACTGACATTTTAATAGAGCAGTGGGCCAGCAAGATGACTCAAGGGATAAAGGCCGTTGCCACTCAAGCTGGGCAGTCTGAGTTCGATCCCTGGGATCCCTGTGTAAGGTGGAAGGAGAGACCCGGCTCCACAGACTTGCCCTCTGACCTCTGGGCACATGATGTGGCACATGTGACCACACACACATACCATGATAGTCAGTAAACCTGAAAACAAAAAATTGGGTGAGATGGATGAACCCCTCAGAAGACGACATCTCCACAGGACTGTCCCAGCAGATTCATAGGCTGAAGGATGCCAGGCCAGCAGCAGTTCTGAGGAGCATTGGGTCTCCATGCTTAGAGTATCTGGGAATCCCAAGAGTTTCACACACCAAGAAGTTCTCACACTGCAGGGGCTGCCCTGGAGGAAATGACAGAAAAACCCACAGATCTCCCTAAGAGCTCTTACACAGGAGATGTGGCCATTGAGGACATGGATCCCCCCAGAAGATGTAACAGGAAGTGTTCGCACCTTGGGTTAGAAAGATGTTTTTGGACAGGACATAGAGAGTGAAACACACACACACACACACACACACACACACACACACACACACACACACACACACACACAAACACACCCCTGGATTTCATCAAAATTAGAAGGATTTACTCTTTGCCAGAGACTGCCAAAGTAAACAAAAGGATGATTCATGGACCAGGAGAAGATATCTGTTCACCACACAGGGGACTTGTTTGTTTGTTGGGTGTAAACCTGGCCTGGCATGGAACTCTGCAGCCAAGGCTGGCGTCACCCTTGCAGCCACCACCCGCCCTCAGACTCTCAAGGGCAAAGATTACAGGGTGACCCACCACCCTGGGCTCTGCTAAGGGAGTTCTATGTGGGATGTAAAAACACGAGCAGCAAAAAAACCAAAGCACATAATTAAAAACGTATACGCTGGCACTGGCAAGATGGCTCAGTGGGAAACGGCAATTGCTGCCAAGCCTGAGGACCTGAGTTCAATCCCCAGGACTCACATGATGGTAGGAGAGAGAACCAACTCCCCTCAGTTGTCCCTTAAACCCCACGTACCTGCCATTGGTATGTGCATGACCAACCAAAAATAATTTTTTTAATGTTAAGAAAGTAAAAATGAACTATCTAGACAGACACTTTGCCAGAGGCTACTATAAAAAAAATTAAAAAATAAGCCCATGATTGCCCAACACCATTCGTTAACTGAGAAAATTAAGTTATGATGAAAGGGAGCTGTCCTATCACATGCACTGATAAAGCCGAGGGCTGGATGAAGACAGAGAGCATCCGATCCCCTAACCCATGGCAGGTGGGCTGGAGACCGGTGCGACCTCAATTGTCCTGACTCTTATCAAGTTCAACAGACCCATCAAAATGATGAGTGTTTATGCCAGAGATCAATTATTTACCAAAGTCATCCAAAGACTTGAGCCCAGGGGCTCCTGGCAGCTTCCTTCCTAACTGAGATCTGGACACCACTCAACGCCCATCCAAACACATCACCATGCCCTGATGCTCAGTGACAGTGAAGAATGAAGCTTCCTTACATGCAAAGAGGCCGGGGCTCTGTGAGAAAGCACACTCACTGGCTGCAGGATACACCTCCAGGAAGCTCTAAAGGAGGTGGAGCCAGGGAGAAAGGAAGTTGATTACCTGGTTCTTGGAGGGGCAGGCAGTGGACATAGGGAGGCTGGGCTCAAACTCAGAGATCCGCCTGCCTCTGCCTCCCGAGTGCTGGGATTAAAGATATGTGCCACCACCACCCGACTACTTACTTAAATTTTAGTGCACACCACTCACTCATCAATACATCTGATTTCAATAAAAGTCCATGGTATAACTATTACCCTTATGAGTTCCACTAGCGAAAAGGGGCTGGATTGGTTACCTACCTGACAGGGTGGCTGGCAGCTGGTTGGCTACTGAGAAGCTTGGAGGCAGACTGCACCCTGAGTCGGCCAGCAGAGGGCACCAGAGAACAGTGGCTGCCCAGTGGACAATCCCAGGCAGGACTCTGGAGAAATGAACTGGGCTTCCTTCTTCAGCACGTTTTTTATTGAGCTGCCCGAGTATCAAACAATAACTGAATGCTGAGCAAATATATAAATATGGGGGCTACTGGCCATGAGCCTTTTTGTGAAACCTGGCAGTTGTGACCGAGGACTGTGTGTCCTGTCCTCAGAGCCTCCAGGAGACCCAGAGGGTTTGGGGTGTGCCCCTTCCAGCAGGGCTGTGGAGCAACGGGATTCTCCTTTCCCCAATCTATTTGACTAACCTGGAAGCCAAAGCTATCCCGTGGACAGCCGGGACACCCTCCCAGGGTTGTTTCCACAGGCATGGGGCCAGTGTGGGGGGTATTGGAGGGGGGTTTAAGGGAGGAGGTTTGGGGGAAGTGGGAGGGTTGGGAAGGGAGGCAGCTTACAGTACTGAAGGGCAAAGGGTGCAATGACCAAGGAGAAGGGACACATGGGCAAGTCCAAAACCCACCCACAGAGCCAGGGCAGATAAATTGAGGCTCCCAAATCCCTTGTTCATCTGCTTCTTGTAAGATTGACAGCTGCAAGACCCTCCTACCAGGCCCTGCCTTTTGGGCTTCTCAGAGGTACCCCATGAGACTGTGGGCACAGTGGAAGCCTGTGAAGGCAGATGGCACAGAAGGACTGGCAGAGAAGGCAGAAGCCGCTGAGGGATCTTAGGGGGACTGAGACATGAGGAAGAGGAAACAATGAGGGGGCGGGGGTCAAGGGGGAGAGAGAGGCTGGTTGTTTGGGGGTTTTTGTTTTTTTAATCAAGAGTCACTGTTGCTCCAGAGACAGGAGGAGCCTGGTGGTGGCCCTCTAAAGAAGGCAAGGGGCTGACACAATCTGAGTCTGCAAGATGCCACACGGTTAGCTAAGGCATAGTGTGGTGAGAGAAAGATTCATGAGAGACTGAGCAGACGCCAAGCCTGTGACCAGCAGAGACAGCTGGACTGTGTTTGTCACCTTGACACAGGCTAGGGTCATTTCTGCAGAAGAAGGTCAACTGACAAGATGTCTCTGTCAGATTGCCTGTGGGCGAGCTTGTGGGGCATGTCTTGATTGGTGATTGGTGTTGGGGGCACCCGGCTTGGGTTGGGGGCTGCCACACCTGGGCAGGTGGTCCTGGGGGGTATAAGGAAGCAGGCTGGGCAAGCCAGGAGGAGCAAGCCAGTAAGCAGCACCCCTCCATGGCCTCTGCATCAACTCCTGCCTCCAGGTTCCTGCCCTGTGTGAGTTCCTGTCCTGACTTCCTTTCATAATGGACCATTATAGGAATGTATAAGACAAATAAACCCTTTCCTCCCAAGTTGTTTTTGGCTAGTGTTTTCTCATAGGAACAGAAGAGCAAACTCTCACACCGCTCTTGGACGGCCACAGCTGAGTATGAGGGCTCCGGAAAGGGAGCCCTCCTTTCTCTGCTGTTTCCCAAGAAGGAGGAGGGTTGGAGTGGGGAAACCAGTGGTCCAGGCCTTCAGATTACCCCAGGCAGCAGAAGTCGGCCACTGGGTGGTACTAACCAGTTGCCTTGGGCTGGGGAAAGGAAAGGAGATGAAAAATGTCTCAGAAGCCAACCTTCTGCCATCCTGGCACCCTCCTGGCCCCAGATGGATACCATCAACAGCCCTTAGAGCAGTGGTTCTCAACCTCCCTGATGCCGGGACCCTTTAATACAGTTCCTATGTTGTGCTGACCGCCAACAACCAAATATGTTGATGTTACTTGGTAACAGTGATTTTATGACTGTTATGATCCGTAATGTGAATATCTTTGGAGATAGACGTTGTCAATGTGGTCACGGCCCACAGGTTTAGGACCAATGCCTTACACAACGCTGTGAGGAAAGGTTGTGCAGGAGCCTCCCTGCCCAGAGCTGACCCGTGGAAACACTGTTTCCTCTTTCAGTAACTTCCATTTGAGCTGTTATTAAGGATGCTCTCAGGCCAAAAAACACTGTTCAGGATGCAGGCCCAGGCTCCAGGCCCTCCCTGCTCTTCTTCACATCAGGAAGGGGAGGCAACCAGTGGACATGGACCCATGTCAAAAGTGAGTATTCGTGGAGCATTTGGTAAAAGTGACAGGTTTGGTGAACTGTGATCAAATCATGTGTTGCTCCTCTCAGGTCAGAGGTCAGAGTCCTTTGAGTTCTTTAAAAAGAACTGAGTGAACAGATGGTGGGTTCTGAAGTTCACAGATGCAGAACACTGACATTGCTGCAATGCCCTGAAGTGTCTCCAGGGGCTTACTGCTCTCAGAGGGGATGAAATTGTGTTGAGTATGTACCTCTTACACATATGTGCATGCACACATTCATACACTGTTGTTCACACATGCACACACCAATGTATTCACAAACATGCACGTATTCACACACCTGTGCATATACCCATGTACACACAATGTAGTCACACCCAAGTGCACAAAAACACACACACACACACACACACACACACACACACACACACACACACACTCCCAGACAAACTCACACATTCACATACACACTGCTATCGTTCATCTACCTCAATGAAACCAAAATAAAATTTGCCAGGTTTTAAAGTTTTCTTTTACTAGGAAAAATGCCGTCTCTGGCCACTGCAGAGGGTCAGGATGGTTTATGAAAACTCAGAAATTGATGGAGTCCAGCTGAGACCTTTTTCTTCTGGCTTGCAGCTCCCAGGGAACCAGCGTCTGGACAGCACGACCTCTCAGTAATGGCAATCTGGAGGTGGAAAAGCAGGGTGGTTGGTAAGCATGCCAAGGAGCCACAAGTGCCTGCACTCAGATGTGTGTCCCGCTCATAACCAACAGGTGCCGAGGAAGGACAAAATGGGAAAGGATGACACCCAAGCCTCGGCATTCTCTCAGGGCCTCTTCTCCCCAAACACTAGAAATTTCCCAGAGGAGCCTGTTGACCAGTGTGTGTGGTCACAGAACATACCACTGGCAGATGACTCAATCAGTAAAACTCCTGCTGCCCACACATGATTGTCAGAGTTCCGATCCCCTGAACCCACAAAAAAAGGCAGGTGTGGTGGGACATGTCTATAACCTTCCTGTTGGGAGTGGGTTGAGGTGGATGTAGACAGACCCCTGGAGCTCACTGTCCATCCAGCCTACCCAATCAGTGAACTCTAAGTTCAAAGAGGGACCTGGTTGAGAGGGGCTAAGGGAAGCATCCCATATCAAACCCCAGCCTCCACACTCCTGTAAATGTACACACACACACACACACACACACACACACACACACACATACACACACACACACACACACACACACACACACACACACACACACAGGAGGGGTCCTCAGCAGGTGGGAGGGCATAGGAGCAGCTCATGCCAGGCCCCAGGTGGACCCCCACCTGCCACCATTTACCTTCTACAGACTGTGGGAAGAAACACCAGGGCACCTCAAAGATCAGGTTGGAAAAGCAGCAGTTTCGAGCAGCGCAATCCTCGGGGCTGATGCCTGGGTACCCACAGTTCTTTCGGGCTGACACTTCCATGACACACTGCTCTGATTCTGGTTATTGGGGGAGCAGCATACAGGACTGTCAGGCTAGCCGCACACTGAGGGCCACCAGTCCCACCTTCCCAGAGACATTGGAGTTGCAGACTCAGTGTGTCCCAAGGAGCTCCTTGGGTTGGTATCTCTCAGCACAGTAATAGCTAGGGACTGGCTGTGCTTCCCATCGGAGGACATGAGTGTAGGGAGGTCAGCACAGGTGGAAATATCTGCAGAACTGGAACCTTGGGAAAAAACATATCACCCTTTCTTGACTCAGTACTCAGCTCTGTAAAATGGGAGTAGCCCACTGTGCCCAGCCCAGAATAGGCCTGACATACCTGATTGCTAAAGGGACCTAACACATGGTAACCCACCTACCTGTTTTTTTGGTATTTGGTTTTGTTGTTGTTGTTGTTGTTGTTGTTTTTTTAACTACACTGAACCTTGGGAACAAAGTTCCCCATGATGAGTGTGTCCCAACAGCAAGGTCCATGCCTGGGTGAACACACACACAAACTGTAATCACAGTTTGCTCTAGCTTGAAATACATTCCCAAAAAAGTTGCCAGAAGCCTCAACACCCTTCTTAAAGTCTGAAGTCTGTTTGCAAGGATGGTGATGCCATCTTACCCAATGTCTCTATTTCCTTTCCAAAGTTTCTTTGGAATTATGGTTTTATATATAGGTGGAAAACATTTAGGTCTGCTCACAGGCAAGTGTAGATACAGGGCATGGGGGTGTCGAGGAAGGTCTAGCAGAGGCACTAAGCCTTCCTTTTCATAAACTTGGGCTAGCTCTAGACAGACAACCAGGCTTCCAAGAACTTGCTCTAGACCTTGCCAGGGCCCGACCCTAAACTGATAGCTGGAAGGAGGTGCTGGGTCTCCAAAGTTTACCTTGTTTTGGAAGTGGGTGGAAACACCAGGGGACCCCACCAACGCTGGAGTCAAAGCAACATCCGAGATCGAAGCACTGGTCGGTAGTGATGCCCGGGAAGCCACAGTTCTTTCTGTTCTGTGGTGTCATCCTAGAGCACTGACAGGGAGCTGTGGATAGATCCACCCATGGTTGACCCTGTCCAGGATGCCATAGGCCTGCCTCATCCTGCTCTTGGCCCTCAGGGACCCCCAAAGTCCCATGTCCCCAGGAATGACATGGGGTCTTATTTTGCCCACGTTAGAGCTGTGTGACTTGCTCCTGAGGAAACCACAGGATTTTATAGAAACAGCTTCATTTGTTAAAATACGAAACAAGGCCACACAAACCTTCTGTAAAGAAGATGTCCCTGTGGACCTGGGCAGAGATCAGGGTAGAAGGTGAGCAAGATGGGCCCAGGGCAGCAGGCCCTGCTGTCCTCCTAACCAGGCTGACACCTGTGGACCTTGCCCTTCTGAATATAGTCCCTGGTTGAGTCCCACACAGCAGCACCCAGACTGCAGGGTGCTGTTTAGCACCTTGCAGGCTGTCACCTGCCTTTGTCCTTTGAGGGAACATCTAGAAAAACCCCACCTAGTACAGGTGATGGGTGACCCACAGCCACCACTCACTCTGACTCAAACAGGTTTCATCTCCCACCAGAGGGTTCAGCCCTGGACTTTTACTTACAGGGTTTCTCGCCCTCCACCAGAGCATACAGCCCCAAGACCAGGACCACTGCCTGGAGAGGGGCGCCTCGAGGTCCCATGTCTGCTCTGCTGTATCTGGGCAGCCTGCAGAACGTCCAATTCCCACTGCCTGGTGTTTTATTGGCTCCTCTCTGTTTGCTCAATGGCTCTGAGAACCGCCCATTACCAGTGGCCCAGCCCTCTGGATCCTTTGTGCTGAAGAGCTGACATAGCTCCACATGGAGGCCTGGAGGAGGTGGGAGAAAATCCTGAGAGTTCAGTCACACAAGGCTTCCAGGCTGGGTCAGGCTGGCCTCCAAAAGCATAGCTGCCCCCTGACCTTGGCAGGAAGCTGGGTCCTGCTAGGTTACTGATGTGGGGAATGGGGCACGTGTGCAGTTGGAGCTGGGCTCTCTCAGGGTCACACCCAGGAAGGGATTAGCCATGTGTTAGCCTGGATATAGTTTGTGTCTATCATAGTAACGTCTGATTTTTTTTAAAAAATATTGGTAGTGAGGCTATATGGGAAATGAACAGCACAGAGAAAGACATTCCATACAAGATGCTTCCTGGTTTGGGGAATCACAGGACTATGGGAGGCACATTCGCAGTACCTCGTTTCCACGCCTGATGCAAAGCATACCCTCCCTCAACTTTTTCCCTGCCAGCCTCAGGACTGTGTCCACAGAGACCAGATGACAGGGCCCAAAGGAGCAGTTGGGACAGGCAGTTTTCTTTTTTATCACCCCTGAAGTTGGACATCCTTTGTCCCACAGGGATCCTTTGTGTTCCCTCAGATGGTGCCCAGCAATGAGATGTCCACAGTGAGATACCCTGGAGAAGGGCTTTGTAAACTGGACACAGAGAACAAAACCCAGGGGTTCATGAGAACTCAAAGGGGAAATGACAGAGTAGAGAGGAGAGAGGGACTGTGTGTGTTCCTTGGGGTTGAAGGGATGTGTCTAGCTGTGGGTGACAGGCTACAGAGTCAGTGACTGGGATACAGAATCTGAAAGTCCTGGTCTCATCCCAGGCTCTATGGGTAGAACTGAATCCTCAGTGACTCTCCTGGATCTTCCCCTCAGTCCTGAAAACCCAGCAGGAGTCCATTTCTCTGCAGCACAGCCCAGCCATGCTCTCACACTCTTGCTAGGTGTTGGCTGTTTGGTTTTGTTGTCAACTTGACACGAGCCAGGGTCATCTGGCAAGAGGAAACCGTGGTCCTGCTTCTATAAGAAAGCAGGCCCAGCAAGCCATGGGGAGCAAGGCAGCAAGCAGCATTTCTACATGGTCTCTGCTTTAGTTCCGACATCCGGGTTCCTGCTTGGAGGTCCTGCCCTGACTTCCCTCAATGACTGACTGTGATAGAGCTGTGGAAGCCAGATACTCCCTTTGCTGTCCAAGCTTCTTTCAGCAGCAAACTAGGACAATCTTCAAATTTATGAGCTGATCCATTACCCATAATCTCAGACATTCTCATTCCTTCCTCCCTCTGGTCCACATAACAACCCAACTCCTCCTGCCCTGCCAGAGGTCCTTCTGAAGTCCCCTGTCCCCTGAGGAGACAGTCACCCTACTCTGCTGCTCCCCTTGGGCACCCCTCACCACACACCCCTGTAGAGGCCTGTGCCCTACAGATAACCATTGCACCAGTTTTGATGTGGAGCTGAGGGTACAACAGTAGACAGCCGTATCTGTAGAACCATACCGTGGCCCCAACCCAGAGGCTCAGGGTGATCACAAGGCTTCGGTTTCTACTTGGGCAAAAGTTGGTGGGTCCTGTGGGATGCAGGCTCTGAGCTGTACCTGCCCCACTTGGGTTCCCTGACCTGCCTCCTGCATCATGGACTCACTGGCAATGTCATTGATCTTGGTACCATCTCAAATGGCTTCAGTACTGCATATCACATCCAGACTTATGGATGCCCAGCTCTCTATCTTCTGTATCTTCTCCTGCACTCTAGGACTGCCCATGTCCTCTCACTTAGAACTTGAATTCTACAAGGATAAAACACAGGTGTCTTCTATTCAGTATGTTCTCACTTCTAGCTCTTTCTATGTGACTGCCACAGCAACTGCTTCCTAAATCCTAACCCTCTAATCCATACCCGCTCAGCTCTCCCTATATCCACACCCCTTCTCCTCCAGCCAGGCTTCCACAGGGCTCACATCACACTACTACAACACCAGCGGCACCTGGCTGCCTCCTACCTTGGGGTTCACACCCACTCTAGAACTTGGTTATGCAGAACTTCCATGCATTCTCTTAGAGAAGCCATGATTCTGCACGGATGTGGTTCTTCTCACGTCTACTCTTCACCTTCTCCCAACTCCCAATCCCCCTGCACACCTTGAGGGTGATGGTGTCTGTCCATTCAGATATATTAACAACTGGGAGCTCCTTGGGTACTAGCCAGGCATCTCCTTCTGCCCACATAGAAAGAAATCCAGACTAACCTCTCTAGTACTGGATTCTAAAACACTGTCCAATGACAAGGATGCATGATAGAAGAGCCACCAGGAAATTTCCCCACTTCCCCGATTTCTTCCTGGAAGTAGGGAAACCAAACTTGGCACAGTTCTCTAGTTAAATTGCAGAGATGTGAGAATTTGGAGCTACCAGGCTTGGGCCAGAACCAGGGTTGCTGGGTAGGAGAAGGGAGAAAATTCAACCCCAGAACATGAATGGGAGTCACCTGAGTTCTTATTCAAATTCTTAACTGCCTTGACATGAAGGCCAGACAAATTGGATATTGAGGAAGGAATGGTGGCCAGGGGGCTGAGCTGAACATGTGCTGTGGTTCTTATAGTCTAGAATCACGTGGACTCTGCCCTGCCTGAGGAAGAAGTCTATGAGCCACCCAAGGATGGGTTAGAGACTCAGAGGCACAGCATAGGAACTGACTGACTCATTCCAGAGTGGGGGTGCTGCAGGCCCATTCTAGCAGAACTTCAAAGCAGGTGTTGAAAGAATCAAGCTCTTCTGCAAGTCAATGAGCTGCCCGAGTTAGCTTGCTCTGGTGGCCAGGACAAAAGACCACAGGCTCGGAATTTCACAGCGCTCATGTGTCCTCAGACTTCTGGAGTTTGGAAACACAAGATGAAGGTTTCCACAGAATCAGTTCCTTGTGAGGCCCCTCTTCAACAGGAAGAAGGCAGCATCTTCCCGGGTTTCACAAGGCTGCCCCTCTGTGGATTATAACTGCCTCTCTTTAGAGACACCCGCCTAGCCTCACAGGATTTTTATCTTGGAAACTTGGAACAAGCCTCCATGGTCCCATGACTCTTACATGCTGCATTTTATAAAAGCAGCGACCAAGACTAATAGGTAGCCATGATCTCTGGGACCACTGCTACCACGACCCCCAAGTGCTGCACAGCTGAACCTGGGAACCCTTTTCTTGCATGGCTCCGTTTGAACAGCAGGGCCTGGGGAATCTCTCCTGTCCTCGACTCCCTTTGCATTGACTCTTCATTCTAATGGAAGTCTTTCAAGTGAGTGTACCACGATACACTCAGGAGTATTTGGAGGGGGGAATCCTGCCCTTCAGTCACCTTCTCTCCTGGTCCAGTGCAGAGTGTGAGGGCTTTTTTGAATGGCACTAAACTCCTTGACAATTGCATGCTTCCTGCAACCTTGCTTTGTGTACAACTTTCAATATGATTGCATTTCTTTCCTTGCCAAACTTCACCTGGTTCTTGTCACTTTGCTTTGCTTTTTGCTCTGGATTCTCAAATTTGGGTAAAAGTATCAAGCCACAGCTGCGCCATAGCCTGAGTGTTATCTTATCTTGAAATTTCCACCACCAAAGAAAATTAGTCCATGTCTTTGAATTCAGATTAACTTGATTGTTTAGGACATGGGCAGAACGTGTCCAAATTGTTTAGCAGAGTCCGAGGCTGAAGGATGCCAGGCAAGCATCAGGGTCTCCATGCTTAGAGTGTCTGGGAATCCCGAGAGTTTCACACACCAAGCAGTCCTTCCTTGCTGCAGGGGCTGCCCTGGAGGAAATGACAGAAAAACCCACAGATCTCCCTAAGCAGTGTCACATAGGAGATGTGGCCATTGAGGACATCAATCCCACTAGAAGATGCAACAGGAAGTGTGTTGCACCTTGTGTTAGAAAGATGCTTTTAGACAAGATGCAGAGAGGGAATCATACACACACACACACACACACCTGGATTTCGTCAAAATTCGAGGGATTTACTCTTTGCCAGAGACTTCAATGTAAACAAAAGGATGAATCACAGAGCAGGAGAAGATATCTGCTCACCACACAGTGATAGGGGACTTGTTTGTGGGTTTAGTATAAACCTGGCCTGGTCTGGAACTCTGCAGCCATTGCCCCCACTCAGCCTCTCAAGGACAAACATTACAGAGTGAACCACTACCCTGGGATCTGCTAGAGGAGTTCTAGCACATGATTAAAAATGTATAAGCTGGGACTGGCAAGATGGCTCAGTGGGAAGAGACACTTGCTGCGAAGCCTGAGGACCTGAGTTCAATCCCCAGGACTCACATGATGGTAAGAGAGAGAACCAACTCCCCTCAGAGGTACCCTGAACTCCACATACCTGCCGTTGGTATCTGCATGACCAACTAAAAATAATGTTTTCATGTTAAGAAAGTAAAAATGAACTATCTAGACAGACACTTTTATGGTGATATTTTATTTGTACTGAAATGTGATTTTATTTTTATGTTAATAAATATGTTGCCTGGGGGTCAGAGCTAACAGCAAGCCACAGCAGAGCTAGGTGTTCGTGGCACATGCCTTTAATACCAGAACTTGGTAGGCAGAGCTAGGTAGATCTCTGTGTGTTCAAGGATACAGCCAAGAGACATTGACAAGGCAGTCATGTGGTTGGTTTTACAACCAATGAGAAGGCAGAACAGAAAGTCTATATAAAGACAAACAGACAGGAAGTAGGTCTCTTTCGGAGAGGTCTCTGGGCTGAAGAGACTAGCTGCAGCAAGCAGGTAAGGCTCTTAGCCCTGATCTCTTGGCTTTCTTCTTTGCATTGGTTCTGTGTTTCTTATTTAATAAGACGGTTGGTTACATCTACACACTTTGACAGAGGATAGTATAAAAAAAAACAACTTAAAAAATAAGCCCATGAGATGCCCAACACCATTCATTAACTGAGAAAAGTAAGTTATGATGAAAGGGAGCTGTCCTATCACATGCACTGATAAAGCCGAGGGCTGGATCAAAACAGAGATCATCTGGTCCCCACACCCATTGCTGGTGGGCTGGAGACCAGTGCGACCTCAATTGTCCTGACTCTTATCAAGTTCAACAGAGCCCTCAAAATGATGGATTTTATCCTAGTGATCAATTATTTACCAAAGTCAGTCCAAAGACTTGGACCCAGGGGCTCCTGGCAGCTTCTTTCCTAACTGAGATCTGGACACCACTCAACGCCCATCCAAACACATCACCATGCCCTGATGCTCAGTGACAGTGAAGAATGAAGCTTCCTTACATGCAAGGAGGGTGGGGTTCTGTGAGAAGCACATTCACTGGCTGCAGGATACACCTCCAGGAAGCTCTAAAGGAGGTGGAGCCAGGGAGAAAGGAAGTTGATTACCTGGTTCCTGGAGGGGCAGGCAGTGGACACAGGGTAGTAGACACAGGGCTCTGCTTAGGGGACAAAATGATAGTCTATACTTGACTAAAATAATATTTACTCAATTGTGTGCATTTGTCACACTTGCTGAATTTACTTCCCTTTTATTAGTTTTGTCTTTTGAGACAGGGTTTCTCTAGGTAGCCCCTGCTGTCCTGGAACTCCATCTGTAGACCAAACTGGGCTCAAACTCAGAGATCTGCCTGCCTCTGCCTCCCGAGTGCTGGGATTAAAGACATGCGCCACCACCACCCGACTACTTACTTAAATTTTAATGCACATCCCTCACTCATCAATACATCTGATTTCAATAAAAGTCCATGGTATAAATATTACCCTTATGAGTTCCACTAGCGAAAAGGTGCTGGGTTGGTTACCAACCTGACAGGGTGGCTGGCAGCTGGTTGGCTACTGAGAAGCTTGGAGGTAGACTGCACCCTGAGTCGGCCAGCAGAGGGCACCAGAGAACAGTGGCTGCCCAGTGGGCAATCCCAGGCAGGACCCTGGAGAAATGAACTGGCTCTTCCTTTTTCAGCACGTTTTTTATTGAGCTGCCCGAGTATCAAACAATAAATGAATGCTGAGCAAATATATAAATATGGGGGCTACTGGCCATTAGCCTTTGGGTGAAACCTGGCAGTTGTGACCAAGGAACTGTGTGTCCTGTCCTCAGAGCCTCCAGGAGACCCAGAGGGTTTGGGGTGTGCCCCTTCCAGCAGGGCTGTGGAGCAACGGGATTCTCCTTTCCCCAATCTATTTGACTAACCTGGAAGCCGAAGCTATCCCGTGGACAGCCGGGACACCCTCCCAGGGTTGTTTCCACAGGCACGGAGCAGGGGTGGGAGGGTTGGACTAGGGTTGAGGGAGGGGATTTGGAGGAGTGGGGGGGGGGGGGTTGGGAAGGGTGACAGCTTACAGTATTGAAGGGCAAAGGGTGCTATGACCAAGGAGAAGGGACACATGGGCAAGTCCAAAACCCACCCACAGAGCCAGGGCAGATAAATTGAGGCTCCCAAATCCCTTGTTCATCTGATTCTTGTAAGATTGACAGCTACAAGACCCTCCTACCAGGCCCTGCCTTTTGGGCTTCTCAGAGGTACCCCATGAGACTGTGGGCACAGTGGAAGCCTGTGAAGGCAGATGGCACAGAAGGACTGGCAGAGAAGGCAGAAGCCGCTGAGGGATCTTAGGGGGACTGAGACATGAGGAAGAGGAAACAATGAGGGGGCGGGGGTCAAGGGGGAGAGAGAGGCTGGTTGTTTGGGGTTTTTTGTTTTTTTAATCAAGAGTAACTGTTTTCCAGAGACAGGAGGAGCCTGCTGGTGGCCCTCTAAAGAAGGCAAGGGGCTGACACAATCTCAAGTCTGCAAGATGCCACACAGTCAGCTAAGGCATAGTGTGGTGGGAGAAAGATTCATGAGACACTGAGCAGACGCCAACCTTCTGCCATCCTGGCACCCTCCTGGCCCCAGATGGATACCATCAACAGCCCTTAGAGCAGTGGTTCTCAACCTCCCTGATGCCGGGACCCTTTAATACAGTTCCTATGTT